>NW_004443940.1:4753417-4770513 GCF_000243295.1 Trichechus manatus latirostris
AAGAGATTGCCTCAGGACACAATCCAGTCTTGTAGATCAGGTCTCGCCTTACTAACACAACTGCCACCCATCCTCCCTCATTAACATCATAGAGGCAGGTTTACAACACATAGGGAAATCACACAGTACCAGGAATCATGGCCCAGCCAAACTGATATACACATTTTTGAGGGGACATAATTCAAACCATGACACTTGCTTATATAGGTTCTGGTTTCTCCTAACCAGTTATCATTATCCTTGTGCCTGTCTCAAATTGGTCTCAAATAGGGCCACAGAAGATCGACATGTATATGAATTCCTCTGCTGTGATGAATACGACAAAGCAAACAGGCAGAAACCAATTCTGTGTGAGGTTTTCTTGGCAGGATTTACCTTTAATTACAAGTGAGCTCAATAATCTGGGTCTAAGGAATAAATTCTTCCTCTACAGTTAGAAATTATCTATTTAAAAGATTGACTTTATTGACCAACTCTACAGTAGTTAACTTCATAGGATATACATCAGTAATCTGCTGAAGGAGAATTTATTTCTCCCCACGCAATAGGCAGTATATTTTCCCAGTTACTTCCTGTCAGAATGGACAGGCCTATTTTTTGATGATCTATTTTTTAGATACATGATTATTCCAGCATTTCATCAAGAATTTGTGAATTTAAAGAAAGTTTCTCCAAAGCCGAGAAGGGAGCGTGTTGACATGTCATGGGATTGTTAACCAATGTCATAAAACAGTGTGTATACTGACTGTTTAATGAGAAAATATTTGTTCTGTAAACCTTCACCTAAAATACAATAAAAAAAAAAGAATTTGTGAATTTAAAGCAGGAAGAATTTTTTTCTACTGTATTTTTTCATGCGGAATGGAAATGGTCTCTCATGACACTGCCAACACATATTTGAGTTCAATTCATGTGCTGTGGAATGTGGCTGATGACCATCAGTGTTCAGGACATCATTGCATTATTGTTTTAATATACAAATGATTTTTTTTACTACTAACTTAAAATAACATCAACAAAAGAAATGATATATATAAAAATCCCTATTACAGAACCCAGTATATGTTAATTGGCTACTTAATTTAGTAGTGGATTAATAAATTTCATCTATTTGATTTTTTTGGCCCCAAATCTTGTCAGAAATTTCTAGGTACATAGTTGCTTTCTTACTTCCTTGAGATTTTTTTTTTTTTTTTTCCCCAGTTGTAGCCAAAAAATGATACCATGGTAAGTATCAGTCAATTAAAGCATGGTTGATGATGCTTTTGGTTTATCACCGTTTGTTCATTAATTTATTCTTCCCTATCTTTATGCATTATCTGCTGGGAATGTACAAGTTTTAGGCTTTGTTACAGGGACGAGAAAAAGGAGATACAATCCTGCTTTTAAGAGGCTTATTGTTATTTTTGGGAATCAGACATGTGAACAGAGAGATGGTGGAGAGAGAGAAGTATTATAAATAACTATGGAAACCAATGGAAAAATGCCTTAACTAGGCTGAGGGGATAGAAGGAAACCGTCTCCTTCCTTAATACGGTTAGGTAGTCCTAGGAATGCCATGCAGGAAGACTCTGGATAGACACAGTTGGACTTGAAGCCCTGATTCTTGGCTATCAGACACCTCTTTCCCTTCAAGGCCATTTATCAGTTATAGCTGCCAACATTTCCTTTGTTTCAAGAGTAGCTCTGTTGCTAAATTAATGGCAGATGATTAGAAGAGAATTTCTGCAAGTGTATATCCTTCAACCAACTATCTAACAGGAATAGGTTTTAGCCAAGTAAAACATAAAAGGCAGGGAGTTGAGGAAATAACATTGGAGATGAGAGGTGATGTAAAAGAAAAGAGTATCTCCCTGTTCTATGCTGAAATGAAGTTATGTCCCAAGTCTGAAAGATACGTCACTTTCAAGGAAATGCATGCTGTTCAGTGGAACAGAAACAAGGTTTTGCAGGGTTGGGGTGGTAAGAGGTTAGTCACTCCATGGATATCAAGAGTCTCTGCCATTTTCAGCAGCTTCCTCTACCTTCTTCACCCATCGCTCTTGATGAGTGAAGAGGTAATATTACTGCTGGGCTTGATAGAATTCTAGAAGGGCAGCCAAGTCAAAATTAGCATTTTGCCCATAAATCTAAGTAAGTTGTATTAATTTGGTTGCAATTAGAGTGAGACTGATAAGTGGAAGCTTTCAACTCAAACACCTGTGGGAACTGAGTTTTACATCAGACTTTTTTTTTTTTAATTTGCTTTTTTTTATATCAGACGTTTTAAATTGCATAAGACTAATTTGAATCACGGCTGACACCTGCTATTCAGTACAACTGATGGCAGCATGTTTAATAAGTTTAGACATTTACCTTAAAAAGTCACATTCTTACATTTACCAATAATGTAAGAGTTCAATGATCTAAAATGAGGAGGGGGAAGAGGGTCAGGACAATAAATTAGAGACATTAAACTCTGGCTACTCAATATTTCCTGTTGCTTAACTAAAAATGTGATTTTTTTAAAAATTTTTACTCCATGCAGTTACCTATTTAGAAATTCCCTGTGGCCATTTTAATTAGCTTTCCCACTTCCCTTGTGAGATAGGCAGATAGCATACATGATGTTTAAGGGTAGCTGAATCTGGATATGGCTTAATTGTTTTTCACAGACATTTGAGGATTTCGATGGTGTTGAAAGAAAACGCCAAAGCTCTCAAGCCCATTTGATAATTCACTATGCTGAGGCTCTCAGAGGTCAAATTATAAATGTGATATACATGTGAAGCAGTATATCCTGCTACTATATCCTCCCAGCATTTTATTTCCTTCTAAAGGCTTTCTTCTGCCTCTTTAAATATGCTTCAAGTTATTAAATATTTTTCTTGTTCTTAAAAGATTTAAATGCATCTGTGTTACACATCATTTTCTGAAATATAATGTCCAATAAAGAAAGGACTAAGCTTAAAAACAATAAATAAAAGATTATAATATTACCACAGTAACATGCTGAGACATCAGATTGAATAAAACCCTTTGCCTGTATTAAGCAGCAGCCAGCTGAAAAAAGGATGATGGGAAAATGAGAGATAGTAACAACTGCAGAGCATGCGTTTTCCCCAGCACACAATTACAACAATGTCAAATTTGCTTTTCATTTCTATGAATTAGTTATGTGACTGTATTGTAAGCTATTATGACTCGTTAAATCTGAAACCAGAATACCATCACGAATATTTCCGAAATAAGAACTGATCTAAGGGCTATTCTCATATATAAAACAATAAGCTATAATAGAAATAGTATTCTTATTTATCTAGGCAAGACAGCTTATGATTGCAACTGACTCATGTTGAATGCCAAGACGGATCCTTTACAATTGTAACTATAATGAGTGTTGCATTTTATTTATCTACAACATTTTATAAAATGATGAAAAAAATCATGCAAAAAATACATTTTTCTTCCTTTTAGTGGGTAAAAAAGAAAAATCCCTCAACCAAATTTCCATTCTTTCTCAAATGTATCTGTTTCTCATATAAATGAGAGGAAAAAAAGACATAATAGCCTATTTAAAAACAAAAACAATCAGCCATAGTTGGGACTGGGATGCAATTTTATGTAGGATGGTCAAGAAAAGGTTTGCCAAAGGACTGAAATACTTGAATAGGTAAGAGAATTAACCGTCCGAATATTGTGTAACAGTGGTTCTCAAGTGATAGTGTGCATCAAATCCCTTGAAGCGTTTGTTAAAACACAGATCCCTGAGCTCTGTCCCTAGAGATTCTGATTTTGCAGATTAGGGGCTGAGCCCAATCATTTGCATACTTAACAAATTCCCAGGATATGCTGAGGCTGTGTTTCCAGGGGCCAAAGGTCACACTTTGAGAACTGTTCTAAGCCACCAAGTCAGCAATTTTTTTCTGTAAAGGACCAGATAGTAAATACTTAGGATTTGTGGTCACACAGTCTCTGTTGCTACTACTTGTCTGTACTGTTGTAGTAAAAAAAAGCAGCCATAGGCAATATGTAAACAAATGAGCTGTACTTATGAACATGGAAATCTGAGTTGTGTATAAATTTCACGCATCACAAAATACTATTCTTCTTTCGGTGTTTTTCAACCATTCAAACATTTTAAAACCATTTTTAGCTCCTAGGCCATGTAAAAACAGGCATGGACCAAGTAGTTTGAAGACTCTATCCAAGAAAAACAGAACAAGAAAAAGAAGAGCCCCGAGGTAGGAGACATTTGGCATGGTCTAGGATCGCTATGAGTCAGAATCTACTCAACAGCAATGGGTTTTTTGGAAGATCAGGGAGGAAGCCAGGAAGACGGTAAGTCCAAGAGAAGAGAACAAAGAGGTGAGGGAGATGATTAAAGTGCAGCACGAACCAGGACTAGGTCTTGTGTTCACAGACTGTTTTCTAATGAGAAGTAAAAAAATTCACTGGATTTTTAGCAGAGAAATGGCATGATCTGATATATTTTTGTAGTTTGTCTCTGGCTGCTCTATAAACATGAGACTTAACAATGGGGAAATTCAGCAAGAAAAAGGAGACTTTGCAGGACCCTCCCTGTTATTCAGCTGAGTACACTGGTGCTTGAACTCGGGAAAATGCTATAGAAGTGGGACAAAATGGTTTGATTTGACATATAAACCACTCAGACATACTGAAGGTGCAGTGGTTAAAGGCTCAGCTGCTAACTAAAAGGTTGGGGTTTAAACCCACCAGCCACTGGGTGGGATAAAGATGTGGCAGTTTGCTCTTGTAAAGATTACAGCCTTGGAAACCCTTTGGGGCAGTTCTACTCTGTTCTATAGGGTTTCTATGAGTTGGAATCAACTCGAAGTCAGTGGGTTTGGCTTTTTTTTAGACATACTGATGGATGAGTGAGAAGGAAGTAAGTCCATAATCATTCTACTATTTCAGTCTTAGAACCCTAGTGAATTATAGGGTTCATTTCACAGATGCAAGCATTACCGCAGTTAGAGTATAGGAAGAGAAGGAATAATCTACAAAAAAAAAAAAAAAAAAAACTTTTGTGACAAGGAGGAATAGCCAGTTAGGATTGAGGAAAACCAGAAGAATGCGTTGACATGTAAAGAAGGAAAAAAGGGTTTAAAGAGGACGGGATCAACAGGGTCATATGCTGACAAGAAAGGTAAAGATGAAGACTGAGAATTGTCTTTGGACAATACATTGACCATTCCAGTGAGATTGTGGTGCTAAATTGTGAGACTATGGGTTAGGTTCAAGAGAAAGGGAGTAGAAACTGTGTTTATTGACTACTCTAGCTGAATTTCGCTGAGACAAAGAGCAGAGAATGCAAAATTGTCTGGAAAGGTGTGGAGATAAGCACCTCCTTCATTTTTGATAAAGACTGGAAATATTATAGCCTGTTTGTAAGGTCATGTGAATTATATAACCAAAAGCAAAAACTTGATAAAGGAGAAGAGATTAACTGTTTGAGTTACTGCTGTAACAGAAATACCACATGTGGATGGCTTTAACAAACAGAAGTTTATTTCCTCCCAGTTTAGCAGACTAGAAGTCCAAATTCAGGGCACTGGCTCTAGGTCCCTAAGGGACAGGCTTTCTCTCTCTCTTGGTTCTGGAGGAAAATCCTTGTCTCTTTGAGCTACTTGTTCCTGTGTGATCTTCATGTAGTTTGGCATCTCTCTTCCGCCATTTCTATTTCTCTCACTCGCTTTTTTAATCTCTTTTATATCTCAAAAGAGACTTGAGACACACCCTACACTAATCCTGCCTCATTAACATAACAAAGAAGAGCCATTCCCAATTGGGGTTATAACCACAGATACGACAGAGGTTAGGATTTACAACATATTTTTGTAGGACATAATTCAATCCAGAACAAGAACGATTGCTAAAGTTAGATTCTTGTGTTTCTTACAAAGTACAACTTCGGGTTCATGGATTGAGGGTTGACATCATGGAAGAAGGACAAGTCATATAGTGAAACAGGAAAGAAGTGAGAGTAATGGGTACAGATGTGGCTATATTTGATATAATGATGAGAGGATGTGCATGTTCTTTTCTGATTGCTTCTATTTTATGTTGTCTGAAAGTGGCAAAGAGAAACAGGTCCATCATGAATTGAGTAAGAGAGAAAATAAAGGAAGACAGCTGCTTCTTAAAAGGATCTGAGGAATTAATTTTATTCAAGGGCAGATTGATTTCATGAAGGAGATGTTGAGCAAAGGGATTGAAGAAGTCTGTTGATGACATATTTTGAGTTCTACACGAAGGGCCTAGGAGAAGGGCTTGAATTAGGCAGTGTACAGAGAATTATGGGGATATGTGTCCAAGTTCAATCTATGGCATTTTCTTGAGAATGGGTGGTCATAGATGGCGCTGTGGGGAATGTTGGGGAAGACTGGTTGTCTGACCAGGAGAAGAATTTGGCAGTTCTACCTTCTGTCCCTTGGAGTTAGTGCTGAGGCCTGGGCAGGGGATGATGAGCAGTCTGAGTCTTGTGATCTCCTTTTTAAATCCTACTAAGGGCAGTGTCCAGGCAGCCCAAGGTTACTTGTGAGCATACTCTCTGCTAGACCACAGGACACTTATTCATTCAATCTTTCATCTTTTTAACAACAGTATAATATAGGAACCATTAGTCTGCCATTTCCTAGATTAATACCAGGGAGTTGAAGTGCCTTACCAAAATTTTCTGAGATAGATTTCAACCCAGGTTGTCTCACTTCATGGTCCACACATTCAACCACTTCTAAGTGGACAGTGAGGAAGGAGCTTAAAGATTTAAATTGCACAGATTTCCCACCATCCGTTTTAGAGTTATTATAGTATCCCGTTTAAGAGCAGGGACACTGGTTTTGATTATGTCTTCAGCAACTTACTCTTAACTATATAGCTTTAGAAAAGTTGCTCAAATGTTTCAGAGTGTTTGATTCCTCAATGGTATCTACTGCATAAGATTTCAAAAATATAGTGAGAACTTAACAACTCAAATGGTTGTTGATCTTCATTAAAGGTCCACAGTTTTATCCATGATTCCAAAATCCAAACACTCTGAAACCCAAAAGGTATTTCATAATGTGTCATCAAAACGTGACCTGAACTTACATGAGACACTTTGAAACCTTTATTTATCTCATTTTTCTGCAAATGTTTTTATACATTTATCTGAAGACACATTTATGTGCTTGATTACTGGTTGTATCTCAGACATCTCTAAGGTACAATATGCAATATGTGGGCAATGGGCTTCATTACTCTCCTAAAATCCGAAATATTCTGAATTCCTGAACATATCTGTCCCCACAAGTTTCAGTGAAGATGTCCTGGATCTGTTTTCTCATTATAATTCATTATCCTTTATGAATTATGCTGTGAATTGATGTGATTGTATGAAGTGTCTAAGTTCCTTTGCAAGAAAAATATTTTTTAAGCCCTAATACTGTTAGACGAACATAATTTGAATTGGTAGAACATTGGAGTATTTAACAGAAGTGGAAGAATTAGAGGTTCGAAGAAGGGCACAATAAAAAGGAAGCTTCCCCTGGGATAGATGAGCTAGCTGGCTCCCTTCAAGTCTGGATGAGTAGCAGAACATTCAGGAATTTGCTGCATTCCGGAGTCTGGCGTTGAGCCTTGCAGTCTTAGAAACCTGTCAGCACCTCCTTGAGAATGAATGTGTCACTGGAGTTTGACTCACCTTAACGAAGCTCATGAAGCTGGTGTGGAAACTACAGTGCCAGCCTGTTCATTTCCAATGGGGGCTATCACTGCCAATGGAATCAGGTATACCTGGTGCAGAGTCTCTCTATAGGCAGGGGCATGGAGAGCCAAATTACACTCGAGGGGTGAGTTTAATAATTTACTGACAAGAAGACAGCACTTTCGGCCCTGCGCATGGAAAGGCAAGAATATGCATAAATATGTTTATTCAATAGAGAATCAGGATAAAAGAAAAGGGGTAATAGATATGGGTTTAAATGTTTAGTGGCACATGAATGAGATAGGTTGCAGATAGTTTAATGCAAAGGGTCATACTAGAGATAAAGGTGACAGATCACATTCTTTGGCTATGGTACCTCACAGCTCTGGAATGAGCACTGGAGGTTCTTCCAAGTGTTCTGTGTGTCTCCTTGTGTTCTGTGTTCTGCAGACTGCCACACTGACTTAGATCGATGCCTTACTCTTTAGAGATGATAAATGATCTGATCAGGTTATAATCATATCCTGCGGGCCTGTGAGCCATCAAGTCTCTTTAAAAGGCCTTTTCTTATATTCTCTCTGGTTCATTATCTTCTGATGTTGGCATTTAATTAGCAGAAGGCAGTCTTGGAAGTCTTCCCATCACTGTCTATTTCCAAAATGTGGAAGGTTAGCACACTGTGGAATTCAAGAACTAAAGATATAAGCACTGTCCATGAAATACGGAATTGGAGGAGCTGAGTTCCTGTCTCAGATTTATAACTCGTTCCAAGATTCTGAGATGGGAGTTACTCGTGCACCTGTTACACGTTAACAATACAAATAAAAGTATTTTAGTTATGATCTCACTTACTTGGTTCGATAAGCACTTAAACAATACATGTAAAAAGGAACTTGGAAATAAACAATTCTGTTTCAATTACATTTAGTACTATTAGCTCCCATCACAGCATCTTGCACACTTTCTACTCTCACTAGAGGTTTATTGAATGAATAAGGAAACCAATTAGTCAATCCATCTGTCAATCATTGTGCCTGCTGAATTTGAAACCACAGGTTGAAAGTTCCTGTTATGCAGAACTTACCTGTAGGTAAAGCAAAGAATAGCAACTAGGGAGAAGAGTGGCAATGTACTTTCAACCTCCTCCTCTGCTTTCTCTGAGTATAAATAGTCTTCTCCTAATAAACATATATTCAGACATTGATTTCAATTGACCTTGTTACTCAACACTCTAGCTGCAACAGTGCCACTTAATCACTGCTGTTCTTATATGTTGTTCATGAAAACAACTGTTCTGCAGGTTCCTCGGGCTTACTGGTAAATGGCCTTTTCCATGTCAACTATGTCACTAAAACATAAACCTCTGACACTCTTTCCTTAAATTCTCATAATCTAGTATGCATTGTTTTTGTCTGTCATGAAAAAAAAAAAAAAACACACAGTAATCTATCTTGTAGTTGAGAGGGTTTTTCCGTTGTTGTCATCTGTGAGATACCATATCATGTTCTGTGCACCATGTGATTTATTGAGAAAATCTTCCATGACCTGTAGAACCCAGAGAAGGCTCTCAGCTTAGCTTTGTTTTGTTTTCCTCCTTCCATTCTCTCTCTGAGTTCCAGATAGGATGGAGCTGTTAACTAGGCCAGAAACTTATAAATGTATAACTCCAAAATAATTCTCTCTGTGTTCAGAATATATACTACAGGCAGACCAGCGGTAGGCATAAAACTTTGATCATAGTTTTAATGAATAGTGATCAATTTTATCTGTGTCCTCCAACATTGTCCCACACTGCTAGGGAACAGTTATGTTTTAAGGGAAAATCACAGGTTAAATTATTACATGGAACAGACTTCAGATTATCGTATTTATCTTCCTTACATAGCTGAAAAGAAAGGAATTTATCTACACCAAAAAACTGTATACCCAAGGAAGTTTTGAGGCTGACAAGTGCCTCTTATTGAGAAGATTCCAAAATGTGCTTTTGATTTTTCCATGTACCTACATGCTAACCTTGGGTTTGAAATGCCTTGATTTCTGGCAGTAAGACTACTTGTTTTAGGGGCAAAATCCATTTGGGCAGTCATTTGCCCAATAGCAAATTTATCATATCTTTTAAAGATATAGCAAAAATAACAAATATTTGACTTAAATCGATAACTAATTTAATTGACTTTGCATGTTTCCAAAAATTGAGTTTATCACACAAATAATCCAGTGGAGGTAACTTTGCTGTCTGTTTATTATTCAGTAATATTCTAAGAGCATCAGAAGATAGAACTTTGACCTTCTTGGTGGCAACAAAGAGACATTTCTCTATTTCATGCTTTTCCTTTAAGGAACAGTGATTGAAACCAAGGACGTTTCCACCAGGACACCAAAGTGTTTCTTTTCCTCTGGAAGTCAGGACAAACTGTGCTCTAACAATTGTGAGCACCCAGGTATTAAAAGGCCATTGTGGTCAAGGTTGATTCCAACCTTCTAGTCCTTTGACCATAGTTCTTAAGAAGTTCAACAGTAATTGTGCTATAGTCTACCTGGTGAGGAGAAAGTGAAATTGGGTGATTTCAGGGTCTGATGACCATCTTGACACAAGCTGAAATTTAACCTAAATTGTTAATAGAATATGAAGCCAAAAAAAATAAACCCGTTGCCGTTGATTCTGACTCATAAAAATATCAATTTAAATTTAAAAAAAAAACCTCTGGGCTTTTTCCTCCCAACTTCAGTGCAAGGAGAAACAAAATATCTTTTCACTGTTGTGTGTCAAAGTGTGTTTTGAAAACCTGTTCTTTCCTTCCAAGCAGATAGACCATCATTTTCAATAATTTTAATAGAAGTCAAGCTTTTAAAAATAAGTATGTGTCTGCAGTATGCATTTATATAGTGTACTATTCTTTTTTATGTTAAGTGTTATCATGATTTTCTTTCTGATTGATGAAAATACATGGATTAATTTGCTTTTTGTTTATTACTGAAAGAGGAAAAGAGTCATTAGATTTTATTTTTACCCCAAAATAACGAGTGAAGTTTTTTTGATCTCTTTGCTATTAACAGATCTATTGTTAGAATATTCCTTTGGGAGATTCAGCTATGGAAAAGTGACTTATAAAAGTGTATTTGGTTAGGTCAGTGATTTAGAAGCTTGAGAGTGAGGGAAAGGTTTGCCATGAGCAATCCCAGGAAGAGTGCTTGGAAGCTTGCTACTTCTCGTTGGTTTTTAAATCTATCCTACATAACAGCTCTTCTTTCCAGTTGTCTGTATTCCACAAACACAGAGTGACTATGCCTTGCCTTCTTCTCTGTGGCGCTGCTAGCACTATCAACAGACAGGTCTACAGCATCCAGCATCGGGGGAAACCCTTACCAAACACGCTTAACTGATTCGAGTTTGTTGTGGCTACATATATTCACCCTCTTCGACCAGCTATTTCAGGTGATTGCAGAATAGTTTTGATCCAGAATGACCTAAAGGATTCCTAACAGAGTGACTTTGCTCTTTCTCTCCAGTTCTTCCCTTTCTAAATTAAAGCATGTTTGTGGGGTTCATTTGGCTTCTTTTCCATTTACTTAGCAGCACCTTGCACTGCTTTTTTAGGAAGCATATGGTCACCCTTCAATTAGGTTTCATTTCAATTGAATTAAGCAGCGATCCCCTGGCATTTGAAAATGTGATGTCTTCCTTCTTTACTCACAGTGCTGATGCAAATTTTCTCTACTTTTATATTCCTTTATTTCAGTCAGATTCTAACAAAGGAAAGGAGAATTTTAGTTGCTTAATCTGAAGTCATCACTATTCGCTGAAGTCCCTCTATGTAATAAGCTTTATATCTTTGGCATTCTTAGACCCTTCAGTTAAGTTACTATAACAGGAATGAATATACTAATGTTTCACTGGGCAATATAGAAGAATTGCATAATCAGAAGGCAGGAGAATAAATCTCAAGTATTTTCTATTTTTATCTTAATTCCCATTTTAACCTCACATCTGCAATAGAAAATGGCCCTTTTTTGGTTTAAAAAAAAATAAGGCAAGTTTTGGTAAATAAAGTACATCAGTAAGAAATAATATCTGGGGAAAAGCTTTTAAAAGGAATGGATTTACTGATTTTTAATAAAAAAAATTCTAGACTGAGGGGTCATATAAACTAAATTTACTTTCTCTGTTACTCGTTTAACAAACATTTAACAAGTACTTACAGTATGCAAAGCTCTGTGTAGACATTGCGGGAGATATAAAGATTATTTAAACACAGCTCCTACCTGTAAAAACCAAGGAGAGATAAGAAATATGCATTAATAGCTAGAATGCAAGCTAAGAAAACAATGAATTCCGTAAGAGGAACATAAATAAACTTCTATTGAGTTTAGCAGCTGTGGAGATTACATTCCTACTATAGGTAAAGGTGGAATACATATGCATAGAAACATGTATGTATGTATTGAAAACCCTATGGAGCGCAGTGCTACTCTGAAACACAAGCGGTAACTAAGAGAATCGATTAGATGGCAACAACCTTGCTTTTGTGGTTTATATGTAACTATAATCACACAGGAAATCCTGGTGGTGTAGTGGTTAAGAGCTATGGCTGCTAACCAAAAGGTCAGCAGTTCAAATCCACCAAGAGCTTCTTGGAAACCATACAGTTCTACCCTGTCCTATAGGGTCACTGGTCACGATGAGTGGGACTTGAAGGCAATTTTTTTTTTTAACACACACACAGTATGTTAATCAGTCTTTAAACTGGATAAAACATCTTGGTGTTTTTAAACCTTTTAGTGCGCTATGGTACAGATAGCAACCATGAACTTTTTCAGTCACTGGGGTTTATTGGGAAGCTGCTATACCACTGACAGTGTGAGCTCCCCAAGGCAGGAAACTTTATAACTATTTGAAACTGAAGAAATGGTGTGCACTACAAATTACTGTTTTTACAGGATATTCTATGTGGTGTCTGAATTTTTGGTAGGAAAAATAGAAATTTTGGAAATTTTGATTTTTTCTACATATGTGTCAATAAACTCCAGTGGACACTCTGGGGTATAATCAGTGTTACTTCACATGTATCACCAAACACTTAGGGTAGGCTTGTGGGAGTGGGCAAGAAAAAGAAAAATCCATACTACCTACCAAAAGTTCAGACACACTCAATGATTTCCTCATGTTGCCATTAATGAAAATACATGGTATCGAGAAAAAATTCAAAGTGGAAAATAATGGGATTACCAAGGGGTTAATAAAGATACCAACAAAATTAAGCATGCCCTGATGATAAAATCTAAGTGATTAAAAATGGCATACTTGTTTTAATGTGAAAAGATATGTTTCAACATAAATATCAACTAAAAGACATAAAACATGAAATGATTAATAATGAGAAAAAATTAACTCCTTTTCTCTTGGTAAATGTCATAAAAACACATCAATTTTATATCTCATATTTGAAAAACTGGCAAAAATCAAGAAAACTGGAACAGTTAAGGAAACAATTTAGGAAAACAGCTGATGTAATACTAAAGTGAATATTAAATGAATGTTCAAGTATCAAAAATATTTTGTGGTTTTTTTTTTTAATAATTTGAAATAAGGCCCGAATCCAATGGACTTGAAACATAGAAATTCGGTTTTGAAAATAGCCAGCTAGTCTCATTTGTCTCTGTGCATAGACAGAGAAAGAATTTTAAGCATAGGAGGAGCTTAAATTAGATTTTATGAATTTTCAGAGGGTGCAGCCTAAATACAAAGGAAGCAACAGAGAAACTTAATAAGAATTGTTAACTTAGGTGTCTGGGGTGTTAAAAGCTGGTGAACGGCCATCTAAGATGTATCAATTAGTCCCAACCCACCTGGAGCAAAGGAGAATGATGAACACCAAGGACACAAGGAAACTATTAACCCGAGAGACAGAAATGGCCACATAAACCAGAGACTTCATCAGCCTGAGACTAGAAGAACTGGATGATGCATGGCTACCATCAATGACCACCCTGACAGGGAACACAACAGAGAGTCCCCGACAGAGCAGGAGAAAAGCAGGGTGCAGAACTCAAATTCTAGTAAAAAGACCAGACTTAATGGTATGGTCGAGACCGGAGGGACCCTGGAAGACATGGCCCCTGGACTCTCTGTTAGCCCAAAACTAAAACAATTCCCGAGGCCAACTCTTCAGACAAAGATTAGACTGGACTATGGGATATGAAATGATACTTATGAAGAGTGTGCTTCTTAGCTCAAGTAGATTCATGAGACTAAATGGGCAGCTCCTGTCCAGAGGCAAGATGAGAAGGCAGAGAGGGTCAGGAGCTGGTTGAATGGACACGGGAAATTTGGGGTGGAAAGCAGGAGTGTGCTGTCACAGTATAGGGAGAACAAATAGGGTCACATAACAATGGATGTATACATTTTTGTATGAGAGACTAACTTGAATTGTAAATTTCCACTTACAGCACAACAATTAAAAAAAAAGAATTGTCAACTTATAAAATTCTATAAGTTGGCAAAAAAGGCTTGAAACAAGTGGTGGTGAAGTGATTTCTTCAAAGAAATTGACGTGGTGGCATAGTCAATACTATCTAAATTCAAGCACTGGCTATTTTGAGGTGTAGCTTTTGGGTTTCAGGAAAATTGTTTTACTTTTCTTAGTAAGTAGGTATCATAAAGCTAGAATAATCATACCTACCTAACTAATTTGTTTTAAAAATTAAACGAGTTTATACTTGTGAAGTTTAAGAATAGTATCTTTCAGTAATTAACACTCACTGGTGCAAACGGTCAACACTACAAACCAAAATTGTAAGTTATATTAAACGAAATATACATCTGTATCTGTGTTACAGGATAGAGGGATTACCGAATTTTGCAAAAATGCAGATACTGTACCCAAAACTTGATTTAGTAGGATTGTCAGATAAAATACAGGACATTCAGTTAAATTAGAACTTCAGATAAACAAAGAGTAGTTCTTTTTAGTATAAATATATGCTTATGTTTGTATATGTATACAAATTTGCATGGACCGTATTTATACTAAAAATAATTCTGTGTGTATCAAAAGTTGAAATTTACCTGGGCATCCTGTATTTTTATTTGCTAAATCTGGCAACCCTTGACCCCAGGGAGCCCACAAATCCCCCATGTCCCAAAACAAAAGCAAATTATCGAATTAATCAACAAGGAGTCACTACCTTATTCCTTATCTTCTGTTTACTCGTCTCAGTCATCACTGCCACTTCCTTCCTTTAGACTATTCTCTTTCTGACCCTAATAATTCCAATAGCCCGCTAACCATCTCTGTCTTTATTCTCTCTCCCTTCCAACTTATTCTCCACCCTGTAGCAAAGTGATTGTTCTAAACCACAAACATGATCACGGTGACTTGCCTGTTCAAAACTCATCAACAGTTCCCCAGAGCCCTATGGATAAAATGTAAACTCCTTAGTAAATAATGGAAGGTAAAGCCCTTGGTGATCTAGGACCTGCTTTCCTCTTCACTTTGTTGCTGTGTTGTTATGTGCCATCAAGTCAGTTCCAACTCATAGCGACCCTACGTACAACAGAGGAAACACTGCCTGATCCTGCACTATCTTCACAATCGTTGCTACATTTGAACCCGTTATTGCAGCCACTGTGTCAATCCACTAGTTGAGGGTCTTTCTCTTTTTCCCTGACCCTCTATCTGACCAAGCACCATGTCCTTTTCCAGGAACTGGTGTCTTCTGATAACATATCCAAAGTTCATGAGACAGTCTCGCCATCATTGCTTCCAAGGAGCATTCTGGTTGTACGTCTTCCAAGACAGATTTGTTTGTTCTTCTAAGAGTCTATGATGTAATCAATGTTCTTCACCAACACCATCCTTCAGTCTTTCTTATTCGTTGTCCAGCTTTCGCATGTACCTGAGGGGATTGAAAGTATCATGGCTTGGGTCAGGCGCACCTTAGTCCTCAAAGTGACATCTTTGCTTTTAACACTTTAAAGAGGTCTTTTGCAGCAGATTTGCCCAGTGTAATACATCCTTTGATTTCTTGACAGTTGCTTCCATGGGCATTGATTGTGGATCCAAGTAGAATGGAATCCTTGACAACTTCGATCTTTTCTCCATTTATCATGATGTTGCTTATTGGTCCAGTTGCGAGGATTTTTGTTTGTTTATGTTGAGGTGCAGTCCATCCTCTCCAATATATTTGCTGTAAATTAAACTGAAGGTACAATGAGTCTCATTTGGTCCTGAACTCTGTCTGGAAAGATTTTCTTGAACTTTCTCCCCTGGCTAACTCACTAGTTTGAGTTATGTGCCTTTTATTTTATCCCACAGTGCTGTAGTTTTAACATTTTATAACAATTATCAAATAATGCTGGAATTGCCTTCCAATCTCCAGCCCCTCCACTAGACTGTGCTCTCGAAGGGAAGGGACCGTGTGTTTCTAATTTTACTACAAACAGTTTGACATATTTTTAATTTAAAATGTATAAATAAATGAAGAAAGGGGTCTTTCATTTATTGATTAATTAGGGTAGCTAACAAGATGAAATAAAAGTGCATTTGTAAAGCTATACAGCAACAAAACTAAAGTAAGACTGAGTCAATTCATGTGCTTTGCCCACAATTGATTATTCTGTTTGCACAGTCCTTGATGTACTATGAGTATAAACCAATACTTTTTCTTTAAATACTCTGTAGAATTATAGGCTATAATTTCTTATTTTTATATCAGTTGAAGACAGAAGCAAACTCACTAACATGAGGTGATAAAGAATGTCCTTTTTCTAATCAAGGTATTTTTTTTTTATTTTGATTTGAAAACAATTTATTTTTTAATCATTAATGCACACACAATGTTCAAATGGTTCAGAAAGCATGCTGTCTCCCACTCACCCAGTCACTTACTTCCCTTCCCAGAGATAATCACCTTCATAGCTCCCATGTGCCCTTCCAGAGACATTTTGTGCATATACAAGCAAATACATGCAAATAGAAGCACATACATTTTCATTGTTTTGATGGGTAATGAAATCTTCAGCTACTACAGAATATAAAGTTATAAAGCTTTCATCTGAACTATTCAAGCAGTAGATTTCATGAAAGTAATTCTTTGGCTCAGTTTCACAGTTTTGATCAATAATTAAGTAATTAATATATATTAATAAATAATTTGTAATGTTCTGATTACAAATTTTAAGTAGGTCATGCTCCACAAAAATATGTTCTTTTTCATTTTCTCAGGTTGTTAGAATTTAAGCAGTCTGCCTCTATAAAGATTTTATATTTAAAATTTTTTGAGTTGCATTTTGAATTTTCTATTTCTCTAACAATCTTTGTACTCATTCTCAGTGCTGAAAGATTAAAAACTAAACTATATTTTTTATAAAAAAGTATGTATTCAAAAGTGACTATATTTAATTAAAATA
>NW_004443940.1:4770723-4788478 GCF_000243295.1 Trichechus manatus latirostris
GTAAAACTATTTGCATTTCTAGCTTTTTAAAATGTAAAGAACATTCTAGTTGCCTGTGTAAAGAAGAGGGACCATGGTTCACATATGTTATATCCAAACTTTTGTTATATAAATTTACAAGTAATACAGATTATTTCATACAGCAAAATTCTTCTCAGCTGCTATGTGCAACATGTATGAAAGTTGCACAAATGTGTATTAGTACTTCTGGAAGTAGAAAATAGAATAAGAGACACAAAAAACAGATGCTCAGAATTCTGGGGAATTTTTTTATTATGCAAATCACTATTTATTATACTGCTTTCATGCCATCTGTCCTAGTCATCTAGTGCTGCTGTAACAGAAACACCACAAGCGGATGGCTTTAACAAAGAGATATTTATTTTCTTATAGTCAGGGTGTGAGCTGCAGGGGAAGTCTTTCTCTCTCTGTTGGTTCTGGGGAAAGGTCCTTGTCATCAGTCTTCCTCTGGTCTAGGAGCTGCTGCTCACAGGAACCTCAGGTCCAAAGGACGCACTTTGCTCCGGGCACTGCTTTCTTGGTGTTATGAGGTTCCCATGTCTCTCTGCTTGCTTCTCTTTTTTGTATCTGAAAAGAAATTCACTTAAGATACAACCTAATCTTGTCGATTGACTCCTACCTCATCAATCTAATTACCACTAATCCCACTTCATTAACTTCATAGAGGTAGAATTTACAACACATAGAAAAATCACTTCAGATGGAAAAATGATGGACAATCACATAATACTGGGAATCATGGCTTAGCCAAGTTGACACACATTTTTGGGGGACATAATTCAATTCATGACACCATTATTACTAGTAAATACATTTGTATTTTCTCTTTTATAAGTCCATCCAGTGCTTAATTTTCTCCACATTGTCTGAAGTATTGTCCATCTTACAGAACAGTACAACTCACACAATTTTATAGCACTCAGATGCAGCTGCCTTTGATCTGAGAGCAATAGGACCAACAATGTGACCTTTTTGTCTGTGGACTGAACTGTCTTGATATGAGAGTGGATGTTTAAATTAGTGTTATTCTGCCCTGGGACTGAATGCTAGATTCTGAGTGATGAGGTGGGCATTTGTTCTGTATTGCATCTTGTCTATGTGTTTGTGCCCAAGGCAGGGACCCTCTCGACTGTATTTAAGGGGAGTACTGATGTGGTAGTTGGGTTTTCTGCCTTCCCTACTAGATTATGTGTTCCATAAAGGCTCACCATTAGATTCACAGAACCTAGCACAGTGTCTGATACATATTACGCACTTAAGAAATGGAAGGAAGGAAGGAAGGGAGGGAGGAAGGGAGGACGGAAGGAAAAAAGAACAAAGGAAGGCACGGAGGAAGGGAAGGAGGAAGGGAGGGAGGAAGGAAGAGAGCATATTTCTCTGCGTCAGAGGGAGGTAGCTGGGAAGGTTCGTTCTTCTATGTATTTTTAGGCAGAGAAGAACTTTTCCTGCTTTCTGGGTGATGGGTTGAGAGAGGGCTTGTTGGCTCATCTGGAGGTACTATCTGGAAACCCCAGTGGTGCAGAAGTTAAGGGCCTGGCTGCTAACCAAAAGGTTAGCAGTTGGAACCTACCAGCAGCTCTGCAGGAGAAAGATGTGGCAGTCTACTTCCATAAAGATTACAGCCTTGGAATCCTTAGGGGGTAGTTCTATTCTGTCCTGTAGGGTCACTATGAGTCGGAATTGACAGGATGGCAACAGGCTTGGTGTTTGGTATCTTGAAACACAAAAGTTCCTCTTGATGGTTGGAATTTTGAGAATAAAGAACTATCATTCTTCTTGAGATGATCAGCCAGGGAACAGATTTAAATTATCAATACACTTTGGTAACTTGAAAACATGTAACAATCTATAAATCAAACCCACCGCAATTGAATAGATTCTGACTCATAGTGACCCCATAGGATTTCCAAGGCTGTAAATCCTTTCTGAAGCAGACTGCCACATCTCTCTCCCACAGAGCCACTGGTGGTTTCAAATCACTGACATTTAGGTTAGCGGTAAATCTCTTTAACCACTGTACCACCGAATGTCAGGTCTTTTAAAGTCTCTGCCTTTTTGTTTTCTATCTAAGCAAGGAGCTGATGAGTAAATAATCATCTGATAACCACCTCTCTGAAATAATGTACCAGGAGTTACTTTTGTCTTTTTAACACAGTCCAACAGCTCTACCTTATCACAAAATTGTTACGGCTTTATCTTTGGCCCTGGCTCTGTGCAAGACTACAGCACCTTTTTTGCAAGTAGATTTTGATACTTAATTCAGTCCCTCAGATATTTCAAATTTGTTTTTTGAGTTAAACAAAGCAATTTTTCCAGAAATTTTAATTCTTTTCTTTGTTATTCTGTATGTGTAGTTAAGAGGTAATTATAATTAAATTATAGTTAATTTGATTTGGATTGGCAATAATATTGAAAGCTATCAAAACATCGATATGCTATGAAGTTAGATTGCAAAATTTGTACTTGGCACTTTTTATGGCCAATTATACTTACTTTCATAAATTTGAAAATACTAATAAGTACACAAATATTCTTATAGACATTATGGGAAATCTTCCTTTTTTAAGTATCTAACTCTATAAAAATCCAAAATTTTCTTAGAACTTAATATGTTCTAGCTTGTCACAAAATGGTTATATTACATTAATCGGTATTTGTATTACTCAATTTACAATTTGCAAGATATTTCCAAATACATATGGAACTTTAAGCTAAAAATATACATAATTAAATACACATTTACATATAATGAAATGTAAATATATATATTTCAATGAATGAAAATTAATGACATAAAGCTGATCACAATGATTACCTTGAGCAATATAGACAAAAAAAGCTCATGGAAAACATCCAATTAAGTTCAGATTTAACCTACAATTCAATTTTAACCAATTAGCTACTATTTCCTAAGTAGAACTCTTTCATGTTTACTTATATCATTAGTAATAAATAATTATAATAGAAATATAAACTATATAAATTGGTCTAGGTGAGAACAATATTTATAAATCTCAAAAATGCTTAAATTATATGTAACTCGAACACAATTACGTGGGGAAAAAATGATTAATAGCTCCACTAACCTGAAAGAAAGAGCCAATGAATGAAAAAAGAAACTCCCTGAGATTTATTATCTCCCAAATCAAAGAAACTCTGACTGCCGACTCCCTTGGTATTGCAGTCATGGTTTTAAATGTCTGATACAGAGAAACAATATGCTGGGCTTGTAGTTATGAGATCTGTGTCACCAAATATACTTTGTGACCTTGGACGAGTGACCAAATCTCTCTAGACTTGAACTAGATGACATTTCTGTCTAATCCAACTTTAACATTCTATAGCTAATCTTTTCTGTGAAGATTGATTTCATTCACCTCGCTAGACACACAGGACCTGAATGACTACTCACTTTCAGGAGAACCTTATTTTTTTGGTTTTGAAAACTGAAGTTGCTAATCTGACTTTTCCTTTTCTTAAGATGGTCATGTCCCTTAGTCTTTCATTATACTGCCTGGTACATCAATTTGCCATGCAGCTCCAACAAAGGCCTTCATCCAGTCAGTAACAGAAAGTCGGCATCGACAGAGTGATTTGAGCAGAGAAAGAAGAAAACCCTGATGTAATCCCTGGTCATATGAAAATATGAAGTGCAAAACCAAGTCACATATACTGTACCATATTTCGTATTTATTTTTTCTCTGCCAGTGAAGCAGTATATAATAAAAGTTTGAGAATATTTTAATATTATGTTCTCTATTCAAAAAACATAAGATGGTGATTCAGAGCAGTCCAGCCTGACATTGAGCAAACAGTAGGTTGGTTGATTTGTTTGAAACCTCCAGGTTAGGAAACCCCAATCTTTGAAAGAGGGCTGCTAGTAAAACTACCCTTTGCTCAGAAGACGTGCAAGAACAGGAGAGATTCATGGAGCATCATCTCCCATCAGTCCTAAAAAAAAAAAAAAAAAGGAAAAAGGAAAGTTGCCTTGATGTCAGCATGCTCATATAAATTAGTTTTCCACGTTCCTGCAGAGGAAGTATAGTTTCCATAATTAACCTAATGCCAAATCCAGTTGTTTCTAACATTTGTTAAATGCCTACCATGTACCAGGCATTTTCGTATATACTTTACTCTAATTCCTAAGACATTATCATGTCGTTGTTAGTTGCTCTCGAGTCAGCTCTGACTCTGGCAACCTTAGGTATAACAGAAGGGAACATTGCCTGGTCCTCAGCCATCTTTATGATTGTTGGTATGTTTGAGTCCATTGGTGCAATTATTGTGTTTATTCTCAATAGGGTATGTAAACAAACTAATGTTCATGCAAAGAATATAACCTGTCTCTTGGTTATATTCCATTCCATGGCAGTACTGAGATTTAAATCAGGTACTTCTTCCCTACAAGCCAAGACAGTAGCCCACTGGGAAATAATTTGTGTGAGGCCTTAAAATTGAGTGAAAGTAATAAAAAACTTGATCACAACATTTCTTTTTGTTTTATTCACTTAGTAAATGCACTGGATTTATGTAATCAACCTGTCAAGATGTAGAAATGTTCCTTATGTAAATGTGTTAATACAAGATCAAATAGATTTAGAGATTTAAGAAGTCAGTCACTGTTATTCATGTTACTAAGTTTACTCATCTCCCATCTCCAATACTACGTTTGCTTTCTTTCTGGTCTTTTAGTTTTCATATGCAGTTATTTTTAAAACACTTTGATGTGGAATTATGCTCAACAACATATCTTAAAATACTTTCTCTTAGAAATAATCTGTTTATCCTCCACATCAGAACTTCTAAAATTGTACCATGTAACATATTGTAAGTATATTCTAGATCTTTATTTTTAAAAAGAGAAGGAAGAAATGAAGAATAAAGTGTAGTTATTAGCTTAGTAAAGCTGGTATTATTAATGCAGTGAAAAGTTTGAGATTTATATATTTCCAAAGTATGGTTTAAAGCAAGCTTTTAGATCATTTTAAGATATCAGAAAATGTGTCTATTTAATCGGAAGATCTCAGTTAAAAAAACAACTCCTATTTTAAAACTCACCGATGACCTAGGACAACTAAACACACAGTCACAGAATGGTTTAATCGGAGAGCACAAAACTGCACTACACAAACATTTTCAAAGCCAACAAGCGCTAAGAGGATTTGTTCTTTACCAGTGAATCTGCTTTGGAAATCGCTTTGGAAGCACAGTAAACACAATTCTATTCTCTTGCCTATTGTTAATGCAGTCGTTAGTTGACTTAATTTTGGCTAAGCCCTAAGGATAAAAGGTTGAGAGATGTACAGCTCGAATTATTAATGGGATTTATAAAATCAAATGGGTCATTAGAGTGCAATCGACTCTAGATATCTTTTGAAAAATTCTATTTTCCATTATCTCTTGATCTGTTTCTCCGGCTCAATTTTTGGCCTAAGAAAATCCTGCTG
This sequence comes from Trichechus manatus latirostris, assembly GCF_000243295.1. Taxonomy (NCBI): domain Eukaryota; kingdom Metazoa; phylum Chordata; class Mammalia; order Sirenia; family Trichechidae; genus Trichechus; species Trichechus manatus. Next base: position 4,776,192 of record NW_004443940.1, read on the forward strand.
TGATTGTTGCCTCTTAAAATGCATTGCCCAACGATGTCATTTTTCACCTTTCTAACGGTGTTTTCATTCTTTTCTTAATGTTTCCATTCTAAGCACTTTTCACTCTGCATGGAATTTAAAGGATTAAGAGAATTCCAATATAGCTGGGAGATTATTGGTTCTTTGTAAGTACCTACCACTTGAGTATTATGATTTTAATAATTTTGCTATGGGATATAATATTTTGCACAAAAAATGTCAAATTTGGTAGAGATGAATTCTAGTTTCTAACAAGACAAACTCCACATATATTTACTTTAAATCTGAACTTGGTCCATCTTCACCTGTTTTCTGTTACAAATGTGTTGCCCCATCAAAACTCACTTTCCCACAAAATTTCTTCCAAATTCCTCTTTTTGCCAACTCTTTTTTTTTTTCTTTTTACCAAAGGGAGATAAAGATAGAAGTTGTCTACCTTAGCTTCTACCTTTTCTTTAAAATTTTCTTTGAACTTCCCAGTCCTTAGTGCTCTTTCAGTTCCTTGAACATCTAAATAATCCGTTATTTTTGCCATTCGTTAGGATCTTAACATAAACTACCTACCGCTAGTAGTGATGTTGTTATTGTTGTCAGGTACCATCGAGTCGGTTCCGACTCATAGTGACCCTAAGTATAACAGAACAAAACACTGCCTGGTCCTATGCCATCCTCACAATCTTTGCTATGCTTGAACCCATTGTTGCAGCTACTATGTCAATCCATCTCGTTGAGGATCTTCCTCTTTTTCAGTGACCCTCCACTTTACCAAGAATGATGTCTTTCTCCAGGGACTGGTCCCTTCAGATAACATGTCCAAAGTATGTGAGACAAAGTCTCACCATCCTTGCTTCTAAGAGCATTCTGGCTGTGCTTCTTCCAAGATAGATTTGTTTGCTCTTTTGGAAGTCCATGGTATATTCAATATTCTTTGCCAACACCATAATTTAAAGGTGTAAGTTCTTCTTTGGTTTTCCTCAAAGTGGCAAAGTAGTAGTAAAAGAAGTAGTGATGAGTAATTATCATTTATTGGGAGATTAATATATTTTAGACATTGTGCAAAACATATATTATCATAAATTCTCATAACAACCTAATAAGTTATGTTATTTTAAGGAGAATTGAGAAGCTGTATTGAACAGTCAAATAACTTGGTCAAGGTCAGTGAGAGTACAGATCTAAGTCCAGTTTTTTCCAATTCCAGACCACACATTCTAAACCATCAAATTATGTATAGTATTTTTAGCGATATTTATGTTTTTAATTTTTCTTATCTTCCTATTATATTAAAAGCTGTTTGAGGGAAATAATATTTTACCCATTTCTGTTTCTCTCATTGAATCTAATCTCTTGTCCACTGAAGGTACTTAATGAATATGAAGTCATTAATTTAACAACTGATCTAGCGGATTGTAAAACAGATTGTTTAAGAATATATAAATACTAATACTAAGAGTAAAATAACCAAAACTAGTCTTACTTATTCCAGTAAATCTCTTCCATTAATCTATGTCCAGCTCTCTGTTAAATTAAGCACTGAAACAGTACAGTTTAATGCAGTGGTTCTCACACTGGAGCTTACTTCAGAATCCCTTGGAGGGCTTGTCATAACACAGATTGCTGGGCCCCACTCCCTCAGTTTCTGATTCAGTCCCTGGTTGGCAAAAACTGTTAAGCCCTTGACTATTAATTGAAAGGTTGGCAGTTCGAATTCACCCAGAGTTACCTCTGAAGAAATGCCTGGTGATCTGTTACCCAAAGTCACAGCCTTGAAAATCCTATGGAGTGCAGTTCTACTCTGTAACACAGTGTCACTATAGGTCAGAATCAACTCAAATGACAACTATCTAGCTAGCTAGAGTGAAGTCTGATAAGTTGTATTTCTATCAAATTCTCAGATGATGCTGATGCTGCTAATCCAGAACCACCCATGGAGAAACACTGGTTACTGATTCTAGAATCAAAAGGGTTGAAGTACAATCCCAGCTCCATCACATATAAGCTGTGAACTTGGACAAGCACCGTATTTTTTCGCAACTAACACAAGCCTTCTCTGTTTGTTTGCCAACTGCGCCCTCCCTCCGCGAGATATTTTTGTAAGCGCCAGTACGCCAATTTTTTTCCTACATTTTACTGTTAAAAAAAAAGATAGCAAAGCACACTTAAGAAAGTACCTCCCGGGAGAGAGGGCACTATTGGCAAACAAACGTAGAAAGCATGTTTTATTTGCATAAAAATACAGTAATTAATATCTCTGCGCCTCAGTTTCTTTATGTAGAAGACTCTAGATTTTTTGTGTAAATTAATTGAGATAGCACATGCAAATTTCTTAAGAGTGCCTGATGCATACATAAGTGCTCAATAAATATTAATCATATTTATTATTATATTAACTATAATATTTATGCCATAAATGTTTATATTTCCAACTCTTTCTAAGACTTCCTTTTGTGTTACAGTGCAAAAAGAAAGCATTGAGAAATAGACTATGGGCTGTGATTCTCAGAATAGCACAGACGAAAGGCATGACATATGAGAAAGATCACTGGGATATTCAGATCCAAATGGTTGTTCCATAAAGAAACATGTATCAGTGTAAAGGGGGAGAAAGCAAGATGATTTAGACAGGGACAGAAAGTCAGATAAGTCTTTAAGTCTAACATGAGCTCCAATGTGAAATGTATGAAATTCAAGATAAATATTTCTAATCATGAAAGTATTGCCACTTTATGGGTAGTAACATGATCTATAGTTTTCTTAAACATTTTGTGAAATATGAAATTGGTATAATTTCCAAAATTTAAGATCCAAAAAGTATATCAAATATTCTCCTTATTTTCCCTGAATATGTTAACAATAAAATTAGAAACTGGAAGAATTTTGTGATTTATTGCTCTCAGTGGAGAACCCAGCACTTGAATCTGAATATTTTCTTAGCAGTACCATGTACTGTACTAAAGTTCCAGTGGCTAATCAGGTTTTTAAACAGCGAAGGTAGTCGTGTAACGTAACAGGACAATACCTAAAGATATGATGGATGTGGTTTTTGGTATCACAGCTAGTATTCCCCTAATCGGACCATTTTCAGATTAACCCACCATTATTGATTGAACTATGTCTTCCCTAAATAAGTGTTGGAATCCTAACCTCATTACCTGTGAATAGAACCCTTCTTGAAAACAGGTCTTTCTTTGTTATGTTAATGAGGTCACATCAGTGTAGGGTGTGTCCTAAAGCTAATCACTTCTGAGTTACAAGGAACGGCATGAGTTATAAGGAGGAGCAAGCAAGCACAAAGGGGTAGGGTGATAGAATCCACGTGAAGATGGCCAAGGAACTGAGAAATGCCCGTGCTGCAGAAGCTGGAAGAGACAAGTATCTTCCCCCAGAACCAACAGAGAGAGAGTCTTTCCATATAGCTTGTGCCCTGAATTCTGACTTCTAGCCTCCTAAACTGTGAGAAAATAGACTTCTGTTCTTCAAAACCACCCACTTGTGGTATTTCTGTTAGAGCAGAAGACAACCACTTGCATCCTTAGATTTTAATTACAAAATAAAAAAGGAGGAAGCAAAAAAATTCTCTCCATTTTTCACAAGATTGCTTTATTGTAATCTAAAATGATCTGAGGAGAAAATTCAGCAGTGACATGATTTCCAGTTCATACAGTTTTTCACGTAAAAGGTCATTCTGAAGCCACTGTTTTGAGAATACGTTCATAATTGCTTTTTTGAATTGGTTCCAGGATCCCCCACGGATATCAAATCTGCAGATGCTCAAGTTCCTTACATAAAATGGCTTAGTATTTGCATATAACCTGTGCACATCCTCTCGTATACTTTAAATTATCTGTAGATTACTTATAATACCTTGTTGTTAGGAGCCATCAAGTCAGTTCTGACTCATAGTGACCCTATGTACAACAAAATGAAATACTTCTCGGCCCTGCACCTTCCTTACAATTGTTGCTATGATTGAGCTCATTGTTGCAAGCCACTGTGTCAGTCCATCTCGCTGAGGATCTTCCTCTTTTTCTCTGAGTCTCTGCTTATTTAACCTAATACAATATAAATGCTATGTAAGTAGTTGTCATACTGTGTTGTTTAGGGAATGACAAGATGTTAGGCAAACAATGTTCAAACAGGTAGTGCTGGAGAGAGACTGACCATCTGTGAAATGGTGGGAGGCTTAAGCAGGGTATGCCCACACATCACATCATTTGTGTGGATTCAGCATTATGCTTGGTGCTTGGCAAATCCAAGTTTTGTTTTCAGAACTTGCTTTTTTTTTCTGTAATATTTTCTATCTTCACTTGGTTGAATCCATGGATTTGGAAACTGGCTACAAAGAGCTGACTGTAATGTTTTATTGTGGTTAAGGTGAAAGCTTATATAGCAAATTAGGTTTTCGTTTAATAATTTCTACACAAATTATTCAGTGATATTGGCTACATTTTTCACACTGTCATCATTCTCAGTCATTCCATTCTTGTACCATTTCCAGTACTCTAATGTCCCTGTCCCCTTACCTTCACATCTTTGCTTTAGAGTAATTATTAACCATTTGGTCTCAGATAAATGACTTTTTAAAGGATCTCATTACTCATGGGCTGTATTCTTTATTTTATGAGCCAATCTGTTATTTAGCTAAAAGGTGACCTCAAGGGATAATTTCGGTTTAAGATTTAAAGAGTACCTCAGGGCATTAGTTTCAGGGAGTCCTCTAGTCTCAACTGGCCCAGTAAGAGTTTAAGTTCTGTTTCACATTTTTCTCCCATTCTATCAGGGCCGATCTATTGTGGCCTTGATCAGAACAGTTGGTAGAAGAACCGCTGAGTTCTTCTGGTCTTAGGGTAGACGAGGCCATGGTTCACGTAGACTATTTGTCCTGTAGACCACTTTCTTCTCTGAGTCTTTTGTTTCCTTCTTTTTCTTTTGTTTTAGACTAGTAGAGACCAATAGTTGTATATTAGATGTCCACTCGCAAGCTTTCAAGACCCCAGGCACTACTCACCACACTGGAATATAGAACATACACTTTTTGAACTATATTATGCCAATTCACTGAGTTGTCCCAGGAAACGATGGTCATAAGCCCTCAAACCTGGTAAACCAATCTCGAAAGGTATTTGATTATGTCTAAGTAGTATCCGTAACTGCGCCTTTCATGCATTTTATTATATATATGAGTAGAAATTCATGCACACACATACCTGTATGTACATATGCTTATAGATACATCTATCTGTGCTCACATATGTCCCCACATATTCATGTCCATATATATATATGCCTATATACATATTTGTGTAACCATACACATACTTTTTGGTTATCATTGGTTTGTTGCAAAATTATATTTATCATATCCTTTATCAAATTGTCCTTTTCTCTTGTACACTTTTTAATGACATCATTTACCTTGGTCAAGCTGTGTGTACTTCACCCACATCCTATGCTGTCTTTCTCATCACCAAAAATAACAATGTCTACTATCTCGAGAGTGCTTCCTCCTCTCTCCTCCCGCGCATCCCTGATAACCACCAATGAATGTTAGTCTCTGTATACGATTCTATTCTTGTCTTATAAAAGTGCAATCATACAATATTTTGTCCTTTTGTGATTAACTTATTTCACTCTGCATAATGTCTCCAGATTAATCCACGTTATAAGATGTTTCGAGGACTCATCATTATTTTTTGCGGCTGCATAGTATTTGATTGTATGTATGCACTACATTTTGTTTATCCATCCATCTGTTGTTGGGCACTTAATTTGTTTCCATCTTTTTGATATTGTGAGTAATGCTGCAATGAACACAAGTGTGCAAATGTTTGTATGTGTCTATTTCATTAGACCTCTAGGGTACACACTTAGGCGTGGAATTGCTGGATCATAAGGTGCTTCTATTTCTAGCTTTTTGAGGAAGCTCCACACTGTTTTTCACAGTGGTTGTACCATTTTACTATCCCAATAGCAGAGAATAAGGATTCATATCTCCCCACATCCGTGCTAGTTTTTTTTTTTTTTTTAATCAATACCATTTTAGCTGGGGTGAGACGGTATCTCATTGTAGTTGTGATTTGCGTCTCTTTAATGGCTAGTACTGCGAGTCGGAATCGACTAGAAGGCAACGGGTTAATGGCTAGTGATTGTGAGCATCTTTTCATGTGTGTGTTGGCTGCTTAACATAATTGTTTTTATACACTTCATGGAGCATGCTTTAAACTTTCCCCTTCCACAGCCGGGAGCAACTAAGAGAACGTGGTGGAGTAATAAAAATGAATTAACATTGCCAGAACTTTTGTTGATACTTCTGTGAGTATTTCTCAGAGTGTGATCTGTGGATGACTGTCCCAGAATCATCCCGGAGGATTATAAAAATTTAAGTTTCTGGGCATCAACTAGGACCACTGGCTAGGGATCTTGGGAGTAGACCCAGAAGCAACCATTTTAGAAGAACACGGGCAGTTCCCAGGCCCTCTAGCTTTCTCTCCATCACCTGCTGTTATCTGATATTGACAAGTGGAAGCCTCCTGGGAGAAATTATATGGATAAAAACAAATTACATTGCCTTCCTTTAGGTCAGAAAATGTACAAGTAAATTAAGCACACTAATTAGTGATAAGATTTCTACTGAGAGAATAATGCACATATTAAACAATAATATTTTAAATTAGCTTGAAAAATGCAGTCATATTTTCATGTATGCCACTGATTTAAAACAGATAAATTGTCAAACAATATATAATAAACCTTGATACAAAAGTCTTGACTGTGGCTGAGAAGGCAGTAGAAAATTCAACAAAATATCTCCACCACAAGAATGTTTTTTGCATACAAATATTCTCCCCCTAAAAGAATCTAAATAGATATTCATCTTACATGCTAATATTATAGATTAAAATATATCCTGTAGCTTATTTATTGGAAACCCTAATGGCATAGTGGTTAAGTGCTACAGCTGCTATACAAAAGGTCGGCAGTTCGAGTCCACCAGGTGCTCCTTGGAAACTCTACGGGGCAATTCTATTCTGTCCTATAGGGTCACTATGAGTTGGAATCAACCCAACAGCAACTGGTTTTTGTTTTTTTTTTTTTTTTGGTTTAGCTTACTTATTAGTATTCCAAAGGAGAGCCTCAAATACTTTATATATTTATTATATATTATATCAACCTTTTCCCCTTCTTCAAAAAGTCATAGGAAAATAAAAGTAGTGTTTCATATTATTTTTCTGTGTAAATATGTGTATGTATAGCTGTAAATATGTGAGAATGTGTTTGCTGGATATTATTTTTCAAAATAACACCAGCTATCTAACTAAATGGTTATGACAATTTGCACTTTCATCAATGTATAAAAAGAAAAAAAACTATTTTTACAAATTCTCATACACATTAGCTATTAATATTGCAGATTATGTATGATTATCAGCTATATACTTATTGGCCAATTCTGTTACTGGTCTGACTGACTTTCTCTTTTAAGTTGCAAAAAACGCTTTTAATGTGATAACCATCTGCCCACTTGCTGTCACGTGGTGGCCTTTTTGTTTGTTTGTTTTGTTTTCTGTTTTTTTCAATAGTCCTTTGACTTGATTTATCATATGATTTATACAAGACATTTAAAAATGTTTGTAGTCTTATCTATTAATCTTTCCTATTCTGCTTTTGGTATATGTATTATTCTTGGAAAGTCTTTCTATACTTTTTCATGACTGAAAAATTCTAACTTGTAAACCTACATTTCTTCGGGGCTTTCAGTACATTAACAATAATAATTACTTATACTATAAATTAGAGAAATGTTTTCCCAGTTAATATCTATTGTTCATTTCTTCCATTCAAAATAATTATTTTTTCCTACTCATAAAGATAATTCATGTAAAAAGCTCAGAAACTTCAGTTAAAAAATTTTAAATTATTCATAATATTATCACATAGCAGTTGATGTATTTTTCCAGTTCTTTTATTATGTTTAATGTATTTACTTATCTGTTTATGTGTCAACTCACTAATTAGACCACATTTTAATCTCATACTATATTTTGTTTTATATACTATATTTTTGCCATGATATATTTCATTTTACCTGAGGATCCTTGGAAATATTACCTTAATAACCACATAAGCATTTTATCATGTAGGCATACCATAATTTTTTAGCACTCTCCTCCAAATTTAAGTTTTTCCAGTTATGTAAAAAAAAAAAAAAAAAGTTGAAAATCCTTTTACATAATCCTCTGAATACAATTTTCATCATGATAAATCCTTAGAAGTAAAATTCTTCAGTCAAATTATATGAATATGTTTCCAGCTTTTTCCATATGTTGCCAATTGCCCTCAAGAGAGATTTTTCTTACTTTTACAATAGCTGTGCATGAGGTTTTTCCATTTAACTGAAATCTTGTCAATATTTGATGGTGTTTTTAAAGTCAGCTCTACAACAATAAAAAACCTTTGAAAATGTAATATGCAAAGTACGTCTTTTTAAACCTAGTTATATATTTCTATGCAGTATTTGCACTTGCTGTATCTTAACCGTATCATCTAATCAGCCATGAGAAAAAAAGATCTATACTACTTGAGATGACCATTACTATTTTTTACCTAATAGCCTACTAGTTTAAAAAAATATATAATTTAAGAAATGTAAGTTACATATGTCCTTTTATAGCTTGCTATCTGCACATAAACTTATTGTTATAAAGCTCTAGAATACCAACAACCAATGAAAATTTTTAAAAAATCAAAGATAAAATATAAATCAACTACAAGCTAATAACAAGATTGAGAGCAGAATTCCCAACAGCAACAAGAGGTCAGAAAACAAATACATAAGATTTCAAATTACAAGAAAAAATAACTGCTAGCCTATTATTCTATACCTAGATGAAATACCTCTTAAGACAGATGGCAAAATAAAAGTTACAACAAGTTAGACTTTATTCATAAGACTTTTTCTAAAGAACTTCTACAAAGGTATAATTCAGGGAGAAGAAATTTCAACCAGGTAGAAAATACAAGGAAATAACAATTATGAGCAAAGAGAATTATATGCATGTAAGGGAATTGATACAGAATTTACTATAAATATGAATTTTAATAATAGCAACTAATGGAAAGGATTAAAATCAAGGTGGAGGCAAAATAAAGGACAGCAGTAACAACATACCCATGTGAGAAGAGCTGCTGCACTTCACTGATCTAAGTGTCCAATGCTATTAGGAAAGAGAGTGGAGTCTTATATTTTATTTAGCTATAATCCTGCCTAGTATCCATGTTAAAAATGTATGTATTAACATTAAAATCATATAAATTGAATGTATTACTTTCAAAATAATGAAGAAAGAAAAAGAGACTTGAAAAAGAAAGTTAATAAAGGAAATTGCCTCAATGAATAGATGGCCAGAAAGGAGAAAAAGAGAAAGAGAGCACTGATAATTAAAGCACAAAATAGGGCAAAAATAATTCCAAAAAATATTAGCAATCAAAACAGGGCAAATAAAAACTCTACTTAAAAGATCAAAACAGATTTTGTTATTGTTAGGTGCCATCAAGTCATTTCCTACCCATAGTGACCTTATGTACAGCAGAACAAAACACTGCCTGGTCCTATGCTATCCCCACAATCATTGCTATCTTTGAGCCCATCCTTGCAGTCACTGTGTCAATGCATCTTGTTGAGGATCTTTCTCTGTTTTGTTAACTATCCACCTTATCAAGAATGATTTCCTTCTTCAAGGGCTGTTACCTCCTGACACACTTCCAAAATATGAAGTCGCATCATCCTTGCTTCTAAGGAGCATTCTGGCTGTACTTCTTCCAAGACAGATTTGTTCTTTCTTCTGGCAGTCCATGGTATATTCAATATTCTTTGCCAACACTATAATTCAAAAGCGTCAATTCTTCTTCGGTATTCCTTATTCATTGTCCAGCTTTTGCATGTATATGAGGTGATTGAAAACACCATGGCTTGGGTCAGGTACACCTTAGTCCTCAAGGTGACATCTTTACTTTTTAACACTTTAAAGAGGTCTTTTGCAGCAGATATGCCCAACACAAATAATCTTTAAAACAGATATCTATGAAAGATAGCCATATGTAAAGATTAAAAGCAAAAGGATGGAAAAATACACTAAATAATTGCATACAAATGAAAGCAACATTGGAAAAAATTAGCAAAAAGCATTTTTAGTGATAAACGCCATCATTACTCATAATGGCAAAGGAACAATTCACCAGGAAATTATGAAGTCTTGAAATGTGTAATGGTAAACATTATGTCACCTAACACGATCCAGACAAAGCTCTAGTTGCTTCACATGTTAATTTGCCCAATAGTTCCGACAACCAGGCAGGAGGGTTCATTGTAACCATGTGGGCAAGCAGGAAGGAGGAAGTTGAAATGCCCTGCCTGAGCTTGCACATTGATGCTTGGATGCAGCCAGGTAATAACTCCATGAGCTGAGCTCTAAGGTCCCTGGGTAGTAAAAATGGTTTACACTAGACTACTAAGCTAAAGTTTGATGGGTCAAATCCCCTCAGAGATACCCTGGAAGAAAGCCCTGGTGATCTGCTTCTGTTAGGATTACAGCAGTTAATGGGTAATTCTACTCTGTAACACCTGGGGTCACTACAAGTTGGAATTGACTCAACAACAATGAGTTTGAGCCTAGCTCCAAAGCCTGGGTTAGTACAGGACATAAGGAGAAGCTACCACCGTCACAGTAAGAAAAAGTTTACCTCACATCTGATGGAGTACAGATTATCCAAGCACATATGAAACATTTAACAGCTTATAGGATCCCTTGTGGGGCAGTGGTTAAAAGTTTTTGGCTGTTCACCAAAAGGTAGATTGACAGTTCAAACCCACCAGCCACTCCAGGAGAGAAAAATGTGGCAGTCTTCTTCCATAAAGATTACAGCCTTGGAAACCCTATAGGGCAGTTCTACTCAGTCCTATAAATTAGCTATGAGCCGAATCAACTCCACAGCAGTGGATTTTGTTTTGCTATAGAATTCAAGGAAACATAGCCAGTCTCAAAAATACCCAATAGTTGATAATATACAGGACATATTCTCAATGGTCTCAGTAAATTTTCCAGAAAATAAAAATGATAGCACCCTCCAAATCTTGTGTATGGAGACATTTAAAACAAGGGTTTTAAACAGGTTCCTCCCTCTTTGAACTACTGCTGAAAATTGGCATTTCTAACAAGTTCACTGCTGAGAATTTGCATTTCCACCCCAGATGTACTGTATCAGAATCTACATTTAACAAGATTCCTAGGAGATTCTTATGTATAAATTCTTGGGAACTTGTTTTAGAAATGTAAATTCTCAGAAGGGAACTTGTTAGAAATGCAAATTCTCAGCAGAGGTTCAAACCAGAAAGAACAAGTTATGAGCCCTGTTGAAAACACACATATACACATAAGATGCACTTTATATAAGAAATAGCTCTAAACAGTATTTATAAAGAAAATAATATATATTTAGACAATTAAAACACATATACCAATACTTTTGTAATGAATTTAACTTTGTGTTGTTGTTAGGTGCCATCGAGTTCGTACCATCTCACATGGACCCTAGGTACAACAGAATGAAACACTGCTCGGTCTTGTGCCATCCTCACAATTTTTTCTGTGTTTGAGCCCATCCTTGCAGCCACTGTGTCAATCAGTCTTGTTGAAGGTCTTCCTCTTTTTTTGCTGACCCTCTACTTTACCAAGCATGATGTCCTTCTCCAAAGACTGGTCTCTCTTGATCAACGTGTCCAAAGTACGTAAAACGAAGTCTCGCCATAATTGCTTCTAATCAGCATTCTGGCTGTACTTCTTCCAAGACAGATTTGTTTTTCCTTCTGGAAGTCTTTGATATATTCAATATTCTTCACCAACACCATAATCCAAAGGCATCAATAACTCTTCCATCTTGCTTATTCATTGTCCAGCTTTCACATGCATATGAGGTGATTGAAAATACCATAGCTTGAGTCTGGCACACTTTAGTCCTCAAAGTGACATCTTTGCTTCTGAACACGTTAAAGAGGTCTTTTGCAGCAGATTTGCCCAATGCAATGCATCATTTGATTTCTTGACTGCTGTTTCCATGGGTGTTGATTGCAGAGCCAAGTAAAATGAAATCCTTGACAAATTCAATATTTTCTCCATTTATCCTGATATTGCTTATTTGTCCAGTTGTGAGGATTTTTGTTTATTTTATTTTATTTTTTTTTAATATTTTATTGTACTTCAGGTGAAGGCTTA
>NW_004443940.1:4796007-4814097 GCF_000243295.1 Trichechus manatus latirostris
GATTGTTGATTCTCTGTTTGGCTTAGTTTTTCGGATCTTTGTTGTGGAGGGACGGCGTGGTGCTTCTGCCTAGACCGCCATCTTGCCGGAGTCTGGATTTTTGTTTATTTTATTGTACTTTAGGTGAAAGTTTACAGAACAAATTAGTTTCTCATTCAAAAACTTATATACAAATCATTTCATGACATAGGTTGAAATCCTTACAATGTGTTGTGTTCCCACCCCATGTTCACCTTTTCCGTTTGTCCAGTTTTCCTGTTCATTCTCGCCTTCTCATCTTTGCTTTTGGGCAACTGTTGACCATTTGGTCTTGTATACTTGATTGATCTAAGAAACAAGTTTCTCAGGTGTGTTACTGTTTGTTTTCTAGGCCTGTATGAAAGGTGAATTTCTGGAGTGGCTTCCGTTCTGAATTAGAAGGGTGCCTGGGTGCCATAGACTCAGGGATTCCTCTAGTCTCTGTTAAATCACTAAGTTTAGTCTTTTTGTTTTCTTTATGTTGAGGTATAATCCATACTGAAGTCTGTGGTCTTTGATCCTCGTCAGTAAGTTTTTCAAGTCCTTTTTTCAGCAAGCAAGGTTGTATCATCTGCACATAGCAGATTGTCAATGAGTCTTACTTCAATCCTGATGCCATGTCTTCTTCATATAACCAAGCTTCTTGGATTATTTGCTCAGTTTACAGATTAAATAAGTATGGTGAAAGGATACAACCCTGACACACACCTTTCCTGATTTTAATCCATGCGGTATCCCCTTGTTCTGTTAAAAAAAACTGCCTCTTGGTCTATGCACAGATCCTCCATGAACAAAATTAAGTGTTCTGGAATTCCTATTCTTCACAATATTATCCATAATTTGTTATGATCCACACAGTCGAATGCTTTTGCATAGTCAGTAAAAGGTAGGTAAACATCTTTCTGGCATTCTCTGCTTTCAGCCAAGGTGCATCTGACATCAGCAGTGATATCCCTCATTCCACGTCCTCTTCTGAATCTGGCTTGAATTTCTGTCAGTTCCCTGTCTATGTACTGCTGCAACAGTTTTTGAATGATCTTCAGTAAAATTCTGCTTGCATGTGATATTAATGATATTGTTTGATACTTTCCACATTCTTTTGGATCACCTTTCTTTGGAATAGTCATAAATAGGGGTCTCTTCCAGTCAGTTGACCAAGTTGCTATCTTCCAAATTTCTTGGCATAGACAAGTTATGGCTTCCAGAGTTATATCTGTTGCTCAATCATCTCAATTGGTATTCCGTCAATTCCTGTAACGTTGTTTTCCACCAATGATTTCAGTGCAGCCTGAACTTTTTCCTTCAATACCATTGGTTCTTGATCATATGCTACCTCCTGAACTGGTTGAACATCACCTAATTCTTTTGGTACAGTGATTCTGTATTCTCTATCTTCTTTTGACACTTCCTGCATCATTCAATATTTTGCCCATAGAATCCTTCAATATTACAACTTGAAGCTTGAATTTTATCTTATCTTACCAAAGAAAGGTGATCCAACAGAACGTGGAAATTATCAAAAAATATCATTAATATCACACACAAATGAAATTTTACTGAAGATAACTCAAAAATAGTTGCAGCAGTACATAGACAGGGAACTGACAGAAATTTCATGCTAGATTCAGAAGAGGACATGGAATGACGGATATCATTGCTGATGTCAGATGGATCTTGGCTGAAAGCAGAGAATACAAGAAAGATGTTTACTTACATTTTATTGACCATGCAAAGGCATTTGACTGTGTGAATCATAACAAATTATGGATAACTTTGTGAAGAATAGAAATTCCAGAACACCTGATAGTTATAATGGGGAACCTGTATATAGACCAAGAGGCAGTTATTTGAACAGAACTAGAGGATACTGCCTAGTTTAAACTCAGAAAAGTTGTGTTTCAGGGTTGTATCCTTTCACTATACTTATTCAATCTATATCCTGAGCAAATAATCCAGGAAACTGGATTATATGAAGAAGAACTGGGCATCAGGATTGGAGGAAGACTCCTTAACAACCTGCAATATGCAGACGACACAGCCTTGATTGCTGAAAGCCAAGAGGACTTGAAGCACATAGCCTTCAGTATGGATTACACCTCAACATAAAGAAAATAAAAAGACTAGATTTACTGATCTGACAGAGACTGGAGGAGCCCTTGATACTATGGCCCCTGGGCACCCTTCTAATTCAACATTGACGCTACTCCCAAAGTTCACCTTTCAGACAGGCCTAGAAAACAAATAATAACACACATGAGAAACATGGTTCTTAGATCAATCAAGTATACGAAACGAAACGTGTAACACCTGCCCAAAAGTAAAGACGAGAAGGTAGAAATGGACAGGAAAACTGGACGAATGGAAACATGGAACCCGGGGTAGAAAGGGGGAGAGTGCTGACATATTATGGGGATTGCAACCTTTGTCACAAAACAATTTGTGCATAAATTTTTAACTGGCAAACTAATTTGCTCTGTAAATCTTCACTTAAAATACAATAAAAAATTTATAAAAAGAAAGAAAGAAAGAAAAAAAAAAACTCACAACTGGACCAATAAGCAACATCATGATAAATGGAGAAAATGTTGAAGTTGTCAAGAATTTCATTTTACTTGGATCCACAATCAAAGCCCATGGAAGTAGCAGTCAAGAAATCAAATGATGCATTGCATTGCATAAATCTGCTGCAAAAGACCTCTTTAAAGTGTTAAAAAGCAAAGATGTCAATTTAAGGACTAAGGTGTACCTGATCCGAGGCACGGTATTTTCAATCATCTCATATGCGTGCAAAAGCTGGACAATGAATATTGAACACTGAAGAAGAATTGATGCCTTTGAATTATGGTGTTGGCAAAGAATATTGAATATACTATGGACTGCCAGAAGAAGGAACAACTCTGTCTTGAGTACCATCAGAATACTCCTTAGAAGGGAGGATGGCAAGACTTTGTGTCATGTATTTTAGACAATGTTATCAGGAAGGACCAGTCCCTGGAGAAAGATGTCATGCTTGGTAAAGTAGAAGGTCTGCCAAAAAGAAGAAAACCCTCAACAAGATGGATTGACACAGTGGCTGCAGCAAAGGGAGATTGTGAGAATGGTGCAGGATCCGGCAGTGTTCCATTCTGTTTTACACAGGGAAACTGTGAGTAGGAACCAACTGGAGGGCACTAACAACAACACTATCTGGCTCTTTACAGAAAAAAAAAAAATTGAATAATCATTATACTAGTATGTTGCATATAGAGAGCAGTTACTGAGTGTCAGGCAATTTTCTAAGGACTTCATAAGTTTAATTTTTTTGTTTTGTTTTTTTTACCCTTACAAACACTCCATAAGGCAATAATTATGTTTTCCCAGTTGCAAAGAAGAAAACTGAGGGACGACCTCAAATTGTTACTTGTCAAAGACCACAGGGCTACTAAACATTGGAGCATGCAGGCCACCTCAAGCTATCTCCCTCTGCTGTTTATACTCTATACAAACCTTGATGGGAATTGATACACACGAACTTTAGGAGAGTGGTTATGTTTGGGGTTGGAAAAAGGGAAGATGGCTTGGAGGCTAGGGATTTTGCTATAACCGTAATGTTCTCCTTGTTTCTTTTCTTGTTTGGTTTGTTTCTTTCCTCATTTAATTGAGCCCTGTTTTCAGTACACACTGAAGCAATGTTAGCAAAATCTTAACAACTTCTATTTCCAAGCAATGGCTGTACTTTTTAATTAAATTAAAAGATTCTTTCAGAGTTGGAAAGGATGGCAATCTGAAATTTGTATCATCTGAATTTTTGCTAAGTAGAGAGTTTCACAGAGAGATATGAAAAGGCAGATGAAAGGAAGAAACAAGTGAACGAATATAAAGTGTATTAAATAAAAAGATTTGGACTAAGATTCAGAAGAAATTGAGGAATGAAAAGGTTTAATAAACTTAGAAGATTAGAATTAAAATAAGGAACTGACTGAGAGATTAGTAGGATCATCTGATAATTTCTGGAAGAGACATTTCTAGGAATTAGAATTTCATAGTAGAATAAGGAAATTAATACTTCTTTCCATTTTGCTAAAAAACACTAGGGAATTTTTCACTCCAAAATGACTTCTGCAATTAAAATTTATAGCAACTAAATCATGCGATGGTATAGCCACAGAATTTTTGATACTGAGTTTGTAAATTTTATATATATATATATATATATATATATATATATATATATATATATAAATCTTTGGGCCCAGATGGTCTCTAGTCAAGAGTTTTGACGTCAATTAAGGCTGGCATTAAAGTTTTTAATCAATAAATTCAAACAGTTATTGAGTATAATCACTCTGCTAGGGTCATCTTTTTCTGGGATGTGTGTTGACTCTCATGCAAAAGAAAGACCCCACTGTAAACCCTAGGGTTACCGTTTTGTAAGCCTCACTTCCATATTAGAAAAGATGGCAGCATCTGTGCAAAGATGTTAGTTTCACTCATATTTAAATAAATACTTTGGAAGGAGAAGAGAAAGTCTTAGTTTTTTTTGAGAAATCTATGTCTGTCTAATGTGGAAACCATAGGGAACTAGCGAACTGTGCTACTCTTACTCCTTTGTAAATTATGGAGAGAGGACGTTCACCTCCTAATTTTATTACATTCTCCGCAAGTCAGTTCTTTCTCTGTTTTCAAAGTATTTATTTCCAGTTGGTTTAAAATTCTTTGTTATCTCTTTGACCTCACGTTTCATCACAACTTTTAATTTCAGTCTTTTCTTCCCTGCAGCTATTCCCTCCTGTGTCACATCTTCTGGTAATCTTTGGAGCATGCTAACCTTCCTGATATTTTATATTTCTCTCCAGAAGTAGAAACTATGCATGATTAGGGGCATGTGGATACGAGTTTCCTCTAGCTTCTGATGTTAGAGAGTGCAAGAGTGGATGCCAAAAGCTCCCCATTCAGTTTCTCATGTCTAGCAAGCCTTCATCTTGTTTGACTCTGTAACTAAGGCAGGTTCATCTCCATTCTTTACTACATACAGTTTTCTGGAACTGTCAACAACTGGGCATATTTTTAAAGAAAAGGAAGAAAAAGAAAAGTAGATTTTTTAAAATAATTTATTTTACTGTTGAGAATATACACAGCAAAACACACACCAATTCAAAAATTTCTATATGTATAATTCAGTGATATTGATTGTATTCTTCAAGTTCTGCAACCATTCTCACCTTCCTTTTCTGAATTGTTCTTCCCCCATTCATATAAACTCAATGCCCCCTAGGGTTCCTATCTAATCTTTCCAGTTACTATTGTCAGTTTGATCCCATGTAGATAGTTCTTAAAAGAGCACAATGTTCAAAGCTGACATTCCTTATTAGTTAAGCTAAACTATTGTTTGGTTTTTTGAAGACTCCAGGGGATATGAAAAGTAAACTTTTAATTGTGCTGTGACCTGGGCCTACATTCCTGGCTCTGTGTTAACAAGAATGTACCCCTGCAAGGGATAGCCCCACTTCCACCCCCACTCTGTTCCCACCAGACATCCTGGCAAGTTATTTTCAAGGAGTTGTATATCTGAATATAGCTTGAAAAATTAAGAGGGGGATGAAAAATCAGTGCAAGTCAAAAGTGCAGAAATCTAAATAATGTCTATAGTTTCATTAATAGTATTGTACCAATGTCAGTTTCCTGTTTTTGTTAATGTTCTGTGTTTATATATTTTCACTGGGGAAGGCTAGCTGTAGGGTACCTACGAACTCTCTGGACTGTTTTTCCAACTTCTGTGAGTGCGATTTTTTCAAAATAAAAAGTTAAAATAATAATCAAGGGGAAGGAGATGTGAGACAGTGTTCCATATGCCTCAAGATTAAAAAATAAAAACAAAATCTGTTGCCATTGAGCTGATTCCAACTCATGGTGCCCCCACGTGTTACAGAGTAGAACTACTCCATAGGGTTTTATTGGCTGTAGTCTTTACAGAAGCAAATTGCCAGAATTTCTTCCATGGCTCCACTGGTTGGGTTTGAATTGCCAACCTTTAAGGTTAGTAGTCGAGCAAAACTCATTTGCAACACCCAGGGACCTTGCTTCAAGACAGAGTACTCATATTGTTCAAGGAGAGTTGTCCAAGTTTATGTTTCATATTACGCTTAGATTTCTGATTCTTGAGGCTGACAACAGTTGGAAGATGAATTATTTCCTGCCATTTTTTCCCAAGTGATTTTGATTTCAGGAAGCCAATTCTGGCTGTGTATAGCGCAAAGAATAAATATCTTGTTTGTTTACTTCTCTCACCATCTATTTTATTCTTCTTCTAGTTAATGAAAAATCTTCAATCCTCATTTTAAGTTATTCATCAGTTTCAATTTTACCTATTTTTAAATGACTCTTTAACTTCCTCTACTATTGTGTTTGATTTTGTGTTTGCGTGTTGTTTTTATGTATTTATTTATTTATTATTCTTTTGAGAACTGGGGAAGTTTGCGTCAGGGTCTATAAGCAGATGCCATTTTATGCAAAAAGTCTCCCAAATCTAGTTCATAATCTCAGTTGATATTCTTCATGACCCTTCTTAGTGAGTCCTTTTATCTTTTTTCCAGAAATCATTAAGTTTGTTTCTGTGAACAAGTAAATTGTGTTTGACCAACTGTTCTATTACACTCATTTCCAGAAAGAATTGAATTTGCTTCTGAACTCTGAACTCACAATGGCTAACCTTGGTGAAATGTGTTTTCTCATCCCTACCCCAAAAGACCAAGCACGTACAATTATTTAATATAATGTGATTTCAAGTGTTGGCTTAAAATGAAATGGAGGCTTACAGCAACTATAACAGTATATTTTCCATGAAGTGCCATTTGGGTGTCTTGTAGAGTGAAGAAAGCACTGTTAATGTTGAAATATTATTTGCAATTTATTCTTCCTTATTGGATCAATACTAATATAAGTGGAGATTTTTACCAGGCCTCAATGCCTAGTAACCTTTCAGCAGTTTATAATGACATGACTATGTGTGATTTATGATTTATAATTAAGTGCTTTTAAAAATCACCATTATTCCTCAAATGTGCAGTGAGGTTCATTGTGTGTATTCAGAATTCAATAGGATTCTTCAAGTCTGGCACTGCATGCTATGTTTCTGAAATTCACTGCCTAGCAAAATGTCCAGAAAGTAGAGAACATTCAATAGACTTTTTTTTTTAATTAATAAAAATATAACTAAATGAAAGACAACCTGTTGAAGAGAAATTCTCCGTAGCATTTCTACATGTCTTGAGACAGCTTTTTTCCCAGATGAAGTTTTCAAGAATGTTTGCATAACAAAAAGCTTTGGAAGATAGAGATAGAATCTCTCTCTAAAGAGAAGGCAAACTTGTTTACGATCAGAATAACAAAGATAACATCTTCCTTTTGGACAAAGTAAGACAAGTTTGCCAGCAGCCCATTATAATATTGGGGTTTCCTAAGCTCTAGTGGTTCCTTAGCTATAATACAAACCCATTGTACACACAGCATCTAGCTGGGCAACCTGCATCACCTGGGTCCTAGAAGGAAAGGGGGATACAAGGGGAAACCAGTGTAAACATAAAGCTCACGCTGCTTGTTGTGCCATAAGTAACAGTGTCCTTTGTCTCTTATCTGGGAGTCTTGTGTCTTCTTCCAGTATGTATATAAAGATGACAGCTAACTTGTTAGCTTCCAAGTACAGTAAAATAGCAGTCTTTTTAGTTGTTCACCCAACCATTTAGCATAGAGCACATGTTAACTTTGTGAGTAGCTAGAGAAGAATATAAGCACTGCTGGCTCAGTGGTTAAGCACTTAGCTGCTAACTGAAACGTCATCAGTTTGAACCGACCAGCCACTCTGCAGAAAAAAAATGGGGCAATCTGCTTCCATAACGATTTACAGCCTTGGAAATCCTATGGAGCAGTTCTACTCTGTCTTACAGGGTCACTATGAGTCAGAGTCAACTCGTTGAGGCGAGTTTTAGGGAAGAATATAGGGTGCAGGGAATGTTGTTAAGATTGAAGAATGAACCCCAGAAGGAGAAGCCAGTGTACAAAAAGAGACTGAAGATATATAAAGGAGAGCAAACTGATGGAGTCAGGTCCCAGAGAAGAATTGAGAGAAGAAACTCAAAGTCAAAAGAGTAAAGGGTAGCTTAAAGTAAGAAGAAGTCCACTTCATCTTGAGCAGTTGGAGAAAGGGGTCAAAGAATGGCTGGGAAGTAGAAAGATATATAGGTAAAGGAGTGGAAAGGTGAGGGAGATCAAGGCTGGTAGCCACAGTTTTATAGGTAGTCCTGTTTTCTGCTGAGAGGGCGTAGGGTGGGAACTGAGTGCAGCAAAGCTTTGAAGAAAGGGGTAGTTTTGAAACTGTCAGTAAGAAAATAGGAGAGGTAGCTATTCAGCAACTGGTAATGGGATGAAAAGGTGGTGCTGAAGGTCCAGCTGAGTTCAGACAATATAAATATGCAGAGTTGTTAATATACACTGGTACATAATGGCCTCTAGCAGTATCAAGTCTCTCTGAAGTAGGAGAGAAGATTGATTTTAGAAGTTCTGCTTACCTGACACAAAGGAAGAATGATTTTCTTTACTAGATTTCCTGGAATAAACCTTGAAGTTACCTGTCTATCCCAGGTCCTAGCTAATTATACATCAACATATGTAGCTGACCATTGAGATGATTCATGAATGATATCCCTTTAACAAGGGGATGATCCTTTTATTCTGCAAGAAAAGTTGGGACTGACATATATGTTCTGCTACCTTTGTTCTGTGGGGTGTAGTCATCCCCCATCCAACCAACCACATTACATATGAAACCCACCTTCTCTTGAAATTATATATTAATGAGGGCCCTTGGGCATGAAACTCATGCTAATTTGCATGGAGGTCTCAGTTCCCTTTATTATTGAAGTGGAGCCAGACCATGTCACCAAGGAGCTATGAGTGATGGGGAACTTCGATGAAGCTCTTGGCAAATGCTTGTCGGAGAGATTCTTAATAATAATAAATCCTCTGACAAGACAAGAGCACTTAAATCTGATGGTGACAGTTTAGTTTACAGAAATAAAGCCAATGTTCTCTGCTCCATTTTCAGGGTCTGAATGGTTTTAATCATGCTGTTTGGCAGATAGCTGCATCAATCTATCTCGTCATATCTAAATTCTGCCATCTTGGCTACTCATCCATAGACATAGTTCTAAACCTCAAATACAAAACAAATCAAAACTTTTTTTTTTTTTTTTCAGCAGCCATAGAAACATTCTCTCATTTACAGTTTGAAAATAAATGAAGCCTCCAAGGAATCAAACAATGCTCTCTATATCCCCTAAATTAAAAGCATAAAGATTACTGTCAAATCAACCTCCTGAAAACGTTGACGTGTTCAGGGAGTAACATTGCAAGGGGCTACAGTTATTATATGTAGGCTCCATGACTTGATGGAGTTGTATACCTACAATCTTACGTCAAGATTTGTCCCCATTTTCTGCCATCCTTTCTTTCTCAATCCCAGGTCAGCATCTTCCCTTGTTTCCTCTGTAGGCCTGAGTTTAGATTAGCCACAGGGGGAAGTACATTTCTGTGAAAAAGACATGTACATTGCCTATTTATAAAGAATTCTTGAGCCTAATATCTGATCCACAGACTCTGTGGGCTCCTTGACTCTAGTTTGCTCATCTGTTCCTGAACTTGCCTGCACTGGTCAGAAGAATTTGGGTGTGCCCCTAAGCCCCATCTATTCCTCCAATTCACCTGTATTATGTACACAGCCTTGCCTTAATATCCTCAATCTCTGTTCCACAGTGAATTAAAGCTATAAGTAACCAAGGACCATATGTTATTCACTCTTCTGTCCTCAGATTTTAGTGCAGAGACTTGCACCTTGCAAAAAATATAACCCATAACCGATTGCCATCAAGTTGATTCCAACTCATAGCAACACTATAGGACAGAGTAGAATTGCCCCATGGGGTTTCCAAGGCTCTAATGTTTATGAAAGCAGACAGCCACATCTTTCTCTCACAGAGCAGCTGGTGGGTTCAAACCACCAATCTTTTGGTTAGCAGCTGAGCGCTTAACCACTGCACCACTATAGTATAGCATAATGGAAACAGGCCATGTTTTCCATTGACATGGGTCACATAAACTTGAATTCAGGCTCTACCACTTTTATGAAACTCACTGAACCCACAGTTTTCTCATCTGCTAATAGAAACGTTAAAATATACCTCATGGCTTTTTATGAGGATTCAATGAATGCTTCTCAAGCTAGCTTACATAATGAGGAGGTATTTTATGTTTCAGGATTCAGAGGTATCACACAGAATAACAAGGGCACGGATAGAGAAGGGTCTCAGAACAAAACTGGATATGACTTTCATTTTCCCTACTGTCTTTTGACACATCTGCTGTATTCTTTATCTCTTTAGTCAAGATTCCTCTGTCTGTCCAAATCTCATTGTGGAAATCATAGTTGAGTCATCTGGAGAGAAAATAATATTTCCTTCTTTCAGTTCAAATTCCTCCTTCGGAAAAAGACTTGTTGCCCCAGCTTGGGTACTGCTTGCACCTGCTCCTGGGGGAAGGTGAAGAGAGCACTGGCAGGCTCATAGAACGGAAACCTGGCTCTTCTAAGCCACCACTGAGAGACAGCATATGGATCAGGAGATATATCTAGGTTTGAGGCAGCAGGACATAATGTTTTCCCACTACAACACAGACTGTAGAAAAACATTGTATAATGAAACTTTTTATGATGATGGAAAAGAGCACGTGAAATGTAGCTAGTGCAACCAAAGAACTGAATATTTGATTTTAATTAATTTAAATAGGAGAGTGCAGCTATAGAATCTTGTGGTCAACAAATGGAAGCTGATGGTATGAGATGATCTAAATTATTGAATGAGTATGTAAATGTCTCCTGAATGGATGAAGCTCTCCCAACGTAAACCTTGAAGGCCACAGAGCGCATTCACCTATCAAACTCTTAGCACTCCAAAATGAAAATCAATTGATCCTACAGTTTTTACATTTTCTGCAATTTGCCATGTTCTTTAGATACCTGGAAACAGATAGATCCCACGGCACGTACCTGTCATCTCATATCATTCAGAAATGGAGGCAATCAATCCTATGGTTTTTAAATTTTCAGAAATGTCTTCCGTTCTTTAGGCACCTGGAAACAAGTATACTGGGAGTGGTACGTCAGCGTTTATCATAAAGGGTAGACCCAGGTGAATGCTGTACTGGACGTCATGGAGTTTGCAAGGGTGAGGAAATTGCCAAAAGTTGGAGTAAGGAGTAACCAAGGGGCAAGAGAGAAAATAAATTCCTAATTTGTAACAATATCCTAATTTCACCTGACATCTGTCCTGGACAAGTTACTCAAATCTAAGCAGGATACTACGTCAAGTAAAAAAATGAAATATGTACCCATAATTAATCTTTTTTTTTCTTTTTTCATGTACATTCTTATGCAAGTAGTTGGGTTAGCAATAATGAGCAGAAATAGACAGGGTCTTGGTTTTATGTAGTTGATTGTCTAGCAGGTGACATGAAAAATAATGTCACTAACAATGTGAGTACCATGGAAGCCCATTTGCGGGCAAAGAGGGGCTTTGATCTAGTTTGCAAGGACAGGAGGCTTCTGGGAGCTGCAAAAGGAGTACAAGATAACTAGGTGAGGAAGGCAAGGAAGAGCATTCCAGACAGAGAAATCAGCATATTCAAAGTCCAAGGGTGGTGGAGAACAGAGTGTGCGAGATTGACAAATGTCCAATTGTGCCTGAAATGGAGAGAGAATAAAGTGGCAGGGATGGTGAGAAAAGTGAATGAAGAGGTAGGGCCATGGTAAAAAGTTTTATTTCTATCCTAAGAGAAATAGGAATTCATGAAAGGGAGGAGGAGGGAGAGATGGTGAGGTGATTGGATTTGAGCTTTTGAAAGGTCACTGTGACTTCAGTTTGGAAAGGCAGATGAGAGTGGGGGAGTTAAGTGGCTAATGCAGTATCCAGGGAAGGGATAATGATAAATTGTCCTACTAGAATGTTGTTGGAGATAGAGACAAACCGACACACACAAAATGATATTTAGTAATTCAAATTCTCGAGACTAAAGGTGGAAATGGGTATTGTAGATGATATTTTGTGAACTAAGCAACATTGATGACTTTTCTGTGTCTCCTTTATACAGCTGCATAGATGGTGTTACTGTTCACAGAGAAAAGAGATACTGAAAGTGGACAGAGTTTAGGTGAGGTAAGGGGGGTTACAGACGGAATTTTGATGAGAATAGCCTTTGAGATAGTCAAGTGGAGATGCCAGATAGAAAGTTAATAAAATTGCTTAAAGCTTTTAGGAGTAGTCAAGCTGGGGATAAATCTGTGAGACATATGCTTATAGGGGCAAACAAAGCTTGGAGTGAAAATAAAACAGCCCAGGGAGAGAACATAAAGTAAGAAAAGGAGGCCATCTAGAATTAAGCCTTGAAGAACTTGAATAGTTAATAACTAAGAATAAGGTTGCAAAGATAGAGAAGGAGTTGCTAGAAGATAGAAGGAAAAGGACGTGTCTCAGAAACCAAGAAAAAAAAAAGTACATGTTTCAAGGATGAGGGAATGGCCAACTGAGTTGAATTCAGTTGGGAACTTAAGTACGCTGAGGCTCTTGAAATAACAATTGGATTTTGAGAACCTCGGTGAGAACTTTTTGGTAGGACGACAGTAGAAGAAGCCAGATTGGATTCAGTGAATGTGTAATGGGGAGGTAAGGGAATAGAGGTTGAAATTTGAAACTATTCTTTTAATAAAGTTGACTGTCAAGAGGATGCTCTTTATATTCATTTTTGTTTAAACGCCAGAATTAACTTTTAAAGACATATCTCAATATGGCACATTTGATTTTTTCTTGTATCATGAGATCATAATCCTTGTTCTATCAACAGATAGGTATTTATTTTTTAGATATTAAAAAAATAGTATGTAGAGAGAATAAAAGTACAACAAAAACATCCACAATCCCACTATTCCGATACACTACTTGTATTTTTTGTTTTCTCCTTCTAGTCTTCAGTAAGGATTTGCATCATTTTTACAATTTAAGTGACTCAGAAGATATAACTGTGGCTTATTTTATTTTTTTTCACTTATCATTACATCAAACATTTTACTACACTGTAATAAAATCTTCTTAAATTATTTTAATGGCAGCATAATCTTCCATCAAGTTGATTAAATCAAATGGACCAAAAAAAAAAAAAAAAAAATCCCATGACATGTAATTACTATTACAAATCTGAAAATTTTCAGCTGTCTAGCTGAATATGTGAAAACACCAACATATTTTATTCATATGTATTATATAGGTAATATTTGTATCAATATGCACTCATACAGTAACTTATGTTAATTCTTATATTAATGTGGAGACCTCACAACTTAATGCAAAGAAATGCAAAAATTTTAATTATTTTCCTTTATGAACAAATCTATGCCTAAAAGAAAAAACCAAGAAAGGTATTTATGCTTGCTTCATTACTGAATGACTCCTTGGTTTAGTCATAATTTTTTCATGTATTAAAAACAGATTATCAATGTTTCACAGAGTTCACACACAGACTTGAGAGACAGAGACCAGTTGCCATCGAGTCAATTCCAGTTCATGGCAACATGCTGTGTGTCAGAGTAGAACTGTGCTCCATGCAGTTTTCAATGGATGATTTTTCAGAAGTAGATCGTCAGTCCTTTCTTCCTAGGCACCTCTAGGTAGACTGGAACCTCCAAACTTTTGTTTAGCAGCCAAGCACGTTAACTGTTTATACCACCTAGGGACTCCACCCAGGCTTACAGGGGTGTCATAAAGATTATATTCTGGAGCTGGGGCTGGATTTTATGGTATTTGGAAGGTAACTGAGTGATTATAAGACATTTCTCATTGATTCTGCAGCTTTTCTCTGAGAACATCAGTATTCAGTAAACATGCTCTTGGTAAACTATATTCCACTTAAGATTGTTGTTTTTTTGTAGTTTGTTTTTATTTTAATATGTAGGAGTCAAAATATAAGTCTGGATTCTACCCGTGGAAAGAGAGTATATTATTCTTTTATTTATTCATTTTTAAATATTATTAGTCCTTGCATCTCATTAGTGTTCACCTTCTACCCTGAAAAATAAAAGGTTTAATAGGTAGAAGCTTGGGCCCTGAAAGAGTTGATAAATTCATAAAAGTGGAATCCTTCCCACTAGAAAGATCAATGTTAGTTTTAACAGTTTGATTTCAATAAATGTTGTTTGATCTGCTAAGAGGTAGGCTTATACGATTATTGGGATTTGTTCTGCTCTGGGGATTCTAAAAGCAGTGTTTTTCCCACATGAAGATGACCACAACAATGATAATAACAAAAATCAGGGAGATGATGCTGGGTACAACAGTGATTCCATGATCTCTAGGCTCGTTTGATATACTTTCCTCACTGTTAAGACGGGTATTTATTGGGATGGATTTAGTTAGACTGCTGTCTTCCTTCGGGGGGTACAGCCTGTGTTGGAGGCTATTGACTCACTGAGGGAGACGGGAACTGCCAGGAGATGGAGGAGGTAGCAAAAGGAGGGAGAGAAAGAGCATGATGGGAATTAGAGAGGAAACAATGGGAATCGACACTATAAATTCGGTGAGAGGTATATCCGTTTTTCATTATGGCTGCTAGGCTGACAGAGAGTTGTCCTTTTCTGATATGTCCAAGTGGAGGTTGTGCTGTAAGTAAGCATTTAGTCCACTGCTGGTAACATACTAGTTTGGACTTCGATCCACAATTTCCTATAGTTCTCCAAGTGCTTTAAAATTGAGTTAATTTTGTAGCTTTCTAAAAATACAGCCCCTATATATAGCAGATAGTTTGAAGATTCAATTTTTTATAGAAATTTTAAGCAAATGTGTTCTGGGGAGCAGGAGGTGAACATTCTTGCACCCTGAAGCCACCTATCCTACTATAATGTGGCAGGTGTGCTGATGCTGAATGCAAATGCCCATACAAACACATGGGGGTAAACGAGATTTTTTTTTTTTTTTGTGCTAGTCATCTTTGGCATTCTGTGTTTCTAAATGTATGGCTTATGAAAGAATCTTTACCAACTAAAATGTCCTTTCTGGGATTCAAATTTAGGTGTGTTTAGAGGGAATGAATACAGCACATTTATCTTTAGTCATTTTGTAACTGTGGTAAATGTATCAATCATACGTGGAATTACATATCACTTGTAATTGAAGCTTTCCGTTATTCCAAAAAAGTACTTTCAAAGATTTTTAATTTGAGAATTCAAATAGTTATATAATATGTGTAGTTAAAACTCTAGAGAATTCTTCCTAATATGTTCTTTAAGGGGAGGGGATAAATCTTACATATGTACTCTGCATTTGGTTACAACTGTGGTCTCCATATAGGGGATACAGTTATTTATGGTAAATTCGCCCCTTTGTGTTGAGGACTTGGTGTTAATGGGACAGCATTTAGAAGATCACATTTATTAGTCATTTGCTATTTATGTCACAATTCTGAGTCAGAATGGAATTTTGAGTTGGATGCAAAGCTCAGTAAACCACACCAGAATGACAGGACATGAAATACGTGAAATTGTGTCCTGTCTTGATTCCTTAAAGGACATAAGGGAAATTATCACCATTACTGCTATTCAGTAAGATGACAGTAATAACACCTGGCTTTGTTAGAATCCACCCCATTCCAGTCATTAGGGACAAACTGGAGTCTGTTGGTTTCAAGAGGTATGTCACATTTTGGGGAGTACATTTTTCTTTGCCTTCTGCTGTCCTATGCTTTTCAGTTTCTTCCTTGCCTCCTTATTCTTTTTTTCTTTTCAATATTCAGTTCTGAGAACCAAAAATAATTGTATAGGCCCTGACAACTATATAATATAAAATTTGCAGTCATAGTATTAATTTTTTTTTTTTTTTGAGCCATAGTAAAGTTTACTGTGAATTTTTATTCTGAACATAATATAACTTTTAAAGGGACAAAATTGCATTGTAGTTAAGAACGTGGATTCTGGGCAGGGCTTGGAGCCGGTTATTTTTAGTTTGACACCCTGCTGAGAACTTACATTTCACATAAGAATCACCTGGGGTTCTTGTTAAAATGTAGATTCTGATTCAGTACATCTGGAGTGGAAATGAAAATTCACAGCAGGGGGTTGAACCGAAAATAACCAGCTTGGGAAGCCCTGATTCTGGGGTCAGACTGCCTGGCTTCAAATCCTGTCTTTGCCACTTACTACTTATTGATCTTGGGCAAGTTACCTGACTTCTTCGTGTCTCAATTTTTGCATCTGTGAAATGAAGGCAATAATACTACTCATTAAATCTTCATGAAGATCTTTTGTTAAATAACTAAAATTGTATATTTAAAATTAAATTAAGCTTTTCTTACTTTTTTAAAATAAGAAAAAGGCTAATATAGACTCTGGGCCAGCTTGAGTTGTTTACAGACTGACTATCTAGTTCTAATCCCACCACCTGTTCTATTTTGCTTAAGAAAACTGGATATAAGACACTTAAAAATATGACTTCTTTATTTGGCTATTGTAGAGAAAAAGTAAAAGAAAGGAAGTAGTGGTTGCAATCATTTATCTTATGGGCCTCATGGCGGGACAGAACCCGTTAGATCATCCTTTTCACCACTGGTCAGGTTATATTTCCCATGTGGATGAGCTCCTCCGGGACAACAGCTGGACTGTGCAAGTCCTCAGATTTCTCATCCATGGGGCATAAGGGGGAGCAGGATTGATTTTAGGGTGGTATCTGAACAGACTGAGGTAATATAGGCCACAACAAGACCAGCCCGTAATCAAAGCTCAAACTTTTCTAATATTCCGTTCCTATATTTTGTCTTTCAAATAAACTACTTTCTCCTCGAAACTTGTTACATTAAAGTGGTGGGTTTATCTCTAATTGGTTTATGGTCTCCCAGTCAGAGTGATGTGGATCTAAGTTCTATTTACCCTTATCTTACTTAGCGAGTTCAGTCTCATACCTAGAACTTTCTTCTAGCTGGAGAATAGTGAGCGGAGTTGAGAGACACAATATTGCGACGGTTAAAAGTATAGACTCTCAATCCAGACTGCCTGGAATTAAGTAGTGTGTATGCTGCTTTGAACAAGTTACAGAAACTTTCTTGGTCTCTGTTTTCTTATCGGCAAAATGGCAATGGATATAGTAATAAAAACAGAGAAAGAAGAAAAGCCTTAAGCACAGTCATGCATCACTTAATGCCCAAGACACGTTCTATGAAATAGGGCATTGTATATTATATACAGACAGTCCTCAGATTACAAACAAATTTGGTTCTTAAATTTATCTTTTTTTTAAATTGTACTTCAGGTGAAGTCTTACACAACAAATAGTTTCTCATGAAACTGAAGTACACATGTTGTTTTATGACGTTGGTTAACAACCCCACAGCATATCAACCCTCTAACTTCTCAACCTTTTTTTTTTTGGTGAAAATACACATAGCCAAAGATACACCATTTCAGAAATTTCGACATGCACAGTTTAGTGACATTGGCTATGTTCTTCCAATTGTGCTGTTATTCTCACTTAAGATGAAGGCTTACAGAACAAAATAGTTTCTTATTTAACAGTTACTACAAATGTTGCCCTATGACAACGGTTAACAATCTCACAACACATCAACAATATACTTACTCAACCTTGGGTTCCCTATTACCAGCTTCCTTTTCCCCTTCTGCTTTCTGGCCCTTGTCACTGGACTCCTGTACCTCGTTAGTCTTATTTGGTTTTATGGGGCTGTCCACTCGCAGGCTGAACAGTGAACCTCGGAGGTAACTTCAACACTGAGCTAAAAGGGTGTCTGGGGGCCGTACTCTTGGGGTTTCTCCAGTCTCCTTTAGGCCGGTAAACCTGGTCTTTTTTTTTGTGAGCTAGAATTATGCGCTACATCCTTCTCTAGCTCTATCCAGAAACCTCTGTTGTGATCCTGGTCAGAGCAGTCAGTGGTGGTAGCCGGGCACCATCTAGCTGTACTGGACTCAGTACAGTGGAGGCCTTGGTAGCTGTGGAC
>NW_004443940.1:4820410-4884662 GCF_000243295.1 Trichechus manatus latirostris
GGGCTGAGTGTGGGTGAAGAAGTGTAGAGAGTGGGAAAGCATATATCACAAATTACCAGAGCTCTGTAGCCTCTCAGAAAGAAGCAAAGATGGTGCATGGAGTGAGGTACTCTAGCGAAAGGAGAGGGAGGTGGGGAGAGGCAAGGAAGAAACAAAAAGAAGTGGAAAAAAAAGCAACACCAGCGGCCAACAAATGGCACTCAGAGAGCCACCCTTTCGGGTGTGTGGAATCCAAGCAGCTGCTGTTTCCCGGTCAAGAGACTGTGGCTGTGGGAAGCAGAGGAGGCCGAGTGGGGTGAAGAAGGGTGGGGGGTGGGAAAACAGATATCTCAAATTACCAGTTGTTTTGTCTCCTGCTGGAAGCTCTGTGAGGCTGCTTTCTCATACTCCCTGTTTGGTGGTCTCCAATAGGAGTCCAAGATGGTGGATCCGCACTGTGTTAGCTGGTAGGCAACCTGTGCATGAATCTCTCCTCGCTCTCCATTCTCTGTCAGTTTTCTCACTCCATTTGCTGCTTGGCTGAGTTCTTTATCTCTTCATTTGATGTTTTAGGGTTTCAGGATTGTTGTATTCTCTGTTTGGCTTAGTTTTTCAGATCTTTGCTGTGGAGGGATGGTGTGGTGCTTCTGCCTAGAGCGCCATTTTGCCAGAACTCCCTTAAATCTATCTTTAAGTCGAATTTGTTCATAAGTCAGAACAGTTAGGTACGGTTCATATCTAATATCAATTAACCAAATATTTGTCTTAGTATACAGCAGATGCTTTTCAGGTTTTTACTGGCTAGTAGTTTTCAGAAGTAGACTGCCAGGTCCTTCTCTCTAATACATCTTAGTCTGGAAGCTCAGCTGAAACCTGTCCACCATGGGTAACCCTGCTAGTATTTGTAACTGATGGCATAGCTTCCAACATCACAACAACACACAAGCCCCGACAGTATGACAAACTGGCAGACACATGAAAGTTGCTCTTAAACTTACGGTAGCTAAAGAGAAAGGAAGAAAGGATGAAGTAAAAGAGCTGAACGGAAGATTTCAAAGGCAGCTTGAGAAGACAAAGTAAAGTATTGTAATGAAATGCACAAAGACCTGGAGATAGAACACCAAAAGGGAAGAACGTGCTGGATGTTTCTCAAGCTGAAAGAAGCAAAGAAAAAATTGAAGCCTCGAGTTGCAATATTGAAGGATTCTATGGGGAAAATACTAAACTATTCAGGAAGCGTCAAAAGAAGATGGAAGAAATACATAGAGTCACTCATCGACATTCAACCATTTCAGGAGGCAGCATATGATCAAGAACCTATGTTACTAAAGGAAGAGGTCCAAGCTGCCCTGAAAGCACTGGCAAAAAAAAAGTCTCCAGGAATTGATGGAATACCAATTGTGATG
The DNA here is from genome assembly GCF_000243295.1 of Trichechus manatus latirostris. NCBI lineage: Eukaryota > Metazoa > Chordata > Mammalia > Sirenia > Trichechidae > Trichechus > Trichechus manatus. Next base: position 4,821,796 of record NW_004443940.1, read on the forward strand.
TTTTAACAATGGATGCAGTGCTGGAAGTGCCCACTAATCTATGCCAAGAAATTTGGAAGACAGCTACCTGGCCAAGGGACTGGAAGAGATCCATATTTGTACCCATTCCGAAGAAAGATGATCCAACCGAATGCAGAAATTATCGAACAATATCAATAATACCACACTTAAGTAAAATCTTACTGAAGATCATTCAAAAGCAGTTGCAGCAGTACATTGACAGGGAACTGCAAGAAATTCAAACCAGATTCAGAGGAGGGATATCATTGCTGATGTTGGATGGATCTTGGCTGAAATCAGAGAATATAAGAAAGATGTTTACCTGTGTTTTATTGACTATGCAAAGGCATACAACTGTGTGGATCATAACAAATTATAGATAGCAGTGTGAAGAATGAGATATTCAGAACACTTAATTGTGCTCATGAGGAACCTGGACTTAGGCCAAGAGGTAGTTGTTCTATCAGAACAAGGGAGTACCGCATTGTTTAAAGTCAGGAAAGGTGTGTATTGGGGTTGTATCCTTTCACCATACTTATTCAATCTGTATGCTGAGCAAATAAGCCGAGAATTCGGACTACGTGAAGAAGAACGGGGCATCAGGATTGGAGGAAGATTCATTAACACCCTTGCTTGCTGAAAGTGAAGCGGACTTGAAGCACTTACTGATGAAGATCAAAGCCTTCAGTATGGATTACACCTCAACATAAAGAAAACAAAAGTCCTCACAACTAGACCAATAAGCAATATCATGATAAACGAAGGAAAGATTGAAGTTGTAAAGGATTTCATTTTACTTGGATCTACAATGAACACCATGGAAGCAGCAGTCAAGAAATCAAACGATGCATTGTAATGGGCAAATCTACTGCAAAAGACCTCTTTAAAGTGTTAAAAAGCAAAGATGTCACTTCAAGGACTAAGGTGTGCCTAACCCACACCATGGTGTTTTCAATCGCCTCATGCACATGTGAAAGCTGGGCATTGAATAAGGAAGACTGAAGAAAAATTGATACCTTTGAATTATAGTGTTGGTGAAAAATATTGAATATACCATAGACTGCCAGAAGAATGAACAAATCTGTCTTAGAAATACAGCCAGAAGGCTCCTTAGAAGTGAGGATGGGGAGACTTCTCTGCACTTTGGACGTGTTATTAGGAAGGACCAGTCCCTGAAGAAGGACATCATGTTTCCAATTTATTGTATTACATTCAATTCTATTCAGTCAGTGACATCACAATGCCTTGGAATATTGGAAAGTGTATAGAACGCAAAGTAGGGGGTCAATGAAAAGAGGAAGACCCTCAATGAGATGAATTGACACAGTGTCTGCAACAACGGGCTCAAGAGTAACAATGATCATGAGGATGGCACAGGACCGGACAGTGTTTCTTTCTGTCGTACACACGGTCACTATGAGTTGGAACTGACTCTATGGCAACTAACAACAGCAACATACAGTCTATAGTGTAACTTTCTATGCATCAAAATCATTAAAGAAACACCTCCATATACACTAAAATAACTTTACCATAATAATACAGTAATAATAACAATAATGTTTTGACTCACATCAAAACATAGCCCCCATTTGTTGTTAGAAACCATTGTATGTACCTCAAATTTTTTATATAATGGGCTTTATGGGGGATTGGTTCGTAACTACAGGTTGTACGTAAGTCGATTGATGGTAACCTAGGGACTACAGATGTGTATGCAGTCAGATGTTGCACGAACGGACGTTATAAGGTGCATGAGTATAGTATTAAAGACATAAAATTACTGGATATTGGGGTAGAGTTTTCCTAACATCAAGCCTACACTTTGGCTTATGCTTTTCACTGATCATAAGTTTACAAAGTGGTTGCCAGTTTAACTTGTTTGTTTGTGTTAATCTATTATAGTTATTTTAATGGACATTTGGATGACATATAATGCATACTTAGTCCACTGGAAAATAAATGGAATATCTTCTAGATTATTCTTTCAAATCGCTTAGCTACAAAGAGAATACATAAGATTGTAGTTAGCAGAGGGTATAGATTTGAGGCAACATTTTCTTTTAAGACGAGATAAAATTGAGCAAAATAATTTGTGTAAGGAATTAAGCCAAAGTGGTGACGATGGAGAAATTGAAGACGATTGAAATAGCACAGTGTCTCAGAAAGCAAAAAGAAATTAAAGGTGGAGAAAGAGGTGGGTTTTAGCTTGGAGAAGCAACCTCACCAGCTAAAATGAGAGAGATGGATAGAAAGAATTTACAGAGTTTGATTCATTTGCCAATAGCAAAAAAACAAAAATGAAGGTTAAAAAGTTCTTGCTTGATTTTCTTTTTTTTTTTTAACGAAGGAGAGAAGAAGATCATTTGCTGAAAAGGAGAGACGGGGTGAGACATGAGGTTGAAGGAAATTAATGTTTGGAATAGTCCCTAAAGAAATTGATAGAGAGCTTACTAGTGACACATTAGGGATGATCAGGCAGACTTGAAAATCCAGATGAAATTGGATATTCTGTAAGGTTTTAATGAGACAGTGAGGTTTTTCTTAAGCATTCTCTCAGCTGTCAAAGACCAAGAACAGAGAATCTGATGGTGGGATTTATCCAGTCTGGGAAAAAATATGAGTAATAAATAAGAAAGTTAAACCCAACAGTGATATAATGATAAAAATGGTGGCACATCCCTGGGATTCTGAGTTGAATATTGAAGGAAAGGAATTAGTCAATTGGAGAGAAAATTAGTTTTATGGATGGAATTATGGCCCCCGCAAAATATGTGTCAACTTGACTAGGCCATTTTTCTCAGTATTGTACAGTTGTCCTCCATTTTACAATCTGATGTAATTTTCCTATGTGTTGTAAATCCTAATCTCTGCCTGTGGTTACTGAGGGAGGATTAGGTTATGTTAAAGAGAATTAGGGTGGGATCCAACACCCGTACTCAGGTCACAGCCCTGATCTAAGGGGAGTTTCCCTGGGGTGTGGCCTGCATCATCTTTTATTACAAGAGATAAGAGGAGAGAGAAGCTAGCAGAGAGATAGGGAACTCATTACCACCTAGCAAGAAGAGCCAGAAGTGCATCCTTTGGACCCAGAGTCCCTGTGCTGAGAAGCTTCAAGACCAGGGGAAGACTGATGACAAGGAACTTCTCCCAGAGTCAATAGAGAGAGAGAAAACTTTCCCCTGGAGCTGGCACCCTGAATGTGGACTTGCAGCCTCCTAGACTTGAAAAAATAAATTTCTATTTGTTAAAGCCACCCACTTGTGGTATTTCTGTTACAGCAGCACTAGATAACTAAGACAATTAGTGTATAGTGTTTGCAATGCAATTAAAAAATATATATATAGGCAATGGAGTAAGATTATGTTAAAGCAATCAACAGCTACTGACTATTAAAAGTTAATGTTTCCAATTTATTGTATTACATTCAATTCTATTCAGTCAGTGACATCACAATGCCTTGGAATATTGGAAAGTGTATAGAACGCAAAGCTCCAGTTTTGCTCTGCAACTCTCTAGCAAGGGGATGTTAGGGAAATCATTTAACTTCTCTGGCTAGTTTATTTATCCAGAAATTGCAGCCACTACTTATTATTAGTAGGCATTGAATTTATATCGGATATATGAATAAATCGGTAGAATCATTGAAGTTTAAAGATAAAATCGACATAAGAGTAATAGATTGAGACGAACTTTCATTTCCATTTCTTAAATATATAAACATATATCTTGTTCTTTTAAAGAATCCAGAGAAGAGTTCATGTTTACTTACAATAACTAAGTTGGAGCTTATAAAAATTTTACTGTCATAATCATTTCTTTACCAAAAAAAAAACAAAAAACCAAAGAAAACCCCACCAAATCTGTTGCCATCAAGTTGATTCCAACTCACAGGAAAGGGTAGAACTGCCCCATAGGATTTCAAAGGATCAGCTTTTGGATTCAAACTGCTGACCTTTAGGTTAACAGCTGTAGCTCTTAACCACTGCACCATCAGGGCTGCAACTTAAAACAAACAAAGAAAACAAACAAACCTACCGTCATGGAATCTAGTCTGACTTATAGCAAGCCCACAGAGTTTCCAAGGCTGTAAATCTCTATGGAAGAAGACTGCCACATCTTTCTCCCACCAACCTTTTGGTTAGCAGGCCATCACTTTAACCACTGTGATCCTAAATTAGTTACGGTATGTTTCAAGCTAATTTACCTTGTTCAGTAGAAGTTCAAGGGACTATATAGAGCACTTTTTATGTACTAGGCACTTTTTAACCTTCGCTGTCTCTTAATTCCCACAACCATCATTTGAGGGAGAAGATATGACTCCCTCCATTTTATAGTTGAAGAAAATGAGGGTTAACACAATTGCATTGCTTGCCTGGGATTTTACAGTGGCAAATCTAGGATTCAAACCTCAGGCTATGAAAGGTATGTGACTCAAACTACATCGCTCTTAATTTCAGAGATCGAAACAGCCATCTCAATGTTAATGTAATTTACAACATTATATTTCATAAGACCTAAAGAGATCATATAAAGAAAACACTCTTCACAATTGTCTCTAATCAAAAAATTGCTCAAAATAATGAGGGGATGGAGGGAAATTAGAGGAATATGAGATGGTAAGCTTTTTTAACCACAATGATTAATATAATGTGAAATTGAAGAAAAAATAGAATACTCAAAAAGAGATCTCCAAATTTTGCAAGTGTTTTTATATATGTCATTTGAAATTAAAAGGTGAAATGATTATGTCAAAAGTCTTGTTGTGGTAATTAGTTTTGATTTGGGGGAAAATTAAAAAAAATAAATAAAACTAAACCCCCCCTCCCAATATACAGCAAAATTAATTGCACTTGGATTAAGAAGTTTAAGATAAAAAAATAAGAATATAAAATAATAATTAAAAAAATATATACTCTGAATAGCTCTTTGATCTTAGGCTGGAAAAGTTCTATAAGTAAATTCAAATGTAAAATGATAAATAAAAAATTGATGTGTTTATTACATGACATTTAAATAATACAATAATCAAAATATCAAAAATAAAGATGATAAACTAGTCAATTATGATAATTAAATGAAAAATAACAGTTTAATATAATTAAAATATGAAATGCTTTCAATAATCAGTAGGAAAAAGTTCATCTAATAGAGAAAATGGACAAAGTATCAATCAAGAGAATTCACATAGAAAAAACTGAATAGCTAATAAATACATTAAATACCTATACTTCACTTACCATTAACAAACTGGCAAAAATTGCAGTTATTAATAAATTTTTACCAAAACCATAAAGTAATCTCATTTACTGCTGTTGAGGATATATATATTAAAATAATCTTTCATGAATGAAACTTGTCAATACACGTCGAAATCTTCAACCTAGTTCATATACTTTAACACAGTAATTCAACATCTAGTAACTATCCTATTGATAATAGTTTAGAGATGTGGGAAATACTGTATTGTTATGCAAATGACTCTCACTTCTACATTTGTTTGCCAACCTCTCCCTCCCCCTAGGAAGTATTTTCATAAGCGTGCTATGCTAATTTTTTTTTCACATCAACATGTAAAAAAAAAAATTGTTATCGGGTGCTTCTGAAAGTACCTCACGGGGGCTGGGAACAGTTGGCAAACAAACGTAGAAGGAGTGTGTTGCTTTCGTAAAAAATACGGTATATGTAGAGATGAATGTTATAATTAATGAAAGCAACAGAATAATTTCTTTCTTAACCTAAAACATCATATTTTAAGAAAATGGTTAATGAAGTTGTTTCAGCATACATCAAATGGGAAAAATCTAATTTTAAAGCAGTATGTAAAGTATGATGCCAATTTTGTCTAAAAATTATTATGTATATCCACACATATTATTCATAAACATCGAAACAAGATAGAACGGAAATACATTAAAATAATAACCACGCTGAGTTTCTGTTAATGGTGGTAAAATAATCTGGAACAAAATAGTGGTAATGGTTGCAGAACATAATGAATGTAATCAATTTCACTAAATTGTACATGTAAAGATTATTGAATTGACAATGTTTTCTTACATATATTTTTACAACAATTTAAAAAAAAAGGTAACAGAAATTTCCTCTAAGTGGTGAGCTATTTTTTTTTTAGTTTTGTATTTCACACCTAAATGTGTTTCTTCAGACCCTGTAACAAGCACTGATTACTCACAAAATGATCAGGCTTACTAATGCTATGTTATTTAAAATTAGAAGGATTTTTGTTTTTAAGATCTAAAGCTGTTTAATGCAGTAAATCATGTCATCTTGTTAATCTTAAATAAGTTTCCAAGTTTTGTTTTGTTTTTTTTTTGTAGTGAGAAACTGTCTTTTAACCCCTTTGTCTTCATAGCACCTAATGCAGCTGCAGCCACAGAGTAAAAAATCAAAATCAGTTTGGTAAATGAATGAAATTCATATTTATACAGATGACTCTTGGGAAAATTTGAAACTGACACTTAGCCTAACCAGAAGTGTTTCATGTAATGGGTATTCAAAAGGATCAGGAATATTGGAGAAGGATTTCCTTAAATAATGATTAAAATAGCAAAGTAGAATTGAATGTGTGGCCACGATCCTCCAATTTTCTGTAGACTATTCCAGCTGCGCTAATTTATAATGCATTGTTGGTAAGCAGGAAAAAGTCAGCATCATATTTGCTCATTTTGCAACAGTGTAATGTCACTTTCTGACATTAATCTCTAATGTATATATAATCTATAATAATCTATAATGTCACAGATTATTGTTCAGTTTTCACTTTTTTTCTTTTTCAATGACTTTTGAAGTTAGCCTTCACTTCAGTTATATAAACAAAAATTAAAATCAATTTAACAATGTCCTGAAGTTAGGAAAGGGCATTATAATGCCTCTTGTTATTGTTGGTTGCTGTTGAGTCTACTCTCACTAATGGCAAGCCCTTTCACAACAGAACAAAATGTTGCCAGGTCCTGCATCATTTTTATGGTCATCGGTATGCTCAAGTCCGTTGTTGTGGCCACTGTGTATCTTGAGTGCTTTCCAACATAGAGGTTTCATCTTCCAGCACTATATCACACACTATGCTGTTGCGATCCGTAGGGTTTTCACTGGCTGATTTTTGGAAGCTCCGCTGAAACTTTGTTTAGCATCACAGCAACACATAAGCCTCCACTGACAGATGGGTGGTGGCTGTCCATGAGGAACATTGGCTAGGAATTAAACCCAAGTCTCCAGCGTAAAAGGCAACAATTCCACCACTGAACCTCTAGCTAGTTTTGTTTATTTGCCTTTATCTCTAGCAATAGCCTCAAAGGTTTGTTTGCCCCTTGCAGGAGGAGAATGAAAAGGGGATTTTTAGCCATACTCCCCAAGAAACGATGAGATGTTTGAGCTGTTGCTTACTATTCTCCTATTCTCTATCTTTTTTTGAGTTCAAAAATGTGAAATACTCTTAGTGAGATATAGTAAAACATAAAATATCTTCTAAACTTATTTTTATGTTACAATTCTATGAAAAGTATGAGTTCACAAAGAATGGATAATTTCGATGACTGGTAATTAGTATTAGATTGATAATATTTAATTAATTGACATTCATATAAGAGCTATAGTATCTTGACCGCTAACCGTGTGCCAGGCACTGCGTTGCATCACAGGAATTATCTCATTCAGTCCTCACAGCAGATTTTATAATAGTGAACTGTTATTGTTCTTTTTTACAAAAGAGGAAACTCAGATTTGGAGGGACTAAGTAACTTAACGCAATTTTTTTTTTTTTTTTTTTTTTACTTTTATATAAGTTTCTACAGGGCTGTAAATTTCTAGAAAAAAAAATTACAGACATGGCCAATTTGCCTATTCTTTAAGAATCATACATACAGTTAAGGTATTTATGATTATAAGTCCAAAGACATTTTTAACACTGGGGATAATGATTTGAAGTCACAGTCGGCAGAATAAATAGGTAAGACTATCAGAGATTTTTTAAAAAATTAGAATGAGGAGTGACTTGCTCTGTCGGATACCCAACGTACTATGAGTCTGTAATAAATTGAAAAAATAAAACTGGCACCAAATATCAAACTGGTAAGTGGATGGATTGGGAAATGGCATATATATCTCTATACATATGCACGTGTGTGTGAGTGTACACACATTATATGTGTGTGCGCACGTGAATATACAAACATATGCACAAATATAGGTACAAAAATATATAATCAAATACATAAGTGATACATGATAAAGTCACATTTCATATCAGTAGGGATGACTTGTTCAATAAATTATGTTAGGATATTCGGTTACCAATTTGTTTAAATTAACTGTATTGTTACACCTAAAGAAAGTTCAAAAGGTAAAAAAGAATTATATGAAAATATAAATATTTATGTACTCTCATTCCTCAGTGGTGTCATTGCTGTATGCATACATTTAAGAAAAAATTATATGAACAAGGATGATCATTACAGTTTTATGTGATATAAGAAAAAAGTTGAAAGTATCTGAGTATCTAAAAAAATTGATAACATACTCTACATAGTAGGGTATACTCAGATAACAGAAAAGTATTTAGTCTCCAAAAATGACTTACGAAGTTTACAAACATTAAAAAAAAAGTCTAAAACATACAAGTAACAAAATAATATGCAAGTTTTATTTAATTTTTGTAAAGAAAAAGAAAAAGAAAGCCTTGAAAACATACATCAGATGTTCACAGCAGTTAACTGGTAAAATTATAGAAATGTGTATTCTCATCTTTAAGTCCTTTAGTTTTTTATTTTGTTTTTGTTTTTACATTTTCTTGTATTTCTACATTTAACCTACATGTTGGGTTATAAATAAAGTCATTTTTAAAGGAAATGTTTGAATTTTATTTATCTGCATGTGTTAAACTCTCAGTATTTAAACATCAAATATCATCAGCATTTTATAAAGCTTAATTTGAAGGTACAATTCATAGAATAAAAGTAGCCATAAATTCCAATTATTTAAAATTATTCATAAGGACAAACATTTAAAATAAGTTATATGTACTTGTTTTGCCTTGTTTAATTTTACCAATGAGGCACCTTGCTGAAAAGCTTGCAATTAAGTTCCTAGTTATTATGTTCTTGTTTGTTTCTTATCAGTCAACTTTCACTGAAAAGACATTTATAAAAGCTTGCAGTAAAGAACAACATAAACCAACGATCCTTTCTTGCTCTCCTTAACACCCTGGGGTTTCCACACCAGGCAGTAATAAAATACTGTCTTAATTTGGAAGATAAAATTGTTGTGGGGCTTAAGGGATCCCTGTATTGTCACATTTAGACCAATAACTCATGTTAAAATACACCTCTATCAAGCAGGGAAAAACTTGTTCTCTCCTCAAATGTGAACACCTGGAAAAATGAGAAGTTCTGATTACAACTCTGTTCCAAGCAATTTCCTGGAATAGTGAGCGTTTTAAATAAGGTGGGTCATGCATAAAATTAATTGCGATTTCTGAAGTTCACAAAATGATCCAAGGGTGATGTAGATCACTTAATAATTTCCAGAGTAATCTCTCTTCAGGGAGTTAGGTCACGGAGGGAGAGTCTGAATTCATCCTCCATTGCAATCCAATGTTGGAAACTAACAAAATTTCCTTTGGTCATCTTGTGAGTTGCACCTCAAATCAGTAATATGACTTCATTCCTAAAATCTAATTAATATTCAAACATTTGTAAGGAGATCTAAACAAATAGGTTTAAACTGTTACTCCGTAAAACGAAGATCAGGCTCAGCATCATGAAGAGTGGACAGCTTCTCATGAATGAAGAACGGAGAATGAAAAGTTGTACTGTAATAATAGAATCTTCCCTCATTATCGATTGGCGTTCATATGATAGGCTAGGAATTATGACATGCTTGTGTACTTCGATCTTTCATTGCTCATTTTAATGTACACAGCCACATATTTCAAACACATAGTGAAGATGACTTTATTAATAAAGTTGTACAAAATGAAACAAGGAGGATACTCAGAGAAGTGGAGATCAGAAATATCATCAACCATTTCTAAATGTATTTTACCATTACCCGTTGCTGTCCAGTTGATTTCAACATAGTGACCCTATCGGACAGAGTAGAACTGCCTCATAGGGTTTCCAAGGAGCGGCTGGTGCATTCCAACGGCCAAACTTTTGGTTAGCAGCCGAGCTCTTAACTGCACCACAAGGGTCCAATGTGTTTTATAGTAACTGTTATTTGGATTTAAAGCTATGTTATATACACTCGTACAGAAATTCTATCCTCTTATATATATATTCTTGTTGTTTTGTGGTAGCGTAGTCTTCATTTTGATGCTTATTTTGCTTGGTTCCTGCCTCCTTATTGCACACAGCAATCACCAAGTTGTCTGGGTAAATGACTTAGTATGACCCCTCTATATTTTTCTCCGTGCTTGTATAATCATATAAAAGTGTGTGTATGTGTACACAGTCACACACATAGGTGTACGTACATAGGACTTTGTCATTCTTTCACAAATTATAGTCTTTTGTACATTTTGCTTTGATCATTCAAATATATCTCATGGAAGTGCTTCTATTTATTTGTATTCCTTTGTATTCCATGGTATAGATGTATCATAAGGTTGTTAATCATCCTTTTACTTATGGAAATTCAATTTTATTTCAGTCTTTTACCATTATACTTTAATGAATACTACAATAAATAACATTGTACTTAGCTCTTTAAATGTATTTGTTGTTATTTCTGTAAAATACAATACCTGGATTAGGAATTACTTGTCAGAAATATATGTATTTGTGAATTTTAGGAATATTTCCCAATTGATTTCCAACGGACTGTATCAGTTTATATTTTCAACTGTTAAAGATTTTGTTTGTTTGCTTTTTAGATTTGTTTCAGTGATAGGTTTAAACTGATATTTTGCTGTTACATTAATGTGGACATTTATTTAAGATGAATTGTATTCTTGAGTTGGAACCCCTTTTCATATGGTATTTGGGCATTTAAGTTTGTTCTTCTGTTAATTATTGATTCATATCTTTTATTCTTTTCCCGTTAGGTAGTTGGTCCTGTTCAAGTCAGTTTACATGACTTCTTTATTTTTATTTGTTGTTGTTAGTTGCCATCAGTTTGGCTCTGACTCATGGAAACATTTTGTATTGCAAAAGAAAAAGTTGCTGTTCTTGTGCCACCTTCATAATTATTGGTATGTTAGAGTCCCTTGTTGTCGATTTGTTATCCATAGGTTTTTATTGGCTCTGGAAGTAGATCACCAGGCTTTTCTTTCTAGTCTGTCTTACCTTGGAAGCTCTGCTGAAACCTGTCCACCATGGGTGATCATGATGATATTTGAAATACCGGTGATATGGCTTCCAACATCATAGCAACACACAAGCTACCACAATACCACAATAAACTGAGAGATGAGTGGTGGTTTATTTTTCGAGGTATTATCTGTTTGCTGATGGAAATAAGTTGCTTCCAAATCTGTTATTTGTTCTTTAATTTGTTTATGGTGTCTCTACAATCCACTTTAAATTTTTGTGCACTCAACTAAGTCTCCATTTTGTTTTGTGGCTTTTTGTGTTTCAGATCTTGGTTAGAAAGATATCCCTTACAACTTGATTATACATATAATTCAGAAAAATGCTTGAATATATTTTTGAAACATGCAAATATTTATTTTTTCAGAATTTACTATTTTTTCCGAAAGTCTTCCAAATTCATTTTTCTCACACCTCAACATTTTCAAGCTATTTGTTGGAAAATCTTCTAAGAGAAAAAGTTCAAGTTTTTGAAGTTAAATTTCTCACCATTAAAGATTCCGGGACCTAGTGACGGAGGTCTAATTGGAATTTATTATTCTATATCATTTAAGACAGAAGATACAGTTTTATTCTCTCCTAGATAGCTAGTTGGTTTTATCCACAATAGCTATTAAGTAATTTATAATCCATTCTTCACCCACTGAATTGGAATAATGCAATTTTCATATCTTATGTTTTTATAGACATTGGGTTTTTTTTTTAATTTTCTATCTTTTAGTCCACTGATAGTTTATTCTTTTTTTTTTTCCCCCTAACTTCCAAATAGATTTAACTGAAGTAAATGTACACGTTTTCTAATATCTGGTAAATTATTCTCTTCTTTCATTTGTTTTTTTAGCAAATATATCTTTGGTTTTCTTATGTAATTATTCTTTCTTACAAACTGTAAGGTCATCCGCATTCTCCTCCCGCCACACCCACCCAAAGAAAAAGAAAGAAAAACAACTCACAACCAGCTGCCTTCATAATTATTTTAAATTTGTAGTCAGTTTTGAAGATATAAGTCTCCTGTTCAAGAGCATATTATCACCTTCTATTTGCTTAAATTGTATTTATGTCCTCAAAAAGATGTCAGAGCTTTCTTCACAGTTTCTTCTGGAACATTTTTTATGAATGTCATTCATAAGCATTTTATAGGTTTTGTTGTAGCTTTGAATGGGAGTTTTTTTTTTTTTTAAATGTCCATCTGTTTTTTTAGGTAATTATTGCTGGAATAGAGAAGAGGTTAGGTAATATTTTTGAAGGTATTTACCTTGTATGCAGACAACATATGAAAGTTTTCAATTAATTTTTATGACTTTTCCCTAGTCTCTAATATTATCACAAAAAATAGGGTATTATCTTTACTTTTCTGTTATTTCATTTTCTCATTGTAATCACTAGATCATGCAAAACAACGTGGATTTAAAAAATGGAGCTAGGCGGTATCCCTGTCCAACTCTTGACATTACTGGAAATGCTTTTAGTGGTTTGACACTTATATTTGCTGTCAATTTTAGTGTTCTTCCATTTTTATTTAGAGTTTTATTATATATGGCCACTGCACTTTATCAAATGCCTTCTCATTTAATTTCTCACTAAATTGTGGATGTATGATTGTGTTGATAGATTTATATATGCAAACATTTGTATATTTATTTATTTATCAACTCCTTCATTATGTAATATGTACTACTTGGACATAATATTTTTTACATTAATATAATTTATTTGGTATTATTTTTATATAATTTTTTAAATTGTTCATTAATGAGATTTGGTCTATAATTTTATCTATACTTATTTGTTTATTTCAAATTGTAGGTTCCTCAAAGATAATTGGTGACTGTATCTACATGAAAATAATAAAATAAAAAATATTCATAATCTAACAAATAACTTTTAACATGTTTTTAAATTCTTTCAGGTATATAGTCTTCAAAATATGACATTCTACTTTGTACAGAATAAATAATAACTGTCTATATTCGTCAGGACTTTTCCTATAAGTGACAGAAACCCAGTGAGCTAACTAAAGAAAAATGGATAATTTATTGACCCTTGCTAACTCTAAATGATAGGGGAGAAGTTGGTTTATGGGAGTTAAATTCAGTTTATCTACTGTCTCTCACATTTACTTTCCTCTTCATTCCAGCTTTAAACTCTCTTACCCTAAAAGAGCTTCGGGCATCTCCAGTAAAACTTTGTCATAGTTTCTTGAACAGAGAGCAATTAAGTTTTCTTTTCTATCAAGTTTGAAATCCTTGGGAAAGTCACTATTGGCCCATTTTGGGTCATCTGCCCATTCTTAGGATTCTAACTCTGGTTACTGGCCTAGGTTCCTAAATTTAAACCAGCCTGAAGCCCATCCCACTAGTATGTCTATGGAGTTGAGTCTGCTACTAAAAGCTGAGAGAATAGGGTTGGGAGAGAAACAAATGATAGATCAAAACAAAACAACCACCACCTAAACACTACAGATTTCATTTATTAAGTGACTATTCTGTGGCTGATATTTCACTAAAATATACATTATGTTCCCTAAGATAACCATTACCCTCCAAATTAAGTATAACCCAATTCATTGCCATCAAGTTGCTTCTGACTTATAGTGACCGTATAGTACAGAGTAGAACTGCCCCATACAGTTTCCAAAGAGCGGCTGGTAGATTCGAACTGCTGACCTTTTGGTTAACAGCTGAACTCTTTAATCACTGCGCCACCAGGGCTCCAAATTAAGTATCCACGGGGGATTGGTTCCAAGACCCTGGTAGATACCAAAATCCAAGGATGCTCAAGTTCCTTATATAATATAAAATGGCGTAGTATTTGTATATAACCTACACACAAATTCCCAAATACTTTAAATCATCTCTAGATTACTTGTAATATCTAATGTAATGTAAATACTATGTAAATAGTTGTCATACTCTATTGTGTAGGGAATGACAAGATAAGAAGTCTGTTTTTTCTCCCCCTTCACATATTTTCGATCTGCGGTTGGTTGAATCTGTGGATGTAGACCCTGAAAATACAGAGGACCAACTATATTTTCATTTAGGAGTCTGACACCTAGACAGATCAAATATTTTTTTTTTAAGATCTTACAGTTGATAAGCAGCAAAATGGGGCCACCAATTCCTGTCTGAATCCACAGCTGTTGCTCTTTCACTACTCCAGGGTTTTATCACCTTTGGCACTATTGATTATTTTGGGCTAGATCGTTCTTTGTCTCGGGCAATGTCATGTGTATTTTACTATGTTTAGTAGCATCCCTGGCCTCTACCCGCTGAATACCAGTAGCTCCAACCCCCACTGTTGGGACAATTCAAAATGTCTCCAGACAAAGTCAAATGTCCCCTGGGTATAAATTGACCCTGGTTGATTACCTCTGCACTATTCCATTGACTCCCAACACCTGTCTGTGTGCACCAATCCTTCACAATGGTCCGTGAGAAGGAAAAGAGTGCTCCATGAATACATACATTTGGAGAAAAAAAAAAGAAGCTTCATATATACTATCACTTCATTGTAAAACTGGTGTACCAAAAGACTCTGAGAAATGCTGTGGTAATGACACTCGTCCAAAATTTACTTAACTCTCATTTTGTTTTCTTTCTGAACCATCTATCAACTGACCTAGAACTTCTGTGATACAATGATGCTTCATTCATCTGAATTCCAATGCCTTTGTGTGATCCATAAGCCTTTTACAATCTTTCTCTCATAAACTTATTCTCTACAAGAAACTTTTCCAACTCAAACTTGGTCACAATTTTGTCTTTACGAATGTTTTCTTTGTACCTATAAACACACTCCTTTATCCTGCCTGGTAAACTACTGCCCATGCCTGAAGGATACATAAGAAAGTCACAACTCAACAGATATTCCCTAGCCTTCCCCCCAAATAAATTGTTGTCTTAGAGGCCTCTCAGTATTTAACCCAAATTGCAAAGTGGCATTCATTTTTTCATTTATTCAACAGATATTTACTGAGTGAGCTCTCTCGTTCTGGATCCTTCATACATGGTTCTTGTCCTCATTTAAAAAAACAAAACAAAACAATACATTGCCATTGAGTCGATTCCAACTCATAGTGACCCTATAGGACAGAGTAGAACTGCCCCAGAGTGTTTCCAAGGCTGTAAATCTTTACAGAAGCAGACTGCCACATCTTTCTCCTGTAGAGTAGCTGGTGAGTTCGAACCACCGAACTTTCAGTTAGCAACCAAGTGCTTTAACCTTTGTGCCACCAGAGCTCCTTCTTGTCCTCATATGGTATATAAACTAGTAGGGAAAAAATACTAGTTACCATGTTATTTTCAAGATAATTGTGATAAACATTGCTCTAGAGGGAACCTGGATTTTTCTGTATGACCATAGTCCCTGAAATGACCTAGGACAGGTAAAGGAACGGTTTACATGAGAGTGATATCTAAGCTGAAAACACAAGGCTAAGCAGGGTCCACCAGGAAAACACAGTCAGTGAGGACAGAACACAGTCTCTTAGGCAGAAGGGAAACATGAGCAAAGGCCCAGAGGGAAAAGAGAACATGTTTCATACGTGAAAGTGGAACAGTAAAAGAAACATAGGGGAACATGGTCATAGATTTCGAGCATATGAAGAGGAATCCAGTAGGGATAGGGAAGAACATTCTCCTCCTGAATCTGTTCAACTAGATGTTAAAGACTAGGCCCTAGTTTTCATGCCTGCCTCTGTGGCTAGCAGAGTACCTGACTCATGTTAGATATTCAAGAAGTATTTTTGATTACATGAACACTTATATTCAAGATATGCCATAGAATAGTGACAGACATGCACTATATGTCACCCTGTCCATGAAGGATTTCATTTCACTGGCAGAACATCTGAAATTGGAACTGCAAAATGCTTTATATCAGGGTTTTACACTGCTTGAATGTTCTCCGATTCAGAGGTGTTTTATGAGGTTGTGTGATATGCGCTGTTAACTTTCCTCTCTATACTCTCGCCAACTACCTTCTTTTTTTTTTTTTTTAGTCTTCTTTTGCTTTGAAATGTAGATCATGCTCCCTGAGTAAGGTCCATATTTTTATTCTATTAAGCAACTTGTAGTGTCAAATGCCTGAAAAGAATATTGAAATAATGACGTACGGAGGCCAAATTAAAATCATTTCTGATGCTCAATAAATGATAAATCTAGAGAACACAAATGTAGTGACACTATACATTCTTTCATTTATATATTCATTTGAATTCCTGACGCATATTTCCATCCCTACCAATTCTTCCTCGACTCTAAACACTCTTCATTCTCTGAATGTGACAATAAAAGTGTTTAAAAGATCAGAAACCCTTATAGATCTTCACTGTGGTCAGTTTACTGTTCTGTCAGCATTTAAGTATATATTCGATGGCTTGCATGTGAATAGGTAACATTTAGTACGGACTTACAATGTGGCAGGTAATGTACTAAACTCATTAGGCAAATTGATCCACATAATCTTCACAGTAGTCTTATAGATAGATCCTAGCATTATTCTAACTCTATAACTGAAGATATCAAGTCAGAAAGGTTAAGTTGCTCCCTCAAAGTCTGGGAACTCATTAATTGTTGACCTATAGCTCCTTCCTACTCCAAAGTCATTTTCTCGATCACTACACTCTGCTGCCACCCTTAACAATGTATGGCTGAGGGTGTATATTATGTTTAAAATATGTTTTTAGTGAAACCGAAAAAAAAGGCAAACTAAATGACCTAACAAGAATAATATTTACTTCATGAAATCTTTCCATTGGAGGATTGGTAATATGATATCAGTTCTTAAAAATTTATCAGAATGGGGTGCAACACATTTCTTATGGGATCTAGTTTGTACTAACATTCGATCACATTCCTGTAAATTTTTTCATAGCTTAATACCTTTAAGTGTTTGACCTTTTTTTTTTTGGTCAGTTATCAACATTCATTACTGTAGTTAGGAAATGAAGCAACATGTTTTAGAAAGGATAAAGTTGGGTGTGAGGGTTAAGAGTACACAGCTTCCCGTGATAATCTTTACTCTGCTTGGGAGAGTAAGCCTACTTTTCTCCTCCATTTGCGACACAATCCCCTGCCTCTGAGAGAGGAGAGATGGCTCTGCTCTTATAATTTCCACTCAGTCTCCAGACATCTACCTCTGACTCATCTTACATTGAGGTGGGGAGATAGTGTAATAGAGTGAAAAGCTTTAAGGACTAACGGTCTGGAAACCATAGTAATTAGCTATATGGTCTTGACTACTTCACTTCTACTTCAAGAGCCTCATTTTGCTCTTCTCTAATTTAGGGCCCTAATACGTGCTTTGCCAAATGACAAGATTCACTTAGTTATTCATTTAGAAGATATTACTGAACACCTGCTATATGCCTGGAACTATTTTAAGCACTAGAAAAACCGTTTTTTTTCTGGTCATGCTGTGCTTGTGAAATTACACAGGGCAGACAGATCGCAAACAACAACTATATATATATATATATACACACATATATACACTATATACATATAACATGCAATTGAGTACTGAAAAATGCTTCCCAAGTATAAAGTAGAAAAAAGGAATGGAGAGTGAAAGCAGGCAGGGGAGGATATTTTATACAGGGTTCTTGGGAAAATCTTTTCTGAGAAGTTGGCATTGGAGGTGAGATAGTTTAGAAGTAAGGCCTGGTGATCTACGTCTGAAAGCTTACAGGCTCGAAAACCCTATGGAATGCACTTCTACTTTGCACACATGAGGTCACCATGAGCCAGAATTGACTCCATGGCAACCACCACCACCACCACCACCAATAAGTGAAGTAGGTATGGAACAAGCTATGGCTTTCTAAATTGTCAATGCTATGTTAATCATCGTTTTTGTTATTTTCAATCTCTACAACTTTACTAAGAGTGTGGGTCTCAGAGAAGGAAACAGGCTAATTTTCTAGAAGAATGAGATAGATAAGGCAGAGAACAACAGTAAGGCAAGCAGTGCCTGACAGAAACCTGTAGGTCACCCAGGCCTGTACACAGAACTCTCTAAAGTCTTGAAATAGTGGTGGTGCTCAGATAATGTCTCTTTGCACACGTGAATGATTGGGCTCTTTAACTTGATGGTATTATAAAATTTTGACAGGCCAAATTATTTCATACGGCCATTTCAAGGCAATGTCCTATTGGTTATTTGTTAAGCCACTCATTAAGTGGCTACCTTTTAAAAGGAATATGAAATGGATACCCTAAACGTCCTTGCTGTCACAGAAGCCTTCTATATCTTTCTGTTAAGAAGATGAGTGACTCCGAAAAATTAGAGCAGGTTCAAATAATTGGGAATGAAAATTATGACCACATGGATATAGGGCATTCTTCATTGACCAAGACGTAAAAGTAAAATATCTATTTACCTATTTAGTTTTGTCAAATAGTTTTAAAACCAGCAAAGAAAGCAGATGTACTAGGTTTTGTTGCTTTTGCAAGCAGGGCCTTATCATAAGAAATCCTTGACTGTGACACTGTACAAAAATCAGTCACATTCAGTGACGACAGACAGAAAGAAAAACTAACATGTATCCTAAAATTATTGCATTTTAGGAAAGATAATGACAGAAAATAATATTTTAAACTTTTTGTAGGAATAATTATAAGTCTTGAGAATATTGAAACCTACCTTAAAGGAATTACAGGAAGACGTTTATAGTTTTGATAAAAATATCATTTACGAGCTAACAGTTGAAGGTGCACGGCAGTCATAGGGCATGATGAGGGAGTGTCCCTTTTTTTTTTTGAGTTTTGGAGAAACCATTTCAGAGAAGGAACAGTAAAGCCACTAGATCAGGGACTAGCAAACTACGGTCTGCAGATCAAATCCAGCCCACTGCCTGCTTTTGTAAACAAAATTTTATTGGAACTCAAGCCACCCCCACTCACTTACGTATTGTCTAAGGCTGCTATTGTGTTACAAGAGCAAAGATGAGTAGCTGTGAAAGAGACTGGCTGGCCCCAAAAACCTACAATATTAATCATCTGGCCTTTACAGAAAAGGTCTGCTGGCTCTTGCACTGGACTATAACTTGTCTGGTGCAAACACTATTAAGCCTGATAAAACACAAACAAACAAAAGCTACTTTGCCAAAGCTCCAAAACGACTTGTATCTGAAAAAGTCCTGACCGAATTAGAGATGCCAAATTCAGTGCCAAGGGAGGATAAGGACCTGTTTACTACTTCCTGATCCCAGTGCTAGCTCAGCAAATGCCTTTACATGGCAGTGAAATGTTCTGAGCACACCACACAGGGAGCCCACACTGAGTGCTTTATAGCAGCGCCTCACTCAGCCTCACAAAATCACACTAGGGAAGCACTGTTTCATTCCAAATTACAGATGAGAAAACTAAAGTTTAGAGCACTTAAGGTCAAATAAACAGTAAATGGCAGAATTTACGCAAATACCGAGGCCTACCAGATCCCAAAGTTCATGCTCTTCATAGTATTAAACTACATTGTCTCCAGTAAAATATACTTTTATACATTATTTTTTCAAAATTATTAAATACATAATAGATTCCTCTTTAGTAAAAATGGAAAATGATTAGACAATAGATGACAGTGTGTTTAGGTATGTTAGAAATGAAAGAAAAATAATTGAATTATTTAATATGCACTGAGAATATATGAGATGGGGAAGAAGGAATTTCCACTGAAATATCTTTTGAAGGCAAGGCTTCAGAGCTATTTGAGTATATACCTAGAGCAATCTAAACTTTATCAAACACTAGATAGGAAATATATAACAACCCCAAAGCTGCTTTGGAATCAAAAGCTGTATTATGAAAATTCGGAGAATGAGCCTAATTTCTGTTTCATTTATTCATTCATTCAAACATGATTGCTGAGCGCCTGCTATGTTGCAGACACCAGGGATTTATCAGTGTTCAGAATAGACATAAACCCTGCACTCGTGAAGCTAAAATTCCAGAAGCAATAAATAAATCATGCATTTTTCTGAAGCGATGAATATAACAAGTAAATGATTTGTGTTGGACACAGGACTAAATTACAAGAGGTAAAGGGAAGTGGAGATGCTGGGGCAAGGTGCAGCTTTAAATGCTGATATTGTTGTTAGGTGCCGTCGAGTCGGTTCCAACTCATAGTGACCCTATAGACAGAGGAGAACTGCCCCATATGGTTTCCAAGGAGCAGTTGGTGGATTGGAAATGCCGAGCTCTTAACCACTTCGCCACCAGGGCTCCACAGTTTTAGATAGGGAGATGAAGATTGGCCACCCTTAGCAGTAGTAATTTCAGCCAAGACGAAGAAGAAAACCAGTGTGTAGCCGTGGGGAAACGTAAAATATGCACATTAAAGTCAAAGGGACGAGCCACTGCACAAGTCCTGAGGTCGGAGCAGCCTGTATATTCAAAGAATAGCAAGGAGCCCAGCCTGACTAAGCCGCCTAAACGAGGGCCAGAGCAGTGGAGTAGAAGTCAGAGGATCAGCAAGCCAATTGTTCAAGCCAGATTGTTCAGTGCCTTTTGTAACCATTGTAAGGTAATGGCTTTTACTCTGAAGTGGGAAGCAATTTAGAGGTTTTGAGCAAAGATTTTAAGCAGATTGAACCTGGAAAAATACACTGAAGTCCTAACTTTAATCTACCCAATTGGTAGATTCAATAACAAAGCAGAAAATCATACAGTCTCCGAATCAATATAAGCTATTAGAAAAATACAGGAGAAAGCTGGGGCAGTTGGCTTCTGTTAAGATTTACAGCCTTGGAAACCCTACGGTTTCCTATGGGGCAGGTCTACTCTGTCCTATAAGGTTGCTGAGTTGAAATTGACTCAGTGGCACTGAGTTTGGTGTTTTTTGTTTGCCTGTTTGGTTATTAGCAAAATATGACTTATTACCAGTGTCTCTAAGAACTTGGAGCCCTGGTGGCACGGTGCTTAAAAGCTTGACTGCTAACCAAAAGGTAGATAGTTCAAATCCACCAGCTGCTCTTTGGAAACTGTAGGGGGCAGTTCTTCTCTGTCCTGTAGGTTTGCTATGAGTTGGAATCAACTTGATGGCAATGGGTTTAAGAACTTAGAGCCACTAAGATGGAAAAATAAACGAAATAAACTGAAGAAAGAACTGAGATTGTATAAACAAAAGGGAGAGTATTAGAATTAGAAATGAACACGTATTAAATGTCTATTAAATGCCAGACACTGTACTGGCAATCTATATATCTGTTTATAAAATATACATAGACAAAGAGAAGGTGTGTCCCCGGGTGGTGCAAATGGCTAAGTGCTCGGATACTAACAGAAAGGTCGGTGGTTGAATTTCATTACTAGTCACACACGCAAGAAGGTTATTATTTCTGTTTTGAAGATGAGGCAAACAATTTAAGTTCTTAAAGCTAAAAGACTTAGCATGTGTCATGCAGGGAAAGAAACTGAAAAGAGACTGTCATCCTGTCCTTGACTAAAATACAGTTCACCTCTAAGTAGAGTATCATACAATGAGAAGGAGGGACAGAAACTATGGAGAATAAAGATAAATCTAAAAAGGAAGAAAGTAAGTGTACTGTACGAACCGAAGTTAGGGCTTCTGAAGATTAAAATGTGAATAAAATTGTCAATAATGAAAACTCTATAACTGTAAAGTATAGGTTGTACAATTGTAGAGTGTGTGAGATGTACTGCAATATCGCTATTATCTATTATATTATGCAAATGAATAGAAACCCAAGTAAGCATTATAAAGGTGTAATGAATTTGGGAATAAAGGGTATTTTAGTGTTATTACCAAGGAAAATATGATATTTGGAGCTATAACGTGAACAACTGTGGTTGATTTCTAAGGACAAATATGAATAACAAAGATGTCTATTTACAGATAGAAGGTAGAATTTGGTATTTGTTTTGGCTAAGAAAGAAATCCTAAAATGACTAATTCTTACATCAGTACTATACACACTACTAGTACCTAGCTGATGCAAAAGGTTAATGCCCTGGACTGCTAACAGAAAGTTTGCAGGTTCAAGTTCACCTAGAGGAACCTCAGAAGAAAGGCCTGGTGATCGACTTCCAAAAATTCAGTAATTATAACCCCTATGGAGCACAGTTCTATCCTGACACATATGGGATTGCCATGAGTCAGAATCAGCTCTGCAGCAGGTGGAACAAGTAACATCCTTTGGATGGTCAAATTATATTGGCAAAAATTAGAGATCTAAAATTTCTGACAATACCAGTAACTGTGAGGTCTAATCAAAGCAGAAGGAGATCTGTGACTGCAAGCACAGTTTACAGATCCCTGCTTGCCACATCAAGACATCAGGATCCACTGCAAAACCTGATTGACTTAGAAATTCCAAATCATGATGAGAAATCACATTAAAAAGCAAAAACAAAACAAAAAAACCCTGTTGTCCTCGAGTTAATTCTGATTCATAGTGACCCTATAGGACAGGGTAGAACTGCCCCATAGAGTTTCAAAGGAGCAACTAGTGGATTTGAACTGTCAGCCTTTTGGTTCGCAGCTAAACACTTAACCACTATACCACCAGAGCAATCACATAGGAGGGGTGAATTTTTTCATGAGACTTCTTCGTTTTTCACCTAGATGGTTTCATAATCTATAATGTAGGGAGCCGTATCTATAAATCCACACATTCCAGGCTTGTTTACCATAAGCAAGCCTAGACCATTCACTAGGTAAGGACTTTCTTGCTAGCAACTGCTATACACTGCTTGCCTGGAGATCGTTCCTTAGTATGTTTACAAGGAATATTTGACTGCGTCACCTACATGTACCTGCATTTTAATCATTTCCTTCCCGCATTTCAACAGTGTCTTTCTTTCTCCAAACCTCAGAGTACATGAGCTACACTCCATCTCATTGCCCTAGTAATAACTCTTGGCTAAATGAAGGGTATGTGTGTAAACCTAACAGGGTCAATGAATCCTCCCTGGGATTAATATGTAAATCCTGGCAGATTCATTTCTTCCCTTCCTCTGAGATTACTAAACCTGTAATATGAAGAGAATAACACATCTCAAATAAGAGAGACTAATGGACCCCTGGTGGCAGAGTGATTAAGAATCTGGCTATTAACCAAAAGGTCAGCAGTTCAAATCCACCAGCTGCTCCTTGGAAACCCTGTGGGGCAGTTCTACTCTGTCCTATAGGGTCACTATGAGTCAGAATCGACTCAACAGCAATGTGTTTTTGTGGAAACCCTGGTGGTGTGGTGGTTAAGAGCTACGGCTGCTAGCCAAAAGGATGGCAGTTCAAATCCACCAGGAACTAGGGGGCAGTTCTCCTTGGTCCAATAGGGTCGCTTGATGGCAACAGGTTTTTTTTTTTTTTTTTTAATCCCAGTATGGAGAGGAAAGAGAATTGGAAAAAGACCATAGAGAAAAAATAATAAGAAGAAAAATTTTGAGTCCTGAAATAGATCCCTAAATTTACATTTTCTTTGCATCTTTCCATCCATGAGTTCCACTTTTTGTCTTTCAAATTATGTCATTTTTTAAAAAGTAGATTATTGTCACTTCTAAATACAAATTCTTAATGAATAAGAATACATAAAGGAATTATGAATTGAGTTACTACTGCTTTATTTCTGTAATGGATAAAGTATAATTTTAATATTTTGATAATTTAATCATGTCATTTTCCTATACCATAAAAGCATTATAAAATGCTAGGCCCTGGAAATTCATTCCACCAGTGAGGAGGATAAAACACATGTGAATGCTATATTTTATTTTCCCAAACAAATTGTTTTAGTAATGGAAAGTTTAGAACAGGTTTTTGTGGACGTCATACCAAATGCACTGCCATTGAGTCAATACCAACTATAGCGACTCTATAGAACAGAACAGAACTGCACTGATAGGGTTTCCAAAGCCGTAAATCTTTAGGGATGCAGACTGCCACATCTTTCTCCTGCAGAGTGGATGGTGGTTTTGAACCATGTACCTTTGAGTTAGCAGCCAGATGCTTTAACCACTGTGCCACCAGGGCTCCTATAGACAACATACCCAAACCAAACCCATTGCTATGGAGACAGTTCCTACTCATAACAATCCTACGTACAACAGAAGGAAACACTGCATGGTCCTGTGCCATTCTCATAATCATTGTTATGCCTGAGACCATTGTTGCAGCCGCTGTGTGAATCCATCTCGTTGAGGGTCTTCCAGTCTTTATCAAGACCTTTTGCTTTACCAAGCATGATGTCCTTCTCCAGGGACTGATCCCTCCTGACAACATGTCCAAAGCATGCAAGACGAAGTCTCATCATCCTTACTTCTAAGGAGCATTCTGGCTGTACTTCCTCCAGGGCTTATTTGTTCATTCTTTTGGCAGTCCATGGTATATTCAATATTCTTCTCCAACACCATAATTCAAAGGCGTCAATTCTCCTTCAGTCTCCCTTATTCATTGTCCAGCTTTCTCGTGTGTACGACATGACTGAAAACACCATGGCTTGGGTCAGGCCCACCTTAGTCCTTAAAATGACATCTTTGCTTTTTAACACTTTCAAGAGGTCTTTTGCAACAGATTTTCCCAATGCAATGCATCATTTGATTTTTTTGACTGCTGTTTCCATGGACATTGATTATGGATCCAAGTAAAATTAAATCCTTGACAATTTCAATCTTTTCTCCATTTATCATGACGTTGCTTATTGATCCAGTTGTGAGGAATTTGTTTTCTTTATGTTGACGTGTAATCCATACTGAAGGCTGTAGTCCTTGATCTTCATCAGTAGGTGCTTCAAGTCCTCTTCACTTTCAACAAGCAAGGTTGTGTCATCTGTATAACACAGGTTGTTAATGAGTCTTCCACCAATCCTGATGCCCCGTTCTTCTTCATATAGTCCAGCTTCTTGGATTATTTGCTCAGCATAGAGATTGAATAAGTATAGTGAAAGTTACAACCGTGACGCAAACCTTTCCTGACTTTAAACCATGCAGTATCTCCTTGTTCTGTTCGAACAACGTCTCTTGGTCTATGTACAAGTTCCACATGAGCACAATTATGAGTTCTAGAATTACCATTCTTTGCAATGTCATCCATAATTTGTTATGATTCACACAGTCGAATACCTTTGCATAGTCAATAAAACACAGGTAAACATCTTTCTGGTATTCTCTGGTTTCAACCAGGATCCATCTGACATCAGCAATGATAACCTTTGTTCCACATCCTCTTCTGAGTCCAGCTTGAATTCCTGGCAGTTCGCTGTCGATGTATTACTGCAACTGCTTTTCAGTGATCTTCAACAAAATTTTACTTGCTTGTTATATTAATGATATTGTTAAATAATTTCTGCATTCTGTTAGATTACCTTTGTATGGAATAGGCACAATTATGGAACTCTTCCAGTCGGTTGGCCAGGTAACTGTCTTCCAAATTTCTTGGCAAAGAAAAGTGACCACCTCCAGAGCTGCATCGTTTGTTGAAACATCTCAACTGGTATTCCGTCAATTCCTGGAGTCTTGTTTTTTGCCAGTGTCTTCACTGCAGCTTGGACTTCTTCCTTCAGTACCATCAGTTATTCATCATATGTTACCTCCTGAAATGATTTAACATTGACCAATTCTTTTTGGTATGGTGACTCTGTATTCCTTCCATCTTCTTTTGATGCTTCTTGTGTTGTTTAATATTTTCCCTGCAGAATCCTTCCATACTGCAACTCAAGGCTTGAGTTTTGTCTTCAGTTCTTTCAGCTTAAGAAGTAACAAACATGTTCTTCCTTTTTGCTTTTCTAACTCCTGGTCTTTGCTCATATCATTATAATACTTTACTTTGTCTTCTCAAGGCGCCCTTTGAAATCTTCTGTTCAACTCTTTTACTTCGTCATTTTTTCCATTCGCTTTAGCTACTCGATGTTCAAGAGCAAATTTCAGAGTCTCTTCTGACATCCATTTCGGTCTTTTCTTTCTCTCCTGTCTTTTTAGCGAACTCTTGCTTTCTTCATGTATGATGTCCTTGATCTCATTCCATAACTCATCTGGTTTTTGGTCATTAGTGTTCAAATGTGTTAAATCTAGTCTTGAGATGGTCTCTACATTCAGGTGGGATACACTCAAGATGGTACTTTGGCTCTGGTGGCCTTATTCTAATTTTATTCAGCTTCAACTTGAACTTACATATGAGCAGTTGATGGTCTATTCTGCAGTAGGCCCCTGGCCTTGTTTGCACTGATAATATTGAGCTTTTCCATTGTCTCTTTCCACAGATGTAGTCAATTTGATTCCTATGTATTCCATCAGGCTAGGTCCACATGAATAGTCTCTGTTTATCTTGTTGAAAAGATGTATTTGCAGTGAAGAAGTAGTCTTGCAAAATTCTATCATGTGATCCCTAGCATCATTTCTAGTACCAAGGCCATATTTTCCGACTACTGATCCTTCTTTGTTTCAAACTTTAGCATTCCAATCACCGGTAATTATCAATGCATCTTGATTGCACGTTTGATCAATTTCAGACTGCAGAAGTTGGCAAAAATCTTCAGTCTCTTCATCTTTGGCCTTAGTGGTTGGTGCATAAATTTGAATAATAGTAGTATTAACTGGTCTTACTTGTAGGCGTATGGATATTATCCTATCACTGACAGCATTGTGCTTCAGGATAGATCTTAAAATGTTCATTCTGATGATGAATGCAACACCCTTCTTCTTCAGTTTGCCATTCCTGGCCGTGTGGGCCGTATAATTTTCTGATTCAGAATGACCAATACCAGTCCATTTTAGCTCACTAATGCCTAGGATGTCCATGTGTACATGTTCCATTTCATTTTTGAAGATTTCTAATTTTCCTAGATTCTTACTTTGTACATTCCATGTTTTGATTATTAATGAATGTTTGCAGCTGTTTCTTCTCATTTTGAGTGGTGCCACATCAGCAAATGAAGGTCAGAAAGCTTGACTCCATCTACATCATTAAGCTAGACTCTACTTTGAGGAGGCAGCTCTTCCCCAGTCATATCTTGAGTGCCTTCCAAACTGAGGGGCTCATCTTCCAGCACTGTATCAGAAAATGTTCTGTTGCTATTCATAAATTGTTCACTGGTTAATTTTTTTCAGAAGTAGACTGCCAGGTCCTTCTTCCTATTGTGTCTTAGTCTGGAAGCTCAGCTGTAACCTGTCCATGGTGGGTGACCCAGCTCGTATTTGAATACCGGTGGCATAGCGTCCAGAATCACAGCAACAGGCAAGCCCCTCTAGTACGACGAACTGACAGACAAGTAGGGGAGCAACCCTATAGGATAGAGTAGAACTGCCTCATAGGGTTCCAAGGAGCAGCTGATAGATTCGTTAGCAGTTGGGTTCTCTCTTAACCACTGCACCACCAGGGCTCCTGTAGACAACATAGATGAGTCTAAAAGAAAAAAAAAAAAAAGGAAAATGATCCATTATCCCTCTCCCTTGCCTAAATAAATCCACAACTTCTAGTTCAATATCCTGTCAACCAACCCTCTAACACCTTTATCCTGACTAGTCGGGCCATGTGGAAAAATTCTATACATTCCTTTAGACCCAAAGCAAATACCCCCTCTTCTATGACATTTTTCTTCATCTTGTCCACTTTCATACACGTTCCTGTCAAAGGGTGTTGCCCCCATTTCCTTCCCACGTATCCCTGTGCACGTTTTTGTCTTAGTACTTAGGGCTCCCTACACTATGTTTCCTGCTGGCATGCCTGATACCTCCAACTACCTGAGAACCTTGAGGCAGAAACCACTGTGTTTCTTTATAGCCTCAGAGTAAATACAGGGCAGGGACCCTCTCTTGCTTTATTTTATTATTATTTTTCTGTCTTAGCATTTAGCACCTTCAAACAAGCTATAAATTTTATCTCTGTAACTTTTTTTTTTTTTTTTTAAATTGCTGGTCACACCTTCTAGAATGTAAACTCCCTACGGATAAGATTTTGTCTCCATTGTGTTCATGCCAGTGCTCCTCACCTAGAAAAAAAATCTGGCAACTTTTAGGCACTCACCAAATATCTCTGGAATAAACAACAAAAAAAAAAATCTATGTTTGGTTAGAATGTCAGAGGGCACAAAATAAAGGTACAATTTTAAGTGAGCAAAATTCTGGTTGCTAGAGTTGAATTGTGGGAAGTTATTTGTCGCTGAATGCACTGTAACCAGTCACTGGAGCACCACAGATGGTTCTGTGATGAGTGGGTGGCTGTTTGTCCGTAGGGTTAGTCCCATCTGGGACATGCTGTCTTAAGTGCTCTAAACTTAGCAGAGGGTTATCTGTTGATGTTGACATTCAGTGGTCATCCCATCTGGGGTACATGCAATCCTGGAATGCTAATCCCCAAACATTCCAGGTAAGAAAATTTGGTTCAGAAACAATTAAGGGACCAAGCCAAGGTTCCCAAGTAGTTTTTGGTCCACTGGGTCTGTCACTATTGCACTTCTCTTTCAAATGATTTCTGCTCCAAGAATTCTGTACCTAGAGTATGTGCAGCACCTTTTGAGATATCAGGATTGAAACGTAGAAGCCATTTGTCAGCTTCTTTCAACTTATGTGCCTATAGAGCAGCCTCAAATCCCCAACTAGGAATAAATCACCTGCCAAGTTATGTGAAGAATCCTGTGTAACTTCTCCCCACGACAGCACTTGTAAACCATAGATCATAGCACACTGCATTCGCCCCCAGGGCTTCACATTTTGCTTATGAATGTATAATATATTTGAGAAGTCAGAGTTTTAGGAACTGTCATTGTAAAGCTCCAGTCCTTACATCCCCAAACTGTGGCCTTAAAATATTCTAAAACATTTTAATGAAAGAAAGAAAGAAACTAGTGAGAAGGAAGAAAGGAAAGAAGGGAGGAAGGAGGGGAGACAAGAAACTTGACATCTGTTCCTCTATCACTGAAAATGTCCTTTTCAACTACATGGTGGTAAAAATGTCAGCCCAAACAGTAAGTTTCCAGATTCTCCATGGAAAAATCAGTGAACTCTCTGGCAGCAATCACATCTAAAGCTGGCGAGGTTGCTACAACTGCCAGAGAAGGGGTTTAATGTGGCTGGGATTTTGCAGAGAGCTGTTATTCAGTTAGACCTAATATCAACAACCCTCACCTGTACCTTTTAGTGTACTTGGACTTTAAATGTAACTTAATCTTCGGTTATATCAAGCAGGCTATGGAGTTAATGGACAAAACCTACTTAGAGAAATTTTAACTTTTATTACCCAAAATAAGAGGTCACCCAGGGTTTAGCATGGCATGTGATAAGAAATGCAATGCCGTGGTCTCTCTACCCATGTATTTTGATAAAGGTCTGATTCCGGTTACAAATCCATGAAATGGCAAACTCACCGAGCGGCTGGCCTTTTTGTCTCTTATATTTCATCTCTCCTCTCCTTTTCTCCTTTCCTTCCCTCTTTCTCTCCCCTGACTGACCAGCGCCTCCCCTTTTAAAATTTCCCTCTTCTTTTCTCTCTTCCTCTCTTGTTTACTGTTTCCATGCTGCTTTGGCTTCCTCGTTCTCTTCCTCCAGTGCCTTTCCCTGTTTCCTCATTTCCTCTTGTATGTCTTCTTACATTTTTCTTTCTATGTACCAGCTATAGTGATCCGTTTTGAGGGTGGTAACTATGTCCTAAAAAAAAAAAACAAAAGAACGAAAAAAAAAAAACCTGCCTAGAGGAGAAGACAGGTGTGTCCATAATTAAACAGAGGAAAAATAGAAGGACTGATGACATCAGTCCATAATGCTGTCATTGCTTAGAAGAGTAAGGGATTCCTCAACTCCTCTCCCCTTTATCCCTATTCACCCAAATTTTAAAGCTATGGTCTTCTTTTTTTATGTTACCTACAGCAAATTTAAATTACTTCTTCAAATACAAAATATACCAAGGCTAAGGAACCATTTTACCTAACAATCTATTCTACATAGCCAAAGAGTTCTTCACTGCTATTGACATGTTACCAACTGCCCCAGAAAAAGAACTCAACACTCAGCCTAATTAGTGTGTAACTTTGCCACAGTAGGAGCTGAGAGTCTTGAAATCATTTTTAAAAAAATTTCTATTACATTCTCAAGCTACTCTATTCTTTTTTTTCATATATTTTTATATTGTGTGCAGTGTGATTAGGCCCTTATACAGTTCGAATTTGTACAGTGTTATCATTTGGTTCTATAATATATTTAAACCCATTGCCGTAGAGTAGATTCCAACATATAATGACCCTATTGGATGGAGTAGAACTGTTCCACAGGGTTTCCGAGGAGCAGCTGGTGAATTCAAACTGCTGACCTTTTGGTTAGCAGCCAGGCTCTTAACCACTGTGCCACCAGGGCTCCGTAATTGATATAATTTGATATACATAATCAGCTTGATTGTTATATTGCATTCAGGTGATGAAACGTCCTCCACATTTAATTTGGGAAGAAAACCCTTCCCCTGCTCCTTTATTGTATCCACGGTAGAAGAGAGAACTGCAGATTTAAAAAAAAAAAAGATAAAACTTTCTTTTGCCTATATCATATCCTGCAGTAGAGACAGCTCAGGACCATTTTTGGGAAACTTTTTAGATTCAGAAAATAAAAAGTCTTGAGAGGGACATGAAAGCTCATAAGCAGAATCAGCCAAAAATGTTTTTGTCAAATGATAATCTCAAAGATGCCTGAAATAAGAATGAAATTTTTGTGGCAAAATGACAACAGAGAAAGGGACACTAGTCCAGCAAGACACAATGCATTATCTTCCCGTCCTTGGACTGGGAATAAATTTAGATTCTATAGATCTTATTCAAGTAGAGATGGGGAAAGGAATGATCTATAAAGGGGTAAGCTATGAGTTGTTTACACATGAACCATAATGTTTCTATTACTGGAGTCAACCCCAGACAACGCTGACATGCTGCCTAAGAAAAAAGAGTTTCCACACAATTTTTACCAGTGCATAGGACGAAGAACTGAAAGGTGCTAAAGTAGTTGGTATCATTTCAGAAAGTGTCTTCTCACCAAAACAAACTAAAAAGGCAAATCCTCAGTCTTCAATGTGGAAAGAGACAAGGAGAGGAGGTAGAAAGAACTCTGTCAGTAAATGTCACACCAGTTATTTTAACTCTTTGAGGGAAGCTTGATACTTTTCTTGTGCTCTTCTCTCTCCCATTTTTTATGACAGCTATACAATCTAATTTTATTTCCATTCTTTCCCAACATCCAAAGCCATATATAGCTAAGGACCAACTCATCATCTCTCTTTGGATGATTCACGTAGATCTCAAACCCAACAGGTCCAAACTGAACTCACTTCCTCTATATCCAGCTCTACCTCCAGTGAAAGTAAAAGATAGTTT
Source organism: Trichechus manatus latirostris (assembly GCF_000243295.1). Classification (NCBI taxonomy): domain Eukaryota; kingdom Metazoa; phylum Chordata; class Mammalia; order Sirenia; family Trichechidae; genus Trichechus; species Trichechus manatus. The sequence continues at coordinate 4,853,425 of NW_004443940.1, forward strand.
AGACAGAAGCCTGAGAATCTCTTGGAAATTTCTTGTTCTTTGGCAACTGTTCAAGTTCAAGTTCCCAAGAAGCAGAGCTTGAGATAGGGATTCAGTACATAGACATTCCATGTCAAGGGGGCCAGTCCTTCAGAGATTGTCTGTCCTTGGTGTAGGGATCGGTAGGAGGAATGAGCTGTGGTGTGTAACTTCTAGGAAGCACCTCCCATTACTGGAGGGCATTTCTCAGGAGAGGGGTTCATCTGTGAGCCCAGCAGCCAACATTCACAGCAGCTGGTCCTGCAGAGGAGATTTGGGTGAGGCACCACAGCATCTACTCTACCAATTGTATCTAGTTCATTATCAAGTCTTATTAATTCAAATTCTAGGATAATTATTGATTCAACTACTTTCCTCTATCACACTATCACCCTGTTCAAGGCAGTTGTTTTTTCTTTTCAAGACAACTAATATATTCTCCTAATTATTCTCTCTAAATCCACTTTTATGTCTCTCCAATCTACTCTCCATAGTCAGTGACTTATTTAAAAAAAAAAGAAAGAAAGAAACCAAATCACTGCTTTGCCTAAGACCCTTGGGATGGATCCTGCAATCTATAAATAGCTTACAAAATGAAGTATGAGCTGGATTGTGTTACTAGCCCCAGGCATTTCTCTACCTTGCTGTACTCTAGGTACAGTGAAGTGTTAGAGTCCCCTGGAATCATAAAGCTGCTTCCTGATTCAGGGCTGCTGTGCATGCTGTTGTCTCTTGCCTAGACACTCTTCCCAAGATGAAGCTGAATATAGATTAAAAATCTCATCTTCAGGGGACTTTCCCCTGGCTGCCTAGACTAGGTTAGAGCCTCTGTTTATCTGCTCACAATACCTTACATTTCACTTTATAGCATTTTTGTCAGAATTTTCTTTCTTTTTTTGTGAACTTACCTACTTAAATGTCCATCTCCCTCCACTGCCCATAAGACTGTTAAATGCCATGAAGGTAAAGCCTTGTCTGCTCTATGTTTGCTACTCTACCCCACTTCTCCAGAACGCCTTAACACGAGCTAAGTTCTCAATAAATATTTGTTGAGAAAAAAATCAATACAGTCAAAAGCATGTGGGATAAGGGGAGAAAACCAGAAATATTTCAACCATTCTTATCTGAGCTCTTTGAAACCCTCGTGTTTCCAGCTGAGATTTATTTAAGCCTGTTTACAGGCTGCAGTGATGTGCCTAAACAATCTGTATTCTGTTGGTTAGGTAACTTAATCTGAAACCTTTTCCATGAAAACTAAAAATGCAAACCTAGAAATGATTATAGGAGCTAATATTTATTGAGAAACTAATACTATATAGGTACTATTATAAACGAATTACATGTATTAACTCCTTTAATAAGTATATAAGTTAGAAAATATTATTTTCACCAATTTATGATTGAAGAAATTGTGACCTAATGAGGTTAGGTAACTTGTCCAAGGACACACAGCTAATAATGGCAAAGACAATAATTAAGTCCAGGGTGTTTGCTCCCAACAGCCATGCTCTGTTCCAGCACACCCAGGAAAGAGACAGTACATCCACTCCTCACTTATCGACATGGTTAAGTTCTAAAGACCAGGTCATTATTCAAAAATAGGCATTATGAGAAAATGGAGGATGATCATATCAGATCACAAAATGGAGGATTACTACATCATTACATAATTGCTGAATTACATCATTGCATAACTGTCAAATTACATCATTGCATAACTGCCAAATCACTTAGAATCATGGCCCAGCCAAGCTGACACATAACCTTAACCATCACAGCTAGAGTTACTCTTGCCGCATGCCTCGGCGTTTGTTACTGCCAGATACACGTCACTGATGTGCAAAATAGCTGGTTAGTAGATTTTTTACCGTTGTCATAAATGTGAAATATTGGATAACAAGATAGGCGTTAAGTAAGGAGTAGGCAATATAGTGTTAACATTTAAGAGTGTGGGCTTCATAATCAGAAAGATGTAGTTTGACAGCTCTGATATTAGATGTGTCATCTTGAGCTAGTCATTTAATCTCTCGAAATCTGTTTCCTCATCTATGAAATGGAGGTAATAAAAGCATCTCCTTTCCAGGGCAGTATTTAACACAATATCTTAATGTGAGAAGTACTAAAACAGTAATAAATACTATTGTTGCCATTGTTGAGTATGTATTCACTTTCAAGTAGCAAACAATCTAAATTAAACTGCTGTAAACAATGAAGGGAAATGATTGGGTCATGCAACTGGAAAGTCCAAAGGTACAGTGGACACCAGACAAAGCTTAGACCCTCATTGATGTTCTCCAGGAACATCGTTTCTTTTTCCCCCACAACTTTGTCTTCTTCCATAGTAAAAACTTTATCCAAAGACTAATTCCCATCATGAGCTCAAGATGGTTGCCGTCATAGTTATCTAGTGCTGCTATAACAGAAATACCACCAGTGGATGGCTTTAACAAACAGAAGTTTATTCTCTCACTGTCTAGTAGGCTAGAGTCTAAACTCAGGGCACCAGCTCCAGGGGAAGTCTTTCTCTCTGTTGGCTCTCGAGGAAGGTCCTTGTCATCAATTTTCCCTGATCTAGAAGCATCTCAGCACAGGGACCTCAGGTCCAAACGGCACGCTCTACTCCTTGCACTACTTTCTTGATGGTATGAGGTCCCCTTGTCTCTTGTTTCTCTTTTATACCTCAAAAGAGATTGACTCAAGCTACAACCTAATCTTGTAGACTGAATCCTGCCTCATTAACCTCATAGAGGTAAGATTTATAACACATAAGAAAATCACGTTAAATGACAAAATGGTGGACAATCACACAATACTGGGAATCACGGCCTAGCCAAGTTGAAACACATTTTGGGGGGACACAATTCAATCCATAACACCCGGCTTTTGCATGCATATGAGGCAATTGAAAACACCACGGCTTGGGTCAATTGCCAACAGTAAGCGTGCTGCTCTTTATTTCTGGTTCAGAGGAACAATATTTTTCTTCCAACCACTGAAAAAATTCTGGGGATAGAAGTTCTAGAATTTACTCTGCTTGGAATAAATTTGATCATGAAACAATAACAATGGACAGGAGATTGTCATGAGAAAATTGCAAAGATCTGGGTTAGTGCTCATTGAGGCAAGAGGAATGGAGGCATGGAGACTGATGTGTGATAATCAGAGCACTCCGCAGAAGCCAATGACATCCAAACCTTTTGGAGAAAGGATGGTGCCTCCAAAGGACTGCTAAATGCTATCAAGAGACAATGGATGTTGGATGGACAACAAAGGGATCTTCAATAAAATTTACTACTATTACAGTGTTTTTGTTATTAATACATATATGTATGTAACAGATATTGAGTGATGGCATTTCTATTTTGCATAACTGGTTATATGCAACAAAACATCAGAGGGAGAGAAAGAGAGAGATTATGCAGTCTTAACTGTCAGTCTTGGACCTTCTCTAGCATATGTATATCAAACTCAGATGGATTTTTAAACTATAGACTCTAGACACTTCATTTTTTTAAAGACGTTTGATATTTGTTTGATAACGATCTCATACTGATATTGAGATCTGTGAAGGTTATGTTTACCCTAGAACCAGGTAAGTGTTCATGGCAGATGAAGTTTTCCCCTGACACCAAACACTGTTTTTCATCATTGCCTATAGAACTTGTATGAATGCATTTTCTCCCCCATTGGATTAAAGAACATTCCAACACTTGGGAAAACATCTGTTGAATGAATTGTCAATTTGTCCTAGCATTTAGTGAAAGCAGAATCATTTTTAGTTCTGCTGTGATATAGAATCACTTCTTGAAACACAGAGAATTTATTCTCAAAGTGATTAGAGGATGCAGATGCGGGGTAAATGCTCTTAATGCCAATTTATTTTACTTAAAGTGGTATATTTAGATCATGAAGTTTCTTCATGATCTGGTAAAGTAGCATCAAGGTGGAGCTTTAAGGATGTTACTCATATATAGGGGAAGTTGTATTTATTGACCGCCTCAGAAAGATGTACTGGTATAATTGAAAGGCTTCTTCTTGCAGTTGCAAAGCAATGCCTTTGGAAACAAATGGACTGATTCAAATATTAACTCTACCATTTCTACGTGGGTGACTTGACTTTACCTCGATTACGCATGAAAAATCAATTTCTCAATCTATAAAAGGAAAAATCAATTAATTAAAAAAAGAACTTTAACCCTCCTACAGCTCAGAATTTTATATCTTAAAAATTTCAATTTAAAATAATTCCTTTCAATATCCTCGAGAGAATGTAGCAAATGAGTTCTATCGAATTTATAACAAAGTTATGTAGCAATAGAGGAGTTTTTTGTTCTATGTTTATAATCCATTAGGTCAAATGCTCATACTGAAATTCTTTCAAGCCTCCCTGAATTAATGCTTTGCCACATTTTTTAAATCTCAAAAAAAAAAAAGAAAGTCTAAATTTGTTCTTTGCATGACGATCTTCCCTTAAAAAGAAAAAGACATCATTCTTTTCCTTGCTAATGTTAAATTCACACATCAAATTTTGGCATAGTTAAAAATATCTATCTAATGAATATTAAATACGAGGGTGTTTATCCCCCGGTTTTGCCTTATCTCACATCAAGCCATAGCATTCATTTATCCTTTCTTTTTTCATGCACTCCACACTTATTTAGAAGCTACTGTGTGCTAGAATCAGGTTACAACATGGGCTAGTTAAAACACTTCAGCTTGGCTTTGGTAATAATATCCCCTATAGAGGAGGCCCTGCGCTTACCGAACTAACAATTGCCTTCTGGTTATATAAAGCTGATTTAGATCAGAAAATACTCTCATTTATATACCTAAGGTTTCCAGTAAAAGGCAACCTGAAAAATTGATTCCACTGCACGCACACACACATAGACTAAAACATTTTACCAGTAAAATCCACCTCCTGCTTCTCCAGGCTTGTAAGGTCAGTATGCAGAGGGGAACCTGCGCAGGCATGCAAAAAAGAAAGGTTTTCATCTTCTTTTATCAAAGGGTTGGAAGACAGACAGATTGAAATGCATCCACTTCTAGTAACCAGCAGATGGTGCTTTTAGGAATAAAGTTAGTGAGATTACTTGAATATCCTTTCTGCAAGTTTTTTAAAATTTTTTTTAATACAAATAACCAGAAATGAGAAAAAGGTAATATTTTGTTATAACATGAAGCAAAGTCTGTATTTTTTATATTTATTGTTAACATGTGTACTTACAAAACTCAGTAGAGCTTTTCTGATATACCCATCAGGTAGCTGTCAAATAATGGGAGAGCTGAAATATCAAGGAAGTTGAAGTTGATATAAGTATTACACTCCAATAATTTACTTTTATGCTGTATGTTTATATACCCTTTGGCGTCGAGTCTATTCTGACTCATAGCCACCCTACAGGATAGAGTAGAACTGCCCCATAAGGTTTCCAGGGAGCAGCTGGTGGATTTGAACTGCTGACTTTTTGGTTAACAGACCCAGCTTGTAACCACTGCACCACCAGGGGTCCCCCATGGTTATATGGTTGGGGTAATTTCACTGCCTGTACAATACTCATTACAGATAAATTTAGGTGTATTGCTTTAACTCTTGCTGGTTTGGTAACATATTTTCTTTGTGTGAATAATAATTTTAAGTATTAATTTTTCTTTTAAATTATACTAATCATATAGGTAAAATTACCATGAAAGATAGATTTCTGATCACTAATCACAACATTTATAAATTAACCTTTGCTCTTAGCACGTTTTATTTGATTTCTTTCTTTGGCTCTGGTTTTCATTTCTCTTGTACCTACTTAGGGAACCCTGATGGTGTAGTGGTTAAGACCTACATCTGCTAACCAAAGGGTCAGCAGTTCAAATCCACCAGGCACTCCTTGGAAACTCTATGGGACAGCTTTCTTCTGTCCTGTAGGGTCACTCTGAGTTGGAATCAACTTGATGGCAATGGGTATATCTATTTAATTGTATTAGGCTCTTCTGGCCAGCCACTTTAAATAATTTTTAGATAGAAATTGGTTTAAAATAAATATGTAAGTAGCACTAGGCACCATATTAATAATATTAATTTCAAATATGGTTTTTAAAGAGTCAGAGAGGAAACTAACATTAATTTCATTTTGTCAGCCTGGAAGAACTGTGTAGATCACATCTGAGGTCATCACAATGTGAGGATTCAAAGTCATGATTATATCCACGAAAAGTCTCATTCTTCTCCCATGGCCAATAGCTACTGGGGGGGGCCTACACCGTGGGAAATGAAGCGTGTTGGCGAGACTATCTTAGAACTTTCCCTTTGCCAGCTGAAACATGGGAATCCACAACTACCTTTATTATTATTGTTTTGACCCTTTGATCTCTTGTTAAAATGTCCTTAAACCTGCATCCAATCATAACTTTATCTCTCACGTTTGGCTTGGTTGTGAATGGATTTAGCGGATCTAATGTTACTAAGGAAAAGGGAGAAGAGAGGCCCAAGGGCACATGTTTCTGGGCAAGGGCAGAAAGTAGCAAAGCCAGAAGGATAGAGGGTGAAAGAGGGGCCTGAAGCTTCTAGCAGCTGGGGGATTATATTATTACTTTTTCCTCTTCACTCTTTATTGAAATTTAGTGGAAAACAAATTTGTCTACTAAGTGGACAATGCTAGAGAGAATGCAGTATTATGTCTTTCATAAAAATCAACAGAGTACATATGCCTGGATTTTCAATCTGTGATTTAAAAGCATACTTGAATTTTTGCCTTTGGGGAGGAATAGCATATCATCCATAGACAACAAATCATTGATATTCAGTGTACCCAACATCTATATATTATAGTTATTTGAAAATGTAGGTGTTGAACTGGAAATCTTGTCCTGAATAACCAAAAGGCTGTTGTGCTTATAGTGAGTTGGGCTGAAGGTGCCACACTTCTACAGTTCACTGTCACATTCGAGGACCATTCTAAAGCCTGTACACCAGAAAATCTGATATGTTTACTCTCCTAAAACCCCAAATCTCTATGGGCCTTATTTCTACAAGATATAGGAGGAGGGAATATAAGGACAAGTTTGAAAACCATTCAAGATTTCCGCATGATCTCTGAACTATTTTCCTAGCCTCCCCACCAGGGCCCACCTCAGGGTGAGCAGAGAGATGGGGATGGTTGGCTGGAATTTAGCAGCAGATGAGTTTTACAACTTTTCTGTAACTCTAAAATTTTTTCAAAATAAAAAGTTTTTTAAAAAAAGAGCAGATAGATAGTCAAATAATCTATAACATTCAGAATTTTGCAGAAGTCAGTCAGATTTACCTCAGCCTTCAAGTGTTAATGCTTATGAATCTTTACATTACTCTAGTTTCAAATGTGAAAAGATTGTTAGCATCCTTTAAGGAATTACCCATTCAAAAATTATAATAATAACTAAAATATGCAAAGAACACAGCATACATGCCACTCAAATGAATTGTTACTGCTTTTTCCTCTACCCAAATTAGATAACTATCCTATGTCAAGCCACAATGATATTAAGAAAGCAGATTATTAGATTAGGGCTCTGTCTCTTGGAAAAGGTAGTTAAATATTCCAGGTGTCATTTTAATTTTCAGCCAAAGAATAACGTGATCTGCAGCATTTCTGTGTAAGTTTTTGGTCTGAGTTTGCTTTCTGATGGTGCTTTTAAATCAAGAAATATTTAGTTTGAGCTTTCTGTGCTTCTCATGTGTGTCAGAGATAACAATTTAAAAACATGCCGTTTTGCTGACTGAGTTACCATATAAACATGTTTTAAATAAATTTTAAACATTTAAGTATTAGGAATTAAAAAAAAAAAAATGAGGGGTAAAACAGGAAAACAACGCCATAGCTATTATATCTACTGAGGAAATAAAACGCTCTATACGAGTCTATTGACATTGTCACCAAACTTAAGTCTATGTTATCTTGATAGTTTTAGACGTGAGGCTCCCCCGCCCCCATAGGCAATACGCAGTCAGTGGTTTTAAGTTTTAGCTATGTGAGGAACAGAAATAAAACAAATAACCTGAATTTCTTTTTAGAAAGGGTCAGAACACATTGTTTCCCCGCCTCCCACTAGCCCCCATGCCAGCAATGTGCTGGCTGTTTATGTTGACGGATAGTTTCCGTATCCTGTGGGAACAACATAAAACAGCATCATCTAATTTTGGGGAATGGTGGTTCAGTGGTAGAACTCCCGCCTTCCATGTGGAAGACCTGGGTTCGATTCCCAGCCAGTGTATCTCACGTGCAGTCACCACCTGTCCATCAGTGGAGGCTTGTGTGTTGCTATAATGCTGAACGAGTTTCAGCGGAGCTTCCAGACTAGGAAGAAAGGTCGAGCAATCTATTTCTGAAAGTCAGACAAAGAAACACCAATGGATCACAAGGCTCTGATCTCCAACTGATAAGGGAGATGAAGTAGGACTGGGCAGCATTTCCTTCCGTTGTACACAGAGTCACCCTGCTTCGGGGCTGACTCCACAGCAGCTGACAACAATTTTGGGAATACCAGCAGACAATTCGACGAAGAAGATACACAGGTAAAAAGGGTCTATTTATGGCATGGGATAATCTTACAACTACAGTAAGAAATTATACAGGAATTGGAAAACAACAAAATTTACTATAGGTCTACATAGTTAATCAAAGTTCCAACAATAATAAAGTCAGAAAAGCGAAAGGAATCCGTAAGGAGTGCTGAAATAGAAGACAGCAAATAATATACAAATACTTATTTTAATTCCTATTAGAAATAATAGTGACTTAAAGTCTTGCTCTTTAACTAGAGGATAAATACCAAAGCGAATAACTCCGATAATTACATTTTCTTTGAGATTAGTTATGAAATGGCAGAAAACTGCAAAGATAATAATCACAGTGCAATTTTTTGGAGTGCTAACTAGTTCTCTTGATATAGAGTGTGCGGCTGATGACATACATATTGTTTTGCTTTATCATGAAATTTTTCTCAAACTGTGAAATATTCTGAAATGTGTTTCCAAAAGTTTATATAGTATATTTCCTTATATAGTTGTACAAAGGTTCATTTATCTCCTATGATTTTGTTTCTTATGTTAGTTTCAATTTTTCCTTATTAGAAACAAAATTGATACAAATAGCAGTGCTAATTAATATTTACCAAAGTTGAGCTCTTTCTTAACCCGAAGTGTAGAATTGCTAAGTAGGTACAGTTTGAATATTTTTAATAAGTATTATTAAATTGCCCTTCAGAAAGATAATAGCAGTTTATACTTCTGCCATTGGTGTTTGAGAGTATTTGTTTTGCTAAATTCTTGCCAACTCTGTGGTGACATTTTAAAAATGTATGCCATTGTAACTGCAGGAAAATAATATTTCATCGTTTCAACTTGCATTTTTAAAAATATATATCATTTTAAATTTAATTGATAGATTCTTTTTGTAATTTCCCTTTTATAACTCAGACTTTTTATTTCTAATCTTTACTATCTTAGTTATCTACTGCTGCTATAACAGAAATGCTGCAAGTGGGTGGCTTTAATAAGCAGAAATTTATTTTCTCACAGTTTAGGAGGCTAGAAGTCCAAATTCAGGGCGCCAGCTCTAGGGGGAGCCTTTCTCTTTCTGTTGACTCTCGGGGAAGGTCCTTGTCTCTGTTCAGCTTCTGCTTCTTGGCTCCTTGGTGATCTTCATGTGGTATGGTATCTAACTTCCCCCTTCTCTGCTTGCTTCTCTGTACCTAATCTGCTTGGTTTATATCTCAAAAGAGTTTAACTATATTAATACTGCCTCATTACCATAAGCAAGAAAACCCATTCCCAAATAGAATTATAACCACAGGTATAGTGGTTAAAATTTATAATAGGTATTTTTAGGGGACACGATTCAATCCATAACATTTACAGAGCACTTCCTATGCATGGTTCTGGAAAGCCCTTTACATACATTATCTCCTTTGAACTTGACAACAACCTTACTTGGGAGGTGCTGTCATTTCCCACTTACAAATGAGAAATTGAGGTTTAGCTGTAACTTGCCCAAAATTTAAGAAACAGCAGTAAAAGCAGACACCACCGTGCCTTGTAATAAACTTTGATACTCAAAGAGATTAACTCTCTTTTAGTAACAATCATTGCAAATAATTTTCAATTATGTTTTGCTTTATAATTTAGTAAAATTTTACACCACCAGGAATCTACAATTGTCATACAAAGATTAGAAAATATTGAGTGCCAAAAAAAAGCTTTATTTCTTTACACTAACCGTTTTATGTTATTAAACAGGTATGCATATCTGCTACTATTTTTTCTAAATAACAATGCATTTTACCCATCAATCTTGGTAAATAACTCTTCTACAGTATCATTCTAAATTTCTATTTGACACTTTATTTTATTAACGTTTTATAATTTAAGCAAGCCCTTACTATTTATGTAGATTGTTTTCAACTTAATAATCAAAACATGAACTTACCATATACTTTTCCAGATAAAGGATTTCATTTTGCATAATAATAATAACAACGTATTAAATCATGTTGCTGTTGCTAGTTGCTGTCAAGCTGGTTCTGACTCATGGCTATCCACGTATTACAGAACAGAACTGTGGGGGTTTTCTCAGCTATAATCTTTATGGAAGCAGTTCTCCAGACCTTTCTTCCGTGGAACTGCTGAGTAGGTTTGATCAGTCAACCTTTAGGTTAGCAGTGGAGCACAAACCATATTGTGTCACCTCGGGATCTTATATTAAATCATGTGTACTATATATTCTAGATATCTCCCATTTAATCTTCTCAAGAGCCCAAAGAGGAAGACACTATTATCATCTCTATCTTTCAGATATGAAAATTGAATCAGAAAGATAGTAAGTTACCTCCCTAGTATCACAGAAATAAATGATCTTGCAGAATAGCTTTTATTTTAAAAAAATGTCTTTTATAACGTTAAGAGAAAAAAGCAATTTGAAAAGTAGTAAGTATGGTATAATCCTATCCTTAGAAAGTTGGTGCAGGTACATACATTTTATATGTATAAAAGTGTATAAAACAAGATTTGATAAGATGGTTTTTATTTTCTTATTTTTGTTAATCAATATTTGGGCATGAATTGTATTTACAATATTAGATTATAGTCATTTTTAAAAGTTTTGATTGAGGAACCTTTTTCACTGAACAATATAGCACTGCAAAAAATAATAAAAAAGTCCCTAGAGTACAAGGATGGTTATAATTACAGATACATTCTTTTACAACCTTTTCAGTGTCTGAACATTCAGGAAAACCAAATAGATACATACCTAGATGCTTGCTTTGAATATTATAAATAAGCTTGATTTGAAACATACGTGAAAATTTGATCCTTACAGTCATAATTTAGATTTACTGACATCCTAAGAAAATTGTCTCTTTAGCCAAAGAGGTTATTATAAGGCAAATTGAAAACAATTTAGAGATAGCAAGGGAAATTTAGTACAAAATGGAGGATAGCAATCCACACTGCCCTGTAATCTTTTGTCATTTTTCCAAAGATTTTTGTAAATAAAAAAAAAAAAAAACATTTATTTTGTCAAAGGGGAAGGTGATAATGCATTAAAATATACGGAATGTGGTTCACTAGGGAATTTGGATGATACTCAGTAGTCTTTAGAGAATCCTTGAGGTTAGAATTTTTTTTTTTATTTAATGGAAAGGTATTGATATTATTCAGAGATATGGTTCAAGAAGAACACTCTGTCAATAGTATGTGGGATGAACCAAAGTGGAGGTGGGAAGACTGGGGGCAAGAGCACACACACAGAGGATCATGATAGCAATGGACCAACAAGAAGGAGCTCATGTGCTAGGTCTTCAACGAACATGGAAGAGAATATGGGCAAAAGAGTATCAGAAAGGACATTCATGGATATCAGGCTGAAGGAAAAAGATTGAGAGGCATATCATAGCAACAGTTCCCAGAAGATTGTTCTGTCATGTATATGGGTTCCAATTTAATCAGTCTCAGAATCTACCTCTATGGGCTACATATTTCTACAGATGGAGGGAAATCTGAGGACAATCTAAAGTGATAATGCCTACTCTGTTGTTGTTGTTTACAAATTTATTTCACTCTCACTCTTACTACGTAGCATTGTCTCTTTCTCAAGAGCGCTCTGTTTCCATTCCAGAACTCTCATCAAAGTAAAGGTGTTTGTACTAACACTTCACTTGACCATATTGGAGTGATTACAACATCTACTCAATATTCTCATCCCTTATGATTTTATGAGTCCAGAACGGCCATGCAAAATTTCTATTCTGGTTCTAGAGTTATTCTGAGTTTATATTTGTTTGCTTAAATTATTTTTTTCCTTTTCATTTATTTATTTATTTGTTTTTTTAGAGATCAAGGCTTATGGGATGCTGAATTTCCACTTATTTAGATAAGATTTCCAGAAGAACAACATTTAAGTTACAATTCAAAAATGGAAATGAATTTTTTTTTTTAAGAATTATGTAAGTAATTGTGTAGAAGTGAAATAATTGAAGCATAGGTTTTATAAGCCAAAGTGAAAAAAAGAAAGGATGTTTATATATTAACATATAATAATATAAATTAAGAGATATTTTCATCTTCAAATTTTAGATTTTTAAGTTGAGATTTAATGGTGGATAATTGAGGTTGTACTCAGTGACCTAAAAATACCTGTTAATGTTATAAAAATAAAATTGCATTTACATATCATTCATACTGTTTTGATGTAACTGAATAGGACTCAATAGCAAAAACTTATACAAACAACCACAGTCCAGAGACTGTTGAAATAAAACATGAATAAACAAGTCAGTTGTACATCATCAGGAAGATTTAAGCGACACCTCCTTAACCCTGAGAAGTGCATGCTTTTGTAAAATAGAGTGTACTGTTGAGAAATAAACGAGAGAAACTGACATTAATGATGAGGATATATATGGAGGGAAATAGATTTGAAAGAAGAAGAAAATAAGAGCCATGTGTTTCTTTATCTTGGGTGTCAGTTCGGAGTGTGTCCGGAGGTGGGTGGTGGTTAGGGGAACTTAACAAGACTGACATTGGGGAATGAACAAAAAGGCAACGTAAACTGTGCAAGCTAGTTATGAGCGAAATAATCAAGAGAAAAAAATCAGATACCTACGTCACCTGTGTGTATTGTCTCATATCCGTTTAGAATTCAGGCAAGGGTAAAAGTAAAACAAAATTTATTTACATTTCTCCTGACTGTGTAGTATTTTTTCAGACTCATTTCCAATTTTTAGTCCAACCTCATTTTCTAACAAAGTTGCAATTTTCAACAGTCTTCTCTCTCTCTCTCTTTTGTTTTTTTTTTGTGTGTGTTTTTCATCTGTGTCTTACCCACGACTTGAGCATACAACCAAACTCATCTATGGCTTCTTCAGTGATGTTCACTCCTCCTAATTAATTTACTTCAGTAGCCCATTATGAGCAGCCTATATGTATTTAACCAATGCATTGCTGTTGTTGTTGCTAGGTGCTGTCTAGTAGATTTTGACTCATAGCAATCCCATGTGACAGAGTAGAACTACCCCATAGGGTTTTCTAGGCGGTAATCTTTGTGAAAGCAGATCGCCAGGTCTTTCTCCCTTGGAGCTGCCAGGTGAGTTCAAACTGGCAACCTTTAATTTAGCACCTCAGTGCTTAACCAGTGAACTTCCAGGACTCCTTAACCAATACATACAGTATTTGATATATGCCACCTACTGTGTTAAACATTTTACAAATTTTGACCTATTTAATTCTCAACACAACCTTATGAGGAAGACAGGAAATAGTGTCATCACCTGCACTTTAAACATGAATGAATTTAGGACATGAAACTTGCCTGATTCCCCAAAGCCAGTAGTTATCTAGTGCTGCTATAACAGAAATACCATAAGTGGATGGCTTTAACAAAGATAAATTTATTTTCTCACATTCTGGTAGGCTTGAAGTCCAAATTCAAGGCATCAGCTCCAGAGGAAGGCTTTCTCTCTCCGTTAGCTCTGGAGGAAGGTCCTTCTCATCAATCTTCCCCTGGACTAGGAGCTTTTCTGTGCAGGAGCCTTGGGTCCAAAGGACACGCTCTGCTCCCGGTGCTGCTTTCTTGGTGGTATGAGGTCCTCCTGTCTCTCTGCTCACTCTTCTCTTTTACATATCAAAAGAGACCGGCTCAAGGTACAATCCAATCTTGCAGATTGAGAACTGCCTCATTAACATAACTGCCACCTATCCTAATTCATTAACATCATAGAGGTAGGATTTACAACACATAGGAAAATCACATTAGATGACCAAATGGTGGACAGTCACACAATACTGGGAATCATGGCCTATTCAAATCTATACGTGTATTTTTGGGGGACACAATTCAATCCATGACAGCCAGTAAGCAGCCAAGCCAGGATTCAATCCCAAGTATTCTGACACCAGAGATTATTCTCTTAACCTTGTGTAAAAACGGCATGGGGGCAGTGTCTGACCTCCTCTAACTTCACAAGGGGAAAGAAGAACCAAGATCTACAGCCCAAGACTGCTTCTTACGAGGCATAGATCAGATATGCCTCCTCTCTCTGCCGTCTTTACTAATTCTGACACCAACCGTCCTTCCCACGGTGCTCTCTACTTCTCTACTGGGTTCAATTATTCATTGCAATGGCCACACAGAACTCACAAACCATAGTCATGATTATGGGGTTTATTAGGGAAATAACAAGTTACAATTCAAGCTCAGGAACATTCAGGATACAGTTCATCCATCAGGACAGCCTCTTCCCTGCCTTGGCCCTCAGCCTCTTCCCAAAGGCACTCAACTTTCCCTCTCCATGGGCCAGGAAGCCCGCTATGCAAACTCCTGCTGCCAGATCTGTTCTGCCAGGTCTCTGACACCACTTCTTGCTGTCTTCATGGTTACAGCTCATTCCCTGTCTCCTGAGTCCAGGAGCTTCTCAGCACAGGGATCCAGGATCCAAAAGACGTGTTGGCTCCTGGCTGTTCTTCCTTGGTGGTAGTCTTATCTTCTCTTTCCTGCCTCTGGGATGGCTTATTTCAAGCCCAGAGGGATGGCAAAGCTGACCAACCCCCTTGCTGGGCTACAATTACCCTATCTGCACAGCCCTGTCTAATCACTTGGGTAGGAGTTACAAGACCTTGGCTAGAAAAGCCACACAAAGGCGACCTATGGCACAGCACCTTGACAATCCCTTTCCTTGCACATCAACACTCACCACTTAGATATCTGAGATTAAATAAGTCCTATGCCCCAGATCTCAACTATATTCCACTTTGAAGCCAGCAGAAAATGAGAGAGTCTTAATAAACACAAAAATGACATACAGAGAAGAACATAAAAAAAAGGCCCAGACTTGTTATATTCATTGAATTTCTACTTTGTGCCTTAATATATTGATCTAGGGAAATGTTTTACAGACATGTTTGCATTAAAGTGGCTTAACTGATTTTTTTTTCCCCAATAAAACGCTGTACCTTCAAATGATTTGGGAATATTCTGTAGCAATATTCTCAAACCTGTACAAGCCAATGAAAAGCTAACTTTGCAGTTCAAGGTTAAAGTTTATACTGAAGATGAAAACACATGAATTATAAGAGAGATTTAACTATTTTCAAATACATCTTCCCATCCCCACTTTAAGATTAAGGATCTATTTTATGTCAAATGATGGACTAAACACAGACAAAACATTTGAATATATATATGTATTATATTTGTGATATACATGTATCAGAATAAACACATGCACATATAATGTGTTCACACATATATACACATGCACATAATGTGTATGTACACACACACATACATATACCCATATGCACATACATACTGCTACACAGTATATTGCCATAATTATTCTTCCCAATGCTGCAATCTCACTGTTATTAAAAAATACATTAATCACGGTCTGGTACAAGTATTGGCGTATTGGCGGGTAATTGTCTGATCTTTTCTTCTGTAGCTGCTGCTGGGCTCTTAGATCTAGAAAAGCCTTTGCTGTCACTTCAGACAATAGTTTTGTGACAGATGTTCTGTGTTCGATTGAAGGAGCACAGATGAAAATGACAGTCTCTCCATGCTTGTGAAACCACAGTTGACAATGAGCAGTTGTCCTCCTTCCAGACAACTACTATCAAACTCATAGAACCTTGAAATAATTTCTAGCTTGCCCTGCACTGGAATGAGGCCCACATAGTCCCCGAGCCTGGCAATCTCCACTCCAATGAAATGCAAGAAGGGCCCATTTTCCTTTTCTGAAAATTCACCTGTTAAAACCAATGGTTGTATAACCAAGGATAAAATCTGCCTCAGTGATTTTGCTCATTTTTCTATTTTAGAACATCTTTTATTTGTTATGTCTTATATTTTCTTTATAGACCAATTTAAAATATAAATAATAATGGCAAAATTGTTAATAATCTCAATAGAGATGGCCATTGCTAACATTATGGTGTGTATGCTTCGAATCAACACGTAAAGACACACACAGAGACATACACCCATATAAACTCTTTTAGTTACAAAAATATGAGTTAGCATGCATAGCACTATCTCATGAGAATGTATCTGTGTCAATAAATCCACATCTTTCTTACCAAGGATAAGAAAACTTTTCTGTAAATGGCAAGATGACAAATATTTTAGTCTTTGCAGGCCTGTAGTCTCTGTCACCATGACTCAACTGTGTCATTTTAGCAAAAAGCAGCCATAGACAATATGTACAAAAATAAGACTGACTATGTGCCAATAAAACTTTATTTACAAAAATAGTGGGTCAAAATTGTTGATACCAGAGCTACACTATTATTTTAATAGCTGCATAAACTTCCATGATATGGGTTATGGCAGGATCTACTTCAGCTTTCTACTCCCTTGGAATATTGGGTGTGCTATCAGCCTTTGGTTTTTATGAAAGCTCCTATCCTGTGAAGGATTCCACTGCAGGCATTCTGCTCAACGTAGTGATCAGTATCCTGGGAGATAGCTCCCCTACCAAATAGCAACTATTCCAGCTGACCAAACTTTCAGACCTTCCCCTTCTAAAGCAGAGCGCCTCTGTGGGCTTGGAATCTCTTCCACTAGGTTGTCTCAGTTGTGTACCATTTTATCAGAGGGATTAATGACAAGGCAGCCTTTCATACGCTGTTTTATTGTGACCATACCTATACCTTATTTTGTAGACATTTTGCAAAAGGTTTCAGCATTCGATGGTTCTGTTACATAGCTTGGAAAGTTGGTGAAGCTTATTTCTCTTGTTTTCATATTTCCAAAGTCCTAAAGAAGGTAAGGAAAGAGTCAGACATTTGTCTCTCTGCTCTTCCGGGAAGACCTGCCCATTTTATTTTTCAGTACACGTTGCTATTCTAATGTTATTTAAAAGCAAACTATTTAGACTGTACACTGTCTTCTGCCTCTCTACATTAGAAATGGTGGACAAAGAATCACCATAAGCCTTTTTATTTGTATTCTTTCTGTTCTAACTCATATTATTCTTTTTCTTGCATATGTTATAGATAAAACTGCTGGGACCCGGTTTTCTCTTATGTATTTGTATTTTTGTTTGGTTGTTTTGCAATTTGTATTATCTATGCCAAGAGAGTCTAGGCTTGAAGTTAGATTATTTTGAGCCTTTGAGTTCATAGTTAGTGTTTTTTTGAGTCACAGTCAATGCATCTATAGAGATCTGGGGTGTGCTTAACACACCCCGAAGTGCCTCAGTGAATCATAATTTGATAGTGACTGCTACCAAAAAAAAAAAAAAGTTTGAAAAAAGAACAAGTTTATCTTTTTTTCAAATGTTGTCAATGTACATGTATTGCTATGGTGATAGATGTCAGGAAGTGGGGATGAGGGAAGTAAGATGGGCAGAAAACTTAACTTGTGTAGAGTAAGAGACCATGACTCACGAAGATGGAAGAATAAATAGAGGTTTAACTATGTTATTTAAAATGATAAAAATTAACAAAGAAATACCTATTTATAAAACTCATAAGAAGAAAGGGGGTAGTAAAGAAACAAGAATTAAATTCCTCATATTAAAAGGGAATATTCAGATGATGCTGTGTGAAGCGGAAACACAAGGAGTCCATGTATAAGTCTGTTTTTTTAGAATGATAGCAGTGACCAACAAAGTAATCAAAAGAAAAAGTTTTCAAATGGTTATTTCTGAGGACTGGAACTAAAAATGGAAAAAGAAGTACTGGTGTCTTTCAGCTTTCATTTAGTATTGTTTACTATTTATATTTTTTTTAAATTTTTTCCCATACAAAAATTTATACATACATTGTGATGTGACTCTAATTGCTCTCCCCATACTGTGACAGCACACTCCTCATTTCCACCCCCAATTCCCCATGTTCATTAAACCAGCTCCTAACCCTCTCTGCCCTCCCATCTCACCACCAGACAGAAGCTGCCTGTTTAGTCTCTTGTATCTACCTGAGCTAAGAGGCACACTCCTCACGAGTATCATTTTATGTCCCACAGTCCAGTCCAATCCGTGTCTGAAGAGTTGGCCTCGGAAATTGTTCTAGTTCTGGGCTGATAGAGAATCCAGGGGCCATGCTTTCCAGGGTTCCTCCAGTCTCAGTCAGACCATTAAGTCTGGTCTTCTCACTAGAATTTGAGTTCTGTACCCCACCTTTCTCCTGCTCCATCAGGGATTCTCTGTTGTGTTCCTTGTCAAGGGAGTCATTGGTGGTAGCCGGGCACCGTCTAGTTCTTCTGGTCTCAGGCTGATGAAGTCTCTGGTTTATGCGGCCCTTTCTGTCTCTTGGGCTAATACTTTCCTTGTGTCTTTGGTGTTCTTCACTCTCCTTTACTCCAGGTGGTTGGGACCAGTTGCTGCATCTTAGATGGCTGCTTGCAAGCTTTTAAGACCCCAGGCACCACTCACCAAAATAGGATGCAGAACATTTTCTTAAGAAGCTTTGTTATGCCAATTGACCTAGATGTCCCCTGAAAGCATGGTCCCCAGACCCCCACCCTGTATTTGTATCTTTTTAACCTGAGTTTGAATTGCACTTTGTTAGTTAATAATATGTTAAGCATCTCATTTCACACACAGTATTTCATTATAATTGTTCTTTCTTTTTAACCCTTTTCTCTATACAGAAGCAAATCAAATGTCAAAATGTTAAATACATGAATATATATATACACACATTAACGTGATGTGTGTACATACATTGAATAACTACATTTTAAAAGCAATCATAAACACTGCATGTCAAAAACAGAAAAGATCTATCTCACATTTGTTAAGGAATATATGAACCGCTGAAATTTGGAATATTGGATAGATAAGTATAATAATGAAGAAGCACGACTAAAAAGCGAACAGTGACTAGTATTGCATATATGGGAGAAAATTTCACGATGGTCTCTAACCCGTTTATATTTTAATCTATAGAATTTTAATACCCAAAGTAAACTGTAAAAATATATAAAAGCAGAATAAAACTACTACTTTAGAAAAGCATATGCAATATCAAGTACTGTTTAATTTTACTTGTAAAATGATTAAAAGAACAATAGGAATTTCATCTCATCAACTGCAGTTCACTGCTTGGCATTTAGTTTTCGTTTTATTTCTTCTATTTCAATACTTTATAATTTGATTGAGGAAAAAGAAATTGAAAATCAGTGTCACATGTATTGAACTCTTCTCCAAATATAGTTGTTTTTCATATCCCAACTTGGATAGGTATCAGCATCACAGAAAATTGTATTGAATTTACTACTAATTGGCCACAGGTTAACTACTTTGGGGATGAGAGGAGGAAAGAGATTAAGGATTTATCAGCTGCAAAAGAACGATTAACCATTTGAATACTAGCAGTGTCATATTTGCGTAGCATTTGGGGATATATCTGCTCCCGATGTCTCAGGTGTGGCTTAATGAAAACTATCAAGTTTAAAGTTCTGCAACAGAAGACCAATCAACAATGTATCTAAAAGCCATTGTAAATTACAGTAGAGCTAGTACAAGGAGGTCACATCCCACCCTGATGGGAGCTATTGCCCCTTTAGCCCGTTGTTGGAGAACCTGTTAAGAGACTGCATTATGCAATGAAGGGCACCGAATTTGATTTCTGTTTAGTTAATGAGGCACCAAGGCAATGCACATGAAAACCCTTTTAAAAGACTCATACCTTTAGACTTGGTAATTCCACTTAAAAGAATTCATGTTACATATCTTACAGAAAATGACAGATATGATGACAATACCAAAAAAAAAAAAAAAAAAAGGCACCTAATTATATATGTGTGTATATGTGCGTGTGTGTGTGTGTGTGTGCATGGAGTTACCGACTCCTGGTGACGCCATGCGCAACTGAATGAAACGCTACCCCATCTTACGCCATTCCTGTGACTGGTTTCAAACTGGGCAATGTTCCATTTTGATTCAAAGGGTTTTCATTGGCTGATTTGCTGAAGTAAATCGCCAGGCCTTTTATCCTACTCTGTCTTAATCTTGAAGCTCCGCTGACCTGTTCTGCATCATAGAAACCCTCAAGCCTCCACTGACAGGCAGGTGGTGGCTGCACATGAGGTGCATTGCCAGAAATATAAAGAGTCTCCTGCATGGAAGGCAAGAATTCTACCACTGACCCATATATATCCAACTGTTTGGAATTGGATAAAAAAATTATGGTACATACATACCTACAATAAATAATAATAACTAAGAAGTAGATGTAGATAGACATGGTCATAACACATGGTTAAATTTAAGTAAAATATGCATTTCAAAAATGATGCTAACAAATATATAAACATATATGCAGATACAAACATTTTGGCTTAGCCATACCTTTAAAATAATCTATATTGAGCAGTAATAACGATTTTATAAATATATTTTAAAAGCTTAAGATGTACAGACTTATTATTTATTTTGAAAACATAAAATAGATAATTCTAGCTATACTATTTAAGCATAACACTTCGCATAATTTTTAGAAAGCACAACTTCTACCTTTTTTACTTCAAAATTTAAGGTATTATGTGCAAAAGACATCTTGCCAACTTGTGGTAGCATAACAAAGCAATGATTTTAAGAGCTCAGCAGTAACACATGGATATGCAGTGAAAATTTTAAAGCATGCATTGACTTTTAGGAGTATGTCTGCTGAATATTAAACGCCTGAAATTGCTAGTGCCTAGAGCACTTCATTCAACATATATATATAAAAACTTGGAATTATCCTAAGGCACTAGTTTTAATAAATGGAGAGCTAGGTTGAAAACAAAGTTTACTACAAAATTTTTGTTTTACAATCAATTTTTTTTAGCTACTATCTGTATTGAAATTTTGCAACAAAATGTGTGAATTTAGAAAAATGGTGTGAGATCAGATTGGAAAATTTTGAAAAGTTAAATTAATTCAAGCACACTTTATAAGATGTTCTTAACAATTTTTAAACAGTTTGCCATTCAATTTTTATGTACCATACAGGATTTATACTTGTAACAGATATATATATATATATATAAAAGCCCTGGTGGTGCAGGGGTTAAGAGGTAGGATGCTAGCCAAAAGGTTGGCAGTTTGAATCCACCAGCCACTCGTTGGAAACTCTATGGGGTAGTTCCACTCTGTCCTATGGGGTCACTATGAGTCAGAATAGATTCGACAGCAGCAGGGGTATTTTTTTTGGTTTTATATATATATATATGTATATAAATTTGACAAAGGAGTAAACAAAATAGCCTAAGTCATGCATAAGTCAACAAAGAAAACCAGACAGTTGTTGGGATATTGGTGTTGAATTAAGTAGTTTTGAGTTTAAAAAAAATAATAATAAAATAATGGCAAGTAATAGAGTTATATGCTTATGTTTTCAACCTTAGCTTAAATTGTCCAACCTTCTCAGACCGATAATTGTGCATTAAAAGTGTTCTCTCATTTCCTACATATACATGAGACAATTTCTTGTATGAAAAATAATGCACTGAATGAATGGAATGTTTAAATTAGACTCTGCATAATTCTTGGTGTATCTTAGAGAGAAATAGAAGGCGCTGTTTTAAAAAAATTAAGTATGCTATGTTGTTTTATGGAGCTGTGGAGTCAGAGAAGCATTCATTTGTATCCTGGTCTTACTATAAAATAACTGTATAATCTTGGGTAAGATAATTCATCACTCTGACCCTCAGTTTATGTATATGTAAAATAGATATCAAAATACAAATTTCACAAGTTATCGTAAAGAGTAAATGAGATAATCTAGGGAAAGACTGAGCATAATGCCCAATCACATACTGTTGTTTTTGCTATTAGATGCCCTGGAGTCAATTCCAACTGATAACGACCTTATGCACAACAGAACAAAACACTGCCTGGTCCTGCGCCATCCTCACAATCATTGTTATGCTTGAGCCTATTGTTGCGGCCACCATGTCAATAAGTGGTAGTTATTTTTATGTAACTAGTTGTCAATAAGTGGTAGTTATGTTTATATTTTCTGTCTTCCAAATTTCTTGGCATAGACGAGTGAGCACTTTCAGTGCTGCATTTGTTGAAACATCTCAATTGCTAGTCCATCAATCCCGGGAGCCTTGGTTTTCACCAATGCCTTCAGTGCAGCTTGGACTTCTTCCTTCAGTACCATCGGTTCCTGATCATATGCTACCTCCTGAAATGGCTGAATGTCGAGCAATTCTTTTTGGTATAGTGACTCTGTGTATTCCTTCCACCTTCTTCTGATGCTTCTGTGGTGTTTAGTATTTTCCCTGTAGAATCCTTCCGTACTGCAACTCGAGGCTTAAGTTTTTTCTTCAGTTCTTTCAGCTTGAGAAATCCTGAGCGTATTCTTGCCTTTTGGTTTTCTATCTCCAGCTCTTTGCACATGTCATTATAATACTTTACTTTGTCTTCTCAAGCCGCTCTTTGAAATCTTCTGTTCAGTTCTTTTACTTCATCGTTTTTCCTTTTGCTTTAGCTACTCAAAGTTCAGGAGTAAGTTTCAGAGTCTCCTTTGACATCCATTTTGGTCTTTCTTTCTTTCTTGTCTTTTTAATGACCTCTTGCTTTCTTCATGTATGATGTCCTTGATGTCATTCCACAACTAGTCTGGTCTTCGGTCGTTAGTGTTCAACACATCAAATCTGTTCTTGAGATGGTCTCTAAATTCAGGTGGGATATACTCAAGTTCATACTTTGGCTCTCGTGAACATGTTCTAATTTTTTTTCAGTTTCAACTTGAACTTGCATACGAGCAATTGATGGTCTGTTATGCAGTCAGCCCCTGGCCTTGTTCTGACTGATGATATCGAGTTTTCCATCATCTCTTTCCACAGATATAGTGGATTTGATTCCTATGTATTCCATCTGGTGAGGTTCATGTGTATACTCGCCACTTATGCTTGTGAAAAAAGGTATTTGCAGTGAAGAAGTCGTTGGTCTTGCAAAATTCTATCATGCAATCTCCAGCATCGTTTCTATCACCAAGGCCATATTTTCCAAATGCCCATTCTTCTTCTTCATTTTCAAATTTTATATTCCAATCACTAGTAATTATCAATGAATCCTGACTGCATGTTTGATCAATTTCAGACTGCAGAATTTGGTAAAAATCTTCAATTTTTTCATCTTTGGCCTTAGTGCTTGGTGCATAAATTGAAATAAGAGTCTTATTAACTGGTCTTCCTTGTAGTTGTATGGATATTATCCTATCACTGACAGCGTTGTACTTCGGGATAGATCTTGAAATGTTCTTTTTGATGATGAATGCAACGCCATTCCTCTTCAAGTTGTCATTCCCGGCATAGTAGACGATATGATTGTCCTATTCAAAATGGCCAATACCAGTCCATTTCAGCTCACTAATGCTTAGGATATTTATGTTTATATGTTCTATTTCATTTTTGATGATATCCAATTTTCCTAGTTTCATACTTTGTACATTCCAGGTTCCAATTATTAACGGATGTTTGCAGCTGTTTCTTCTCATTTTGAGTCATGCCACATCAGCAAGCGAAGGTCTTGAAAGCTTGATTCCATCCACCTCATTAAGGTCGACTCTGCTTTGAAGAGGCAGCTCCTCCCCAGTTGTCTTTTGAGTACCTTCCAGCCTGGGGGGCTCATCTCCTGGCACCATATCAGACAATGTTCCTCTGCTATTGATAAGATTCTCATTGGCTAATTCTTTTCAGAAGTAGACTGCTGGGTCCTTCTTCCTAGTCTGTCTTAGTCTGGAATCTCAGCTGAAGCCTGTCTGCTATGGGTGGCCCTGCTGAAGACAGCTACCTGGCCAACCATCTGGAAGAGATCCGTATTTGTGCCTATTCCCAAGAAAGGTGATCCAGCTGAATGCAGAATAATCAAACAATGTTGTTAATATCACAGGCAAGAAAATATTGCTGAAGATCATTCAAAAGCAGCCACAGCAGTGTATCAACAGTGAACTTCCAGAAATTCAAGCTGGATTCAGAAGAGGACGTGGAACCAGGGATATCATTGCTGATGTTAATGGATCCTGGCTGAAAGTAGAGAATACCAGAAAGATATTTACCTGTGTTTTGTTGACTATGCAAAAGCATTCAGTTGTATGGATCCTAACAAATTCTGGATAACATTGCGAAGCGTAGGAATTCCAGAACCCTTAATTGTGCTCATGAGGAATCTGTACACAGATCAAGAGGCAGTCATTCAAACGAAACAAGGGGATACTGAGTGTTTTCAAGTCAGGAAAGGTTTGTGTCAGCGTTGTATCCTTTCACCATACCTATTCAATCTGTATGCTGAGCAAATAATCCGAGAAGATGAACTCTTGAAGAAGAATGGAGCATCAAGTTTGGAGGAAGATGCATTTACAACCTGTGTTATGGAGATGATACAACCTTGATTGCTGAAAGTGAAGAGGACTTGAAGCAGTTACTGATGAAGATCAAAGACCAAAGCCTTCAGTATGGATTTCACAACATAAAGAAAATAAAAATCCTCACAACCGGACCAGTCAGCAACATCATGATATAAGGAGAAAAGATTGAAGCTGTCAAGGATTTCATTTTATTTGGACCCACAATCAACAACCACGGAGGCAGCAGTCAAGAAATCAAAAGATGATTGCATTGGGCAAATCTGCTGCAAAAGACCTCTTTAAAATGTTGAAAAGCAAAGATGTCACCTTGAAGACTAAGGTGCACCTAACTCAAGCCATGGTGTTTTCAATCGCCTCATGTGCATGCGAAAACTGGATAATGAATAAGGAAGACCAAAAAAGAAATTGACGTTTTTGAATTGTGGTGTTGGTGAATAATACTGAATATACTATGAACTGCCAAAAGAACAAACAAATCTGTGTTGGAAAAAGTACAACCAGAATGCTCCTTAGAAACAAGGATGGCGAGACTACATCTCACATACTTTGCACATATTATCAGGAAGGATGAGTCCCTGGAGAAGGACATCATGCTTGATAAAGTAGAGGGTTAGCCAAAAAGAGGACCCTCGACAAGATGGACTGATACAGTGGCTGCAACAATGGGCTCAAGCATAACAATGATTGTGAGGATGGCGCAGGATAGGGCAGTGTTTGGTTCTGTTGTACATAGGGTCGCTATGGATCAGAACCGACTCAATGGTGCCTAACAACAACAACATGTTTGTATTAACACAATTATTTCTTGTTGCAGAATTAGTATACACAAACTCACAGTCATTATAAAAACCAGAGAGGCAAAATCTATCCCACTCTAGTTTCTCAGTCTGACTTCTAAGACTTCCAAGTCTGAACTACATAATTCTAGTACATCATTAAAAACTCATTGCTGTTGAGTCAATTTCGACTCATAACAACACTATATGACAACGTAGAACTGACCCATAGGGTTTCCAAGGAGCGCCTGGTGGATTAGCAGCCATAGCTCTTAACCACTACACCACCAGGGTTTCCAGTACATCGTCAGGCCGTTTTTGTTTTGTTTTGTTTTTTTTCCCATTCACCCTTGTTCATGTTATGGATAAAAGTAGTTTCATTAAAGTGGCCTAGATGAAGGACCATTTGCTACTCAACTCTACACGTCTTGCTTCTCGATTCAGGCACTTGACATTCACTTCTTCGCCTGAGATCTGTGTTCTCTCATTCAACACATCTCTGATGCATGTTCCTCACGTGACTAGCCCTGTTGTAAGATCTGCTGAGGATAGAGTGGCGTGGACTTCAGAAGACCGAGCTGTGTGTGATAAAGTCTGAGCCAACAATTCACAGTGGTGACACTTGTTCTAATTCATCACTTTTCATTTTCCTCATCTAAAGAGGGGGACAGAAACATTTGTCTTTTTGAAAAAGTAAATTAACAACAGTTCTTTAGGATGAAATTTCTGGTGGCTTCAGTCAAATCTAGTTTAATAATACCAATTGACAGGTAACATCATTGACAGGTATATTCTAACGTCAAACCCCATGATTTTGTTGGTTTGTTTTGATTGTATCACAGATCCTTTAGAGGAAGTCTTATGTCCCACACTTACTGCTTTTGAGAGACATTTGCAAGAAAACCATCTGAATTATGAGGTTCAGTGATTATAAAAATAAATATATACTATATATTTAATATAACTTAAAACTGTAATATAAATTAAGAAGTAAATTTATATATCTAGTATTTCATGAAATAAAAAGAACTAGAAATGATTTAATGGATGCCACTTTGAGTCCATACTAAATAATATTGTGACTCAATTCTTTATTTTCATATTAGATTTATATTTTACTACTGTTAAGTTTGGAACCCATTTTTGAATTTTTTTTGATGCCAATTTTACTATTCTGCTGTGAATTTGTGGTGATGACTAGAAAAGTATGTCTTTATTTCTATCTATTCCTCTATTGCTTCTCAGATGCATGGAAAATGAGTCCATTTCTGCTTAGCTCTCTCTTTCTACCTAGATAACTTAGAAACTGAGAAACTGTATCTAAAATAGTTTTTAAGTGATTTCACTTCTTTTCATTCCTGGTGAATCTTCTGTGGTTTTCATATTTTGAAACGTTGCTAGGCAATATCTTAACTTTTCTGTATGTCTTGCAATTCCTTAGTTTCTCCACGTTACTGTTAGGTTGCGACAAGAGGTCACAGACACACAATATGCCATCTCTATCCTGTGTTTGAAATCTGCCCTATAGGCCAAAAATCACTGAGTTTAATATGAAGGGAATAGGCTACTATTCATTTCCAGTTCTATTAGCAAAAACTCTTAACAATTCAAACGCAGGGGGAAATATAATTACATGAGTGGATTGCCAGCTGCCTCCCACATTCCTCCTATCTCTCATGCAGCAGAGCAAAAGTGACTGCAATTGTAGTTCAAATCTCAGAGGAATAGTAATGTAATAGTTTAACCAATAGCTTTCATATTTTTTATTAAGTTGTGTTAATAAAAAAGATGGCTCTGGTAATTTGTGTAATATTACCTTTTGTTAGTAGTAATTATTGCTTAATATATAGCCTATGTGACATAAAGATTACAAACAAACTTCCTCGGGACAAACACCATTCCAGGATAAAACCTTATGAAATGTCATTCTTGTTTGTTTTTTAATATATTTTCTGCACATAGTTTATGTTAGCAGTACCTACAAGAAATCTTTTCAGTAATAATTTATGTTATAATCAATAAAGTAAAATTTTCATTTTTCAGGTTCATTTTATTATGCATATTCAAAATTATAAATTCTCAATATTCAATACATATAAAATTTGGGAGCATAAAAGATATTCATTTTCTTACAAATCACTTAAATATGTACAGTTTAACAGAAAAGCAATCTTAAAAATTTCACAGAGCATCTATTTCAGAGTAGACTAAAAATATATGAAGTGTATCTTCTGTGAGAGTTTTATATTTGTGCTATCAGCCCTAGACAAACTGTAAAGTCTAAGTAGCTTTAAAAGAGACAAGGTATGCTTTGCATCCTGTTAAAAACAAACAAACAGGAAGTACCCCTGGGAACAAACAAAACAATCAATAGTCCATCTATTTACAGTTGTTTAAACTGCTTTTTTATTTTTTACAAGCAGATTTTCATTTTGATTTACATCTTTCCTTTCATTGAAACGTATTGCTACCTTTACATATGAAGGAATGGAAAGCACAGGATCCCACATAATACAAAGTGCTATTTTAATCAAACTGAGTCCCTGCGTGGTACAACAGGTTAACTCAATCAGCTGCTAACTTAATTGCTGGAGGTTCCAGTGCACTCAGAGGTGCCTCAAAAAACGCCCTGACGGTGTACTTCTGAAAACCCTATGGAGCACAGTTCTACCCTGAGATTGATGGGGTCACTATGAGTTGGAGATGACTTGAAAGCAACTGAAATTTTTAATCTTTGGTAGAATTAGGCCACAATCCTAATTTGTAACACTACAGTTTTATAACGTTTAACTATTCTGTCTTCCGCGTCTTATATTAAAAGTATCAAAGTTTAAAATGTTTCTATGTTTCACATAACTAGTATCACCAAAAGATTAGTGTGCGTCTTCTAGCTAAGAAAACTGCCCTGATTAAAGAAAATTACTTGTGAATAATTATTTCTGCAAGTTAGATAGAAAACAAGCCCATGTTTTCTAGAAGACATCTCGTTTATGTACTCTGTTAAACTACATGGACTTCAAATAAACTTAAAAATCATCATTCTCTCACAACATGTCCTCGAATTTGGTGACAATGTGTTATTATGTTCCCATATATTGGTCAGAATGTTTTCTTTGAAAGGTTAAAAGTGTTTCTTTTCAATACATTGTAATGGATAAACTCCTCTCGATTTCTTGCCCACCTTTTAGAGTTTCAGTGTGTCTTACAATGAGCAATATAGTGGTTTTACACAGACAGGCTTTTATTTTTCCTGCGTTTAATTTTAGAAATAATTGGAGATACAGAGCAAACAGTCTGCTGCCATTCAGAAGGGAGACAATCTCTCAATTTTCAGAGTCATGAGATTAAATTTTGAAGAGCCTATTAGCTGGGTTCACTGATCTGTGAATTGTTTCAAAGTTGAAATTAATTATCCTTCACCACTCATAATGTGGTAATGAAGAAAATGTAAATAAGAATGATTGTAATTTCTCTGTAAATATATCATGACAAGTAGGAAAAACCTTTGTGCGTTTCTCTTCCTTCTCAACAAAGCTAACCTCTATTGTTGCAAGAAATGATATACAGTATCATATTAAAAGTTAAGTTATTATACCTATATTTATACTCTTAATTTATATTTTGGTCAGATTGGAAATTTCTATTTCTATAAAAGGAAAAACAAACATTTTTATACATCACATTTTATACGTATCAGAAACCACGTTGCTGTTCTGTGCCACTGAGTCAATTCTGACTCATGGCAATCCTATATGACAGAGTAAAACTGCCTCAAACCGTGTTAGATGCTTCCAATAGACCATAATCAATTATATATATTTATCACTGTTGGATTAGAGTAAAAATAAGTAGTAAGGCAAGATAATAACTTAAGTTACCAACGAAATTCCAGTTTTTATTTGAACATTAGTACAAGGATGGCTTGGTTTTTATTCAAGTTATTTTTCCTCTCTAATCATAACAACAGAACAGTTTCTGATGAATGCAAGATTGATTAGTCAATTGCAAATTTCATGAGGTAAAATTGGGGAGACGAATGGCCAGTTGCTTTGCTAGTTCATGACTTTGGTTTATCAAATCGCACTGTGGTTCTCAACTCTGACTGCATAAACATTGCCTGTAGAGTTTTCACAAATCATCCGTGTATGAGTCCCATTTAGTAAGTCTGGTGTGAGATCTGGGAGTTGAGTTAAAGAGTTTGTCTAGTGCTTCTCATACAAAATAATTTTGCTAACCACTTTTCTAGCTTCATTAGATCCTCTTCACTGCTAAGAGATCCACACAGAATACTAGATGATATTACACCCAAGGACTGATTAATCTACTTGTTTCTTGTTGTTATATTTTTGAAAGACAATTAACTTGCCTCTTTCTCGGCTCCTTACAGATCACATGCTAACCCATCATACTTAATTCACAACGGCACTCTGTATAATCAGAAACTTAAACCATATCAAATACTTTTGGGAATGATGAATAACCAAAAAAAAAGAAAAAGAAAACAGCCCACGCTCTTCATTAGCTGACTAAGCATGCCATGTGATCATACATCAGCCCTAAAGTAGCACTAAAATCTCAAGGGACCACCAATTTTGATAATTTGGAGAACCTACAATAGATGAACTAAAAGCGAGAGGAACACTGATGTGAAAAACTTATTTCATTATGTTATTATTATTAATTTATTTTAATGTTCTGCTCTCTTGACTCTTTTATAAAGGTAAAAATCTCAGAGTCCCTGATATGATTGCCTTCAGGGACAGTATTTTAGAGACTCGTGGGAAAACCATAGCCAGGCTTAGTCAGAGAGGACCCACCTGGTATAAAACGGACCAAAGAGTAATAACCCCAGTTTAGTTAACCATTGGGTCGCAAGGCATAGAAATGAAGAAGACATCACTGTAATAGCCCAGGTGTGAGAAGCGGTGCTAAGTATCAACCTCCTGAAGTCTCTCTCTGGTTTATTCTTCCCCCTAACACTTGCTTTTAATTTAATACTACTAATTTAATATGCATCAAACTCATCAGGTGCATAATAAAATGTGGTTCACCATAGAATGATCACCATAAGACAAATAAATAATTGGTCTCGTAAAATTTTAGCAACCATTTTTTCTTTTTTAATTCTACTTCAGGTGAAGGCTTACAGAACAAACCGTTTCTCATGAACCAGTAGTACACATATTGTTTTATGACATTGGTTAACAACCCCACACCATGTCAACCCTCTCCCTTCTCGACCTTTCTTTTTTTTTGGTGAAAATATACATAGCCAAAGATACACCATTTCAAAAATTTCTACATGCACAGTTCAGTGACATTATCTACGCTCTTCCAATTGAGCTGCTCTTCTCACATTAGATGAAGGCTTACAGAACAAAATAGTTTCTCATTTAACAGTTAGTACACATGATGCCCTATGACAGTGGTTAACAACCTCACAACACATCAACACTATCCTTACTCAACCTTGCGTTCCCTATCACGAGCTTCCTTGTCCCCTTCTACCTTCTGGCCCTTGTCCCTGGACTGCTATACCTCATTTGCCCCATTTGGTTTTATGGGGCTGTGCACTCCCAGGCTGAACGGTGAACCTCAGAAATGACTTC
>NW_004443940.1:4889772-4932015 GCF_000243295.1 Trichechus manatus latirostris
AGTCTTACTGTTTCTCCTTTGTATGTGACTTCTTGTTTTTCACGAGCTGCTCTCAGGATTCTTTGTTTGTCTTTGGTTTTGGCGAGTGTGATTATGATATGCCTTGGTGATTTTCTTTTGAGGTTCCTATATGGGGTTCATCAAGCTTCTTGGGTGGCCAGCTTTACATCTTTCATGATATTGGGGAAGTTTTCTGTCAGCAGTTCATCAAAGATCCTCTCTGTGTTTTCTGTTTTCTCCCCCTGTTCTGAAACTCCCATCACTCACAAATTTTTGCTTTTGATTTCATCCCTCATAACTCTCAGGGTCTCATCATTTTTCTTTATTCTTTTTTCTGAGTTTTCTTGTAACAGAGTTGTATCCAAGTGTTTGTCTTCAATTCAACTGATCCCGTCTTCCACCATTTCAAATCTGTTTCTCAGCCCTTCTATGACATTGTCCATTTCTGAAATCTTGTTGTTTATCTTTTGGATTTGTAATTGTTGTCTTTGTATAATTTCTAGTTGTGAATTTATTTTGGCATTTTGTTCCTGCATTATTGTCCTGAATTCTTCCATTTTTTGGTCTATATTTTCCATGAATTTGTCTGTTTTTTTCCTCATTTTTGTCAGCTTTTTCCTCAGCTCTTGGAGAATTCTGAGTATTAGAGATTTGAATTCCCTATCAGGTAGTTCTAATGCCTT
The DNA here is from genome assembly GCF_000243295.1 of Trichechus manatus latirostris. NCBI lineage: Eukaryota > Metazoa > Chordata > Mammalia > Sirenia > Trichechidae > Trichechus > Trichechus manatus. Next base: position 4,890,456 of record NW_004443940.1, read on the forward strand.
TTATTCCACTGGAAAGTCATCTGGTGTTTTATTTTGGATGACTACTGGAACCATCCTGTCCTGTTTTTTAAAAGTTTTGATATTGTCTGCTGTCTTCAGGGCATTCAGTAGTTATTTTTCTCATTTATTGATTGTAGATTTGTTTGTTTCATCCCTTTTTTAAAAAAAATTGTCTATGTCTAAGCAGGCGGGCTGTGTGTTCTTTGTTGTTTTCTCGTCTTTAGGCACAATACCTTTTGCCTCCTTCTCCAATTGGCAGGATCAGTCACTCAGATATGGTATGGCAAGTGAGGTCTAGCTAAAGAGGAGTTACTGGGATGGGTTGTTTGTGACACTTACTACAGCCACCAGATTGGGTCAGTAATCAGTGCAGGGCAGGTTCCAGTAGGCTGTGCCTGTGCTGCTTGGTGGTGTGATTTTAAGCGCATGGTTCAGGTAGGCAGGATGTAGTGGGGAGATTGTTATGTGTGGAGCTAAGATGGATATGGGAGAGAGGAGAGAGGAACAGGAGCCAAAAACATGCAAAGAAACAAAAAAGAATGCTAGGGGAGCTTGCCGTTGGAATGGAGAGATGAGAGACTAGTAAAAATGGAGAAAAACAAAAAGGGGAAGAGGAAGAAAAAAAAGAAAAGAAAAGAATGGATAAATAAAAATTGGAAAGGTTAAAGAACAGCAAAGTTCCCAGAGATCTCAGCGGTGCGGCTATGAGGTCTGGGGAAGTTGTTCTCAGGTGTTGCAGTACAGCCTCGCTAGGAGGCGTAGAGGTATACAACACCAGGTATTCAGGGAACAGAAAGAGAAGGAAGAAATAGACAGACAAGAAACTGAGTAATTAAGAAAGACAAAAAGGGAAAAAGAGGGCAAACAAAACAAAACAAATTAAAAAAAAAAAGAAGAACAAGGAAAGCCCCCAAAAAAACTGAAAAGAAAGAAAAAAAAACCAACAAAAAAAGAAATGCCCTCAGGGATCCCTCTGCACTTCTGTGCATGCTGAGGGGGTAGGTTTCAAGCCACGCAGCACCACCTGGCCAGAACGGGCTCCCAACTCAAGAAAAGGAAAAGAAAACAAATAAACAACTCAAAACAAACAAATGAACAAAAGTCCCAGGATCCCACCAGCGCAGCAACCCAGACTGAGAAGCAGTTCCACACTCGAACGGAGCTCTGCAGCCCCTCAGGAAGAAGCAAAGATGGCGCACGGAGCCAGGTATTTGAGCGAAAGGAGGGGTAGGTGGTGAGAGGTAAGGAAGAAATCAAAAGAAGCTGAAAAAAGCAACACAAGCAGCCAACAAATGACACTCAGAGAGCCAGCCCGTTCGGGTGGGTGGAATACAAGCAGCTGGTGCTTCCCAGACAAGAGATTGTGGTCGCGGGACGCAGAGGGGGCCGAGCGGGGGTGAAGAAGGGTGGGGGGTGGGAAAGTGTATATAGCAAATTGCTGGTTGTTTTGTCACCCACTGGAAGCTCCGTGAAGCTGCTTTCTCGTACCCCCTGTTTGCTGGTCTCTGATAGGAGTCCAAGATGGTGGATCCACACTGCGTTAGCTGATAGGGGACCTCTGCATGAATCTCTCCTTGCTGTCCATTCTCTGTCAGTTTTCTCACTCCATTTGGTGCTTGGCTGAGTTCTTTATCTCTTCAGTTGATGTTTTAGGGTTTCAGGGTTGTTGTTTTCTCTGTTCGGCTTAGTTTTTCAGATCTTTGCTGTGGAGGGACAGCATGGCATTTCTGCCTAGAGCGCCATTTTGCTGGAAGTGTGTCCTTTAGCAAACATTTTGTCCATCTAAATAAGTCAAACCGTTTGTTATTTTAATTATAATATAAAATCCATATAAAAAGTTAAACTTTTTTTTTTTTTTTTTAATTAGTAAAAGGGAGAGAGGGAATTTCTGCAGTTCCCTGGTAGCATCTAAAATTCCTGAAGAAAATCTTCCTACAGATAGAAAAGAAATATGAGGAAGGTCGTGTGGACAGTGAGATTTACTACCACCAGAATAGCTAATGGGTCTGTGGTAAGTGTTCCAAGTCACGAAACCCTGTCTCCAGTGCTGAGCCCAAGCATCACCTTATGAACAGAAACAGAGTGGGGGGCTCAGAGGCTTGGCCTTGGCCGGTCACTGCCTTCTGACTCAGAACTAGAAAAGTCAACAGGCATTCCTCCACCAAAGTCAAGTTTCATTCTGAGCCAAAAAGAGTGTGGCCAACCCCACCTTGAGTGTCTTTTTACATTTACTTGGGAAAAGCAATGTCCAGGAAACAGTTAAGTATGATGGGAACTGTGACTGGGTGACTCAGCTCCCTCTAGGAGGCCTCTGAAGCAAAGTGCTTGAGATCAGCGATGTCCCTGATGTGAAAACAATGATGTTGATACTGTTACAAGAGACAAAATTAAATTACACATTCTTTATTGGTTGAAAAGAATTTTGGGTATTTTTATATTAATTAGCCATATGACCAAATGGAGTAAGTATTATGTTTTTTTGTTTGTCTGTTTTATTTTAGTACATAACTTTTAAAAATTGTGTCCAGGAACAACACACCGTAGATAAAATGAAAAGGCATACCACAGATCCAGAAAAATGTTGCAACATAAATCTTATTACAAGGAAAGTAATATTTTTACTAAATAAATAGGCACAAAATGTGAACATGTAACCCCCCAAAAAAGAAAAAAAAGTTATATAAAAACATTGAATGCTATTAGTATTTAAAAAATACAAGTTGAAATAATAATATACAATTTTATTTACCTATCAAATGGAAAAATATAAATCTTTTTTTAAAAAGTCTAATATTTAGTATTGGGAAAAAATCCTGTATCATATTTGCAAATTTCTACATATTTTCAGATGGGAATTTTTTTCAATAGGCATTAAAATCTTGAAAATGCCTATAATCTTTGACCTAATATATGTATATCTAGCAATAAATCCTTATAAACAAGCATGTGCATCAAGATTTAACTACAAGGGTATTTGCTACAGAATGTGTAAAACCATGAAAATCTTGGGAAAAATCAGAAACAAAGACTTCCAACAAACTATATTAAATAATTAAATGATGGTCAAGCCATGTAATGGTATATACCAATTTTCATGATTGCAACACATTTCAGTATTATTCTTGGAGAAGGAACTTGCCTGGACTTGCTAACAACAGTCTAAAAGTACTAATCCAAATAAGAATTGATGATTAATTCTGTAACTTGCATCAGCTTTTAATTTTAAGAAAAGACTATATATATATGTACATATATGTATTTTAGTAAGAAAGATTATAGCTAGCAGAAACTTTTCTGTAAGAAAACGGACAAATGACTGGTAAGAAATAAACCAATTTTGTGCCTAATACACTATAAATGGCTACTGCGGGTGTGTTCTTAAAGTACTATGTAGAAGAGGAAAAACTATCATATTTGCTATAAATCAAACACTTAAAAAGAATGCTCATATCCTCATTTCCACAAATAGTTTATGGAATTTATAAAAAATGGCAGTAATATGAGCACTATGGCTAGAAATGCTAGTATTATTGCAAGTATGTAAATTTGGCTGTACCCTAGAAATACAATGATTTTTATTCACCTCTACTTGCTTTATGTTTATAAATTTTTCATGATGATTAAGTAAATGTACTTTATATCATAACATTTAAATGTTACTTAAATGGAACACATGCATTAAATACAGAAAGGGATTGTATATATTGAATGTTTATTTTGGTTTTTCTGGTTTCAAAATATAGACAGTGGTAAAATATAAATCCTGTGTGCATTACCCACTGCAGGTGAGCTCAATTCTTTTCCAGTGTCATTTCGAGTTCCCTGTTGCCATAGTTGCTGCTAAGAAAATGCATTTTTCTAAAAGATTTATAAATAATGATTGCAATATTTTTAGCTCTTTGTAGTGAAATACAATATCCAATGCCTCTAAGAAGAGTATAAATCTAAGCACCAGGGAGCCATCCAGGTCACACTTGAGTCTTGTTGCAAGTAGGGCAAGAAAAGTGTCTTACTGGTATCCATTAATGTTCACTCACCTGCCCACTCAAAAGATACATTCCATGTAGTTAAGTTCTGAAGACATACATAAGACTGTCTTGAAGCTTTATATCTGCTTTTGTTACTCTAATATCTTGTCAAACACAAGGAGGTTACTATTTATTAACGCTTCTCCTTTCTGGTATCGCTTACTGTCATCATTTTTCTAATATTAAATTATTTAATCTATCAGAACATGTTTTACCAAAGCATGTGTCAAGGATTGAATTGCGTCCCACAAAAAAATGTGTGTATCACTTTGGCTGGACCATGATTCCTAGTATTGTGTGATTGTCCACCATTTTGTCATCTGATGTGATTTTCCTCTGTGTTGTAAATCCTGCCTCTATGATGTTAATGAGAGGGGATGGGTGGCAGTTGTGTTGATGAGGCAGGACTCAATCTACAGGATTGGATTTTGTCTTGAGGCAGTTTCTTTCATGATATTAAAAAAAAAGAGAAGTGTATAGAGAGATAGGAAGGGGCAGGGCTCATACCACCAAGAAAGCAGTGCTGCGAACATGGCGCATACTTTGGACCTGAGGTTTGTGCACAGAGAATCTCCTAGTCCAGGGGAAGATTGCTCTTCCTCCAGAGCCAACAGAGAGAGAAAGCCGTCGCCTGGAGCTAATGCCCTGATTTTGGACATTTAGCCTACTGTACTGTGAGGAACTAAATTTCTCCTTGCTAAAGCCATCCACTTGTGGCATTTCTGTTATAGCAGCAGTAGCTATCTAAGACAGCATGCATTCTTAATCTCTTTAATAACTAGGCAAATTCTAATTTTTATTTTAACAGAGAAACAAAGATACCTATAGTTGATAAACGTATTAGTTATGGCTCTTGATATGGGTTGAAAATCATTATTCAAGATCATTCTTCTTTTTTTGTTTTCTAAAAATCAATCACTCTCTGTTGGTTGAATGATTTTGTTATCCACATACTACATGTCATCTGAAAAAGAAAATATATTAAAAGGTTTATAACAGTAAAAGTTCCCATAAGTCTACCATCAAGAGATAAGGAAAAAAAAGTTTATGGTATTGATATATAAATACATATATACACGATGTTGTTGTCAGGTGCCGTCTAGTTGATTCCAACTCATAACCCTATGTACAACAGAATGAAACACTGCCCAGTCCTGCACCATCCTTGAAATCTCTGCTATACTTGAGTCCACTATTGCAGCCCCTGTGTCAATCTACCTCATTGACAGTCTCCCTCTTTTTTCACTTACCCTCTGTTTTACCAAGCATGATGTCCTTCTCCAGGAACTGATCCCTCCTGATGACATGTCCAAAGTATGTGAGACGAAGTCTTGCCATCCTTGCTTCTAGGGAACATTCTGACTCTACTTCTTCCAAGACTGATTAGCTCAGTTCTTCTGGCAGCCCACGGTATATTCAATATTCTTCACCAATGCCATAGTTCAAAGGCATCAATTCTTCTTCTGTCTTCTTTATTTATTGTCTAACTTTCACATGCATATGAGGCAATTGCAAACAACTTGGTTTAGGTCAGACACACCTGAGTCTTCAAAGAGACGTCTTTGTTTTTTACCACTTTTTTTTCCACTAAGTTTTTTTTTTTTTTTAATGTATTTTAGATGAGGATTTACAGAGTAAATTAGTTTATCACTAAACAATTAATACACATATTGTTTTGTGACATTGGTTGCCACTTCTATGACACGTCAACACCCACCCGTTCTTGACCTTGGGTTCCATATTTATTACCAGATTTCCTGTCCCCTCCTGCTTTCTCGTCCTTGCCCCTGGTCTGAAGTGCCCATTTAGTCTCATTTTGTTTTATGGGCCTGTCTAATCTTTGGCTGAAATGTGAACCTCAGGAGTGACTTCAGTACTGAATTAAAAGGGAGTCCAGGGGCCATACTCTAGCGGTTTCTCCAGTCTCTGTCAGACCAGTAAGCCTGGTCTATTTTTTTTAGTTAGGATTTTATTCTACTTTTCTCCAGTTCTGTCTAGGAACCTCTATTTAGATCCCTGTCAGACTGGTCAGTGGTGGTAGCCCAGAACCATCTAGTTGTGCTGGACTCAGTCTGGTGTTTTTTTAACACTTTAAAAAGCTCTCTTGCAGCACATTTGCCCAGTGCAATGTGTCGTTTGATTTCTTGACTGCTGCTTCCACGGGCGTTGATTGTGGATCCAAGCAAAACAAAATCCTTGACAACTTCAATCTTTTCTCCATTTATCATCTATGTATTTGGCATACATACATATATTAGTTGGCTAGTGTAGGCTATGATGCAGTAACAAAACTAAATATCAGGGACTTGAAATAATATAGGTTTATTTCTCATTCATATTCGGTACTATTTAATGGAAAGGTTTGCTTCCTTTAGTCACTCAGGTATAGTAGGCTGACAAAAGATCAACTATCTAATCATGAGGTATAAGGTTTTATGATGGCAGGAGAAGAGAGAACTAGTGTTGCAGGGTACCACACCAATTAAGTGCACTGGCCATAACCCATTAGCCAGAGTTAGTCACATGCCCTGCCTAGCTATAAAGGGTGGGGAGATACATACCTCCTAGATGTCCAAAAAGAGATAGTAAATGTCTGTGTGTTAACACTAGAAGGATCGGTCACAGTATTCTTCCACACAAATACTCATTCCCTTCTTCCTTCTTTTATTCTTTTTTTTTTTTGCTTCTTCTCAAAAATACAAATCATACTTTAGCTTTGAGCTTATTTGTGTCCTGGACAATAGAGTGTGCCAATAATGGTAATATTTTCATTTTAATAAATAGACATCTACATCATCATTTTAGTGGTTCTCTAATTTTCCATTATATGGATTTTTAGAAAAATATCCACTTAGTCTCTTACTATCTTACATGACCTTTCTTTTAATGGGTTGAACCATGTCCTGGTCACAGTGTTTGGCACATACATAATGTGTCTAATGAATCACGAAGTTTAAAATTCTCTTTCCTCTCTTGCATATATTTTCATTTGGCACATACTAAGTTTTCCATGGAGCCCTGGTGGCCAAGTGGTTAAGAGCATGGCTGCTAACCAAAAGGTTGGCAGTTTGAATCTACCAGCGACTCCTTGGAAACTTTATAGAAGAGTACTATAAATGTTGTTGTTGTTGTCAGGTGCCGTTGAACCATTTCCAACTCATAGAGACCCTATGAACAGTAGAATGAAACTCTACCCGGTCCTGCGCCATCCTCATAATCATTGTTATGCTTGAGCCCATTGTTATAGTCACTGTGTCAATCCATCTCGTTGAAGGTCTTCCTCTTTTTCACTGACGATCTATTTTACCAGGGACTGGTTCCTCCTAATAACATGTCCAAAGAACATTAACTCTTATTAATTTTAGTCCTTAGTCACCATTTCCCTCCGTTTGGTCTCATTTGCATTGTACCTTGTGGAAATACCTCAATTTCTAATTCGATGACACTTTTTTCCCTGATTTTAAGTGTTGGGTCTACTCCTCCTAATTTCTATATTTTTATAGATTTCCATGAGAATTTGAAAAGGAGAGAAACCAAGCATACAGGCTCAATTTACAACAGTTCTTATGACACAATACGTATATTTCAAAAGCACAGTTGACTTAGAGTTGTGCGATCCGGATTCAGTTTCCAATTCTGCTGTTGACTAGTGATGTGTTTTAGAAAATCATCTAATGGAGCTGAACTTTGATTTCACTATGCCAAAATAATAGTAACAATAATCAAAATAATCATAATCATAATAACAAGTTTGGCTATGACTTAGTAAATAACAAAAGATAGACTACAGTAGTAAAGTATAATAGTCATTCAATAATACATGTTGGTTTCTTTGTTTTTGTCTTCCAAGCAATTTTATTGAGATTCTCAAAGAATTTTCTCTTACTCTAAATGCCTGGAGCACATGGAAACTCTGATAAATATTTACATGTGCATAATCATATTATTTTTAAGCTTGTGATCTTTACTGCCAAGGAATTAAGTTGATATCATTGGCAGTAAATACGATAAACTTATGACACTCAAAAAAGAAATTATAAGTTTATGGCTTCTTAATTTTGAACTGTAATTTTGAATTAAGAATGTGTTAACAATACACGAGGCAAAATTTGGGAAACAAGTGGTTTAATACTATGACTTACAATTATCCAATTATTCTAACACTGCATTTGACAACAAATTCGTCTATTTCTTTCTCACAAAATTTCTACTTCTTACACAAAATCATTTTGAGTTGTGTCACAATTTTAATGAATCCTAATATCCTTCCCAGGAAAGTACTGTAAAGTCTTACCTTCATTAACGCAGCTATAGTTTTACTTCCATCTTCCATACGTGAAATAAAATCCCAAATGATTTTCTGGTTAAGAAAATCTGTGACAGCTATTTAATATCTGCTGGGGACACAATATTGAATAGTCATGACCCCTGCCTTGTTCAATAGAACAGAATATGCAGTTATCTATGGTACTACACCAAAACCAAACCCATTGCTGTCGAGTCAATTTTGACTTATAGTGACCTTATAGGACAGAGTAGAACTGCCCCATAGGGTTTCCAAGGAGCAGCTGGTGGATTCAGACTGCCAACTTCATGGTTAGCAGCCAATCTCTTAGCTACACACCACCCGGGCTAATGAGAGTTAAAAAGCCGAACATAGCCCAGCAGTTGTACTCACCTACAGGAAGTGTGCCTACACTGAGAATTAAGGATGCCTAAACTGGTTGGAATTAAGAATTAAAGAGCCCTGGAGGTGCAGTGGTTAAAACTTGGCTGCTAACTGAGAGGTCGGTTAGAACCCACCAGCCGCTCTCCATGGGAGAAAAATGAGGCAGCCTACTTCCGTAAAGATTTACAGCCATGGAAATTCTATGGGGCAGTTCTACTCTGTCTATAGGGTCACCATGAGTCAGAATCAACGTGACAGCAGCAGGTAGTATAAGTAGTCTGAGTAGTTAACTTGTTGGTCACAAGGAACTCTGGAGATGTGGACATTTCAGGGACCAAATACAGCATGGAGGAACAGACATTCCAAGAACTCTAAGTAGCTCAATGTAGCTGGAGCATAAAAAATAAAATCATGACGCATTAGGGAAGGCAACAGGAAAATGAGGCTTAGAGTGTAGGTAGGGACCAAATTTGAAGGGGCTTAGATACTAATCCTGGGGACTTTGGACTGTGATGGCATGGGGCTCCACTCTGTTGGATTTAAGCATTCAAGGAAAACTGTCAGTTGCATGTTTGCCATTCCTTAATAAATAGCATTTGATAGCTGGGAAAGGTGTCAGCTAATAGTTATTGCTACTCCCTGATATTCAGACCCACATAAGTGGACTGGCCTTCTTACTTGCTCTAGTGTTCCTGAAAGAATCACGCAGGTTACAATTCTCCTTCTTGTCTTGTATACGCTTTCATTTATTTTTACCTGTTCCTTTCCACAAAAATATTTATAGTTTCTTACAAGCCGTTAAAAAAAAAAATGTTTAAGAAAAATATGGCAGAGGAATAAAAATAGATTTAAGAACAAGTCAAAGCAATTTATACTTAAAGTAATGTATACTTCAAGTATGGGTAATCACAAGGATGGTCTTGAGGTTTTCAAAGAAAGGGGAAAAAAAAGGACGGGGCTCACATGGCGTTTTTTTTTTAAAAAAAACGAAACAGAACAAACAAGCAAAGCAACTGATCAAGTAGAAGTACAACCTTTCTTAAAACTAAGATCAGATAATGATTTCTCTTGGATGTTTTCCACGATATTTCCTTGAGGAATTAAGAGTTAAATTATCTGGGAGAAAGTTGGCCACAAGAAAGGATGAAGGGACACATTAAAGAAAACTGAAAAATCACAAGGGATAAATAACATGTAGGACTTCACATAACAAAGATTCACTTTAGTGCTTCTTAAACATTGACTTGGATCCCTGGTGGCGCAGGGCTATTAACTAAAAGATCAGCAGTTCCAATCAACCAGCACTCCTTGGAAACCCTATGGGGCAGTTCTACTCTGTCCTATAAGGTCACTATGAGTAGGAAATGACTTGAAGGCAACAGGTTTGGGTTTGGTTTTTTGGCAACATTGACTTAATTTTATTTCAAGCAGACTCAAATTGACAAAAATCTCATTTTATATACCTCGAATATGAAATTCAAGCAACATGTTAGAAATAGCCCTTTTGAGTACAAGCTCCTGAGCCCAAACTTTCAGTAGTAATCCAGACTACATGCCAAACAATTCCTAAAAATACAAATGTATGTTCTTTTTCCATGTGTGTTATTATTGGCAAGCAATAAGATGACAGATTTCTTGGTCAGCTGTGCATTATGAAATCCATGGTTAATATAAATGTTAATCAGGGTTATGACAGTAACTCCGGGGGTTATGGTAATCATGTGGCATATAACGCAAGCATGGATATTTCAATTCATGTGTAAACATGTAGTTAATGAAAGGTACAATCACTTAAGAAACTGTTTCCATATTCACAGATTTGGAAATGAAAACAAACAAACAAACTGTTGCTGCTGAGTCGATTCTGACTCAAAGTGACCCTACAGGACAGAGTAGAACTGCTCCATAGAGTTTCCAAGGAGCAGCTGTGGATTCGAATTGCCGACCTTTTGGTAACCAGTGGAGCTCTTAAGCATTTGCAGATGTTGGGCTATAAATCCATTATCTTTCAGATTTTCTTTTTAAAAATAAAAACGTCCATTTAGTATCATTCTTAAACAAAGATGCTGTACTGTAGGATGGAAAGAAAATTTCAAAACTTAAAAAAGGACTTGAATTAAGAAAGGAAGCAAATATATGCATAAATGCTACCACCCTAGGTGGTAACATCTTGATGATGTTAGGCCAGGCCCGATCCATGCATATGGTATTGTTTTTAATAAAATGATCCAACTATACATACAGAGTTGTAACCTGCTTCTTTAAAAAATGTTGACAGGGTATTTATTTCAATACATTACATGAGTTGTATATTTTTGGCTATTCGTATGGCTGATGATTTTTCTTTAACACGTGAAAAACATGATAATTAGTTACAAAATTTAGGATCACAGTATTATTTCCTAAAAGCCGTATAGATACTGTTGTATTTTTTGCTAAAATTAATTTTTATGGTGTAAAAACATAAAGACAGACATCTGTTTATTCTTTTTCATTTAACCTTTTCTTTATGCCTGTATGCTTATAGATTTCATCTCTATCTTTCTAGTTCATAAATATTGCAAGGGTTATGTTTAGATATTAAATACTTCACTGAAACATAGTAAGCTCTTAAAATCAGTAGGCATTAATTTTTCCATAGTTTATGAATATTATCATATAATATGGCATTTATTTTTCACAGCCGGTTCTTCTATTTTTCATCTTCCCTTTGGAAACATTTTTTTTTTTCATTTGTTGTTCTCTTTATCATATCTCTCCTCTTCCCCTTCATTAATTTAATTCCTTCATTTTTTTTGAGAACAAGTTTGTTATCTATACCATTTTTTTGTAATGTTTTTATTTATTGTCTCCAAATAACAAAGTATTATTCCATTGTTGTGCTTTTATTTCTTTATTATTCCTGATTTCCCTGTTTCCCTTTTAAATGTATCACTTTATCTAATTATTTCATTACAGTGTTCTCTCTACATTATACTTTGTTTCTGATTCATAAGTACCATGCTCTATTTTCATCTATTTGGGTTGTTAGTTTCCTGCATTTTTTTTTTTTTTTTCCTTAAGCTTCTGTTGGGTCATTTTCAAAGATAAGATCCTGCCTCGAATCTTGCAAAAGCTTTTACTTTTCTCTTGATCTAACTGTAGGACCGATGTTACTGTAGCTTGCTGTCTTTTGTTTGTTTTAATCATCCTTGAACAACGGAGATGTCCAACAACAGATTTGCCCAATGATTGGGAATGAATGGATTGCCCTTTTTGTATATTTGTGCTTGGGTAAGTAATATACATGTAGTTTCAAAGTAAAAGAATAGTAGATATGAAAAGCTCCCATTTTGTAGTAGTTTTTCTATAATTCAGTTGTATTGGGATGGTGTCATTCCCCTTCATGAATAGCCTGGTTCTCTACATTCTGAAACAATAGTGTGTGCCGACAGGCAGAAACCACACTACAGTTCCCATCCTCAATTTACATCATGTCTTTCTCTTTCTGCTTGTCTTCCCTGTAGCTTACAGAGGTTTCGCTGTGCAGAGTTTCTGCATTGCATAACTCCACTGACTCACCCAATGGTCCAGTGGGTTTTGTTTTGGAACTGTGGCCATGAACATTCCATTATCTGTGATTTCTCCTATCTTCTTTCCCCATTTGTGCAAAGGTGGAGAAATCAAGATAGGATTGGATAGGAAAAAAGAAATTGTACTCTCCCAGCCACACAAAAGGAAAGAAAGTGATCATTTATTTTAGGCATATCTTGCATCTTTTGATTCCGAGGCTAGATAGTGTGGAGTATGTGAAGCAAATTTCTCCCTTTTTACAAAGTCAATCAAAGGTATTCAATGAGATTCATCTTGAACATGTTTCCCTTCAGATAACCCCATAAGCTTCGATTAGTGTCATTTTTTTTTCTAGGAATATGACAATTGCTAGATGTTTCTTTGATTATAATTTTTCTCTTTGTGTTAGAGAACGTTTTTATGAAATTTAGACTAGAGTAAATTGAGGACTCTTATCCAGATTTAAAATAGAAGCCCTCTTCATAGCTTCTACTGTGTGTCTTAAATATCACTCTGTGGTTTCTACAACGTGACTTTCTTTTTAGCTAGGGTTTTTTTTTAATCTCTGTGTATCTTTTGTTGGTGGTGATTTATAGTGAAGGAAAAACTGCCAATCGATAAAAATAATTTGCATTTTATAATGCTAAAATAGCAGATGCTTAAAGGCTAAAATGTTAGTTAACATTTAGTATGTTTTACTCAAATAGGTTATTTTATGAAGTTACTATGATTTAATTTTTTTGCATTAAATAAAAAGTATGATGATTAAGAATTACAATTTTTTTTTTCCTATGTCAATATCATAGTAATGGCTTAGGGTAAATTAATGTCAGCTTTGACTAGCTTATATTTTATATGTGTACAGCATATTTTTTATTTCACTGGTTATTCACTGAGATTAGTATGAAAAATAAGTTCTTAAGCCCTTCAAAAATCTAGATTTTACGTGCATATCCCAGCTGAATTAACAAGATTGAAACAACTGGTCAAATAAATTGATACACAGTATTCATTCAGCTCTGTAAGTAGCAAGAAATATACAAGTCTGCCATATATAATATTATATTTTTCCTAAGGTTTAGTAGAAGAGGTCAATCTTTTGGCCATAGCCAATGCACTTCAACACGCTATGAAATGCAAAGTACGTAAAAAATGTCAAGAGATATAAAATAGACTTCTATAATTATGTGTAAGGAAACATTATTTATGTTAAGGACAAAAATGATTATTTTTTCTGATAATGTAAACGTTTATATTACTTCAAGCTTAGATTCACAAGTATTGTATTAGTGATAAAACACAATATGGCTTGTCCTATCTCACACTGGGAGGATAGAGATAGTTCTAACTGGTCAAATTTAAAAGGCATTGAATATCTAAAATTATGTGTTCGTTGTTCTTTTCTATTTCAAAACTATCAAAGTCTATTTTTTAATGCTTTTGTTTCTTGTAGGACTTCTGTAATGCTTGATGTAACTACATGTGCTACCATATTTTTTAGTATTTCCACTGGCCAGGTAAAATGATTTTATTTTGTTTTAGAGGTTGAATTACATTTAAACTAGATTTAATTATACTCAACAATTATTTAAACTTAATAGGACAACAACATTTTCTTTTCCTGCAAGTTGAAAGTGTCCTCACTGTTTTTTAAGAACTTGAGTCAGAATGCTTTCAGATAGGTATTGGGTCTGTTTCTACTGCAAGAAAATTAAAAAGCAGGAAAAAACACAACACAGTATCGTTAACAGATAAAAGTTTTCCATCCCAGTTTTGCAGATATCAGAGGTATATATCATTTGACCTTTGGTTAAATACGCTGAGCTTCCAGGAGTAAAGGCTCTATAGCAGCGTTAAGTATTATTGCTCATATCTTCATCATCTAAACATAATCTTTAAACTACTTAAGATTCACCTCTCACTGTGGCACATTTTCTTTAATTCCTCTGTAATTGTAAAGAGGGCTTTGATGAGTGTATTATGGTTTCCCTAGCTTCTGAGTGAATTGCCTGTTTAATAGTAGATAAGCAAACTTCAAGGACTGTTGAGATTTTCAACATTCCTTTTCCTTTGATTTCTTTATTTTCTAATTTCTGCAAAATCATCTCTTCCCCACTACTGTGAAATCGTGCAAGCAAGCACCACGTTAAGGTGGAAAGAGCACAGAAGAAAGGAACTGGGAGACATAAATTCCATTCCTAACTCCATCATTAAGATCTTGAGAAATATCACTTAATTATTTGCAGAATTGAGTGACAAGACTTGGCAATAGTGTAGTTATTCAATAATATGCTTAATGCTTACTATGTATCTACGTACTACATATGTATGTATTTATCACCATGCATCTGAATCAACTCAATGACAACTTTTTTTTCTTTTCTTTTAATGTATCTAATGGGAGTCGCTGGGTGGTTGCAGTGCAACCGGTTTGTCTTTATATTTGGCCTTTCTGGCCCTGGGTTTGTAGTTTGGCCGAGATGATTTGCTAGGCCAAAATCTTGCATAGGCATTCGGCAGTTTACTATGCAAATAAGGTGACTGTGGCCTACCAAGAGAACAGGTCAGTTCATGGTCTTGATGGCAGGAATAAGCTTATGAAAGAGCTAATCCCAAAGAGGTCGAGGGGGACTCCACTACCATCAAGAAAAAGACCTGGGAGCACAGTGTATCCTTTAGACCCAGAGTCCCTGTGCTGAGAACCTCCTAGACCCAGGAGACAGAATTTTAACACTGGAGACGGCACAAGATAGCATAAGATAGCACAAAAATCAAGAGATTGCATAAGAAGGTACAAGAGGCTAGAACTAGGGGACAGGTGCAAGATGGCTGTAGTGGGTTTCCTGGCCCATGGATCAAGGCAGCTGCAGTGGGCTTACCCACTGAGCAAGAGAGCTGAGCACCTTCGGGAAAGTTCCTTGCTGGCAGAGTAGGGTGCCTCCGGGCACTTAGCGGCAGAGCCAAAAGAGCTGTAACATTTGCCCAAGCTGGGCTGGCAGCAGAGGCCAGGCCTGAGAGGGTGGTGTTGGCAGCAGAGATCTGAGAGGGGGCCAGCTTCAGAAGCCTGAGCAGGACCTGGCCTGCAGGCACGGCCGAGAAGCGCAGCCTGCTATGAGCACAACTAAGAACTAGCTGAGAGCTGTCTTAATTGAAGGCTGTCCTGGTTGACAAACTGTATCCTGTTTCCTGAGTTGTTCATGTTATTTCCAAGTTAATCCGGATCCCAAGTGGTAGCCTGTTACTTCCCTAAGAAACCATATAATCATGAGTATGATCTATGAGTACTGTGTTGCCATTGTAATGGATTATCCAATCCAGCAGAGAAGTAGAGAGTGCGTGGGGAGGATGGCTAGTGTCAGAACTGATAAAAAGGTTGGACACCTCAATGGAATTGGCTTTGTTCTGAGGGTGATTCTTATCCTTCCTTGTGAAGTTAGAAGACTTCTGATGCTACAGCATTGCTGGGGTGCCAAAGTTTAATGCATTTTGCTACTTATCGAAGGTTGGTGGTTTGAGTGCACCCAGAGGCATCTCAGAACTAGATCCGGTAATCTACTTGCTTCTGAAAAATCAGCCATTGGAAACCCTGTGGAGCACAGTTCTACTCTGACATATGTGGTCACCGTGAGTCGAAATTGACTCCACAGCAGCTAGTTTTTGGTTTTATATACCTAATAACCTTTTCAGAGATTTGAAGATACCTAATAAAAGTAAATATGTCACCTATCTACACGGATCTTTAAATCTAGTGGTCTTTTTTCTCTTATTACTTTCTATGATCAAGAGAAAGACATTGGCTTGAAAGAGAAAACACATTTTGCTTTTGAAATAAAATCTAATTATCCACCACCTTAGATACGTTTGGATTTCTGTTCCACGGTATCACCTGACTTTTGCTCATATTAATGGAATATTATTTTAGGGAACGATGTGTATATTAGGAGAATTATCATTACTACACCACCTGTGCCTCTTTGGTTGAGCACCCCAGCAGAGATGTCCATTGTTCCCAAGTGACGCACATCCCAAAGGAGGGTTTGGAATGCAGGTAGCTGTTGTTTATTAACTCCCGAACAAGAAGCGAGCTTCACTTGTTGGACAAACGTAGGAAAACAATAGCATAATTTCAGAATTGGCCTAAAGCATCTCAAGACATTATTTTTAGATATGAAGCAGACACCACAGTGGCAAGGATGGCTATTTAAGAAGCACAGTGTGAATGAACGTTTTTGGATATATATGTCATCTGCATTTTGTTTCTAATCATTTTGAGTAGCAAGATGGAAGTTAGAGACTCCTCCCTTTCATGAACTTTTGCTGTGCTTGAGTGTGTTTGTGACATTGTTTGTATATTTTCCCTAACAGATTTGTCGATGTCAGGGTTTCTGCCTCACCACTTATATGTACCTGTCCATTCTTGAAGGACAGAAGCTGTTTGGATGGAACACACATCATTTCTGTCACTCCTGTTTTGTTTTTGTTTGTTTATTTCCTACTGAGAATTCGGCATTGGAGATCAGTTGCAAACTGGCAGATCTTTGACCTAACACACAAATCAGATCAGTCCTTTCTTTTATCATAAAAGCTGAGCCACATATGAAGCTGATATTGGAATTGACTATTACACCCTTATTTATTTATTTATTTAAATTTACCTTTATCATTTGTTTAAGAAATAAACAGATATTTACGACAAAGTGGTACACAGTTCTTCAGTAGATGCTTGAAGATAGTCAACAAGAGAGGACAGTAGTGTTGCAAACATGGAAATAGGTGGTGTTGTAGTTATCTAGTGCTGCAGTAACAGAAATACCACAAGTGGGTGACTTTCACAAACAGACATTTATTTTCTCACAGTTTAGGAAGCTAGAAGTCTGAATTCAGGGCGCCACCTCCCAGAGAGGGTTTTCTCTCTCTGTCAGCTCTGGAGAAACGTCCTTGTCTCTTCGGAGCTTCTGCTCCTAGGGCAGTCCTCATGTGGTTCGACATCTCTCCTCCCCCATCTGTGCTTCTCTAATTTCCTTCTTTTGTATCTTGTAGGAAATTGATTCAAGACACATCCTACACTAATCCAGTCTTATTAACATAACAAAGACAACCCATTCTCAAATGGGATTCTAACCACAGGCATAGAGGTTAGGATTTACAACACATTTTGAGGGGACAAAATTCAATCCATAAGAGATGGAAATTCCAGTTTCAAAATAAACCTACAATTTAAACTCTAGGAACACAGTTGTGATCTCCAGGAATCATGGATAACATAAGATGTTCTAGAACCTGGAGGATGACCTTCACTTGATTGTAAGCCTCTAGCAGATGTTCATAAAACCTTTTACCACAAGAAGCAATAAGCACTGGTTTCTGGGACAAAGCAATGTGGGTAAGAGTGGGACGTTGGACAAAACACTAGCAAACGAGACTGACATTGATTTCAGATGAAATTCTTGAACCAATTATAAAGAAAAAAGAAGGAACACTCGGGTTCAGTATGGGTTCACAAACACTAAGTCATGACAGACTAATTCAGTTTCTTCTTTTAATAGGGTTAGGAACTTAATAGATCAGGAAATATTGGAGACACTACGGGCATGGTCTGGATTTCAGCCAGGCAGTTGACAAAGATTCTCATGCTTTCCTTGTTGACAAGATAATTAAAATAAACTGGATTTAGCAGCAATTTCTGCTTACAGAAAAGTTTATGGGAATGTGTTAATAATTTTAAAACATTTAAATAATGATAACTGTGTATTTATAACTCTTTATCTGACAGACAAGTAGCCCTGGTGGCACAGTGGTTAAAGCTCTCAGCTGCTAACCACAAGGTCAGTGGTTCAAACCCACCAGCCACTCCGCAGGAGAGAGATGGGCAGTCTGCTTCTGTAAAGATTTATAGAAACCCTATGGGGCAGCTCTATTCTGTCCTATAGGGTCCCTATGAGTTAGGATCAACTCGATGGCAGTGAGTTTTTTTTGTTGTTGTTGATTTTTGTTTTGTTTTGTTTTGTGTGACAGACACTGCTATGTGATTTACATGCATGCCCTTAATCCTCATAATCTATGAAATATTATACATATTCTTCAAGTTATAAAACTGAGGAAAAGAGAAGCTCAGTACCTTGCACAAGGGCGCTTGGAGAGTAACTGGCAAAGTCACAGTTCGTCTGCAGTAAGTTTAACTTCAAAATCAAACTGTTAAACGTGATGTCATATATCCTTGATTGGTTATGTACCTTTAGGCATTTTAATTAATTATAGCAATGAAGATATGAAGAATATGTTCATGAAGTTTTGGCCAAGCGTGTATCTGAAATAACAGGAAATATCCTGGATAATATAATGAACAATAGTTTATCCTTTATGTTGGTTTTCTATGGCTGCTGTAATAAATTACCACAAACTCGATGGCTTAAAACAACACAAATTTATTATCCTGCAATTCTATAGGCAAGAAGTTCAACATAGGCTATGCTGTTGCTGTTGTTAGTTGCCTTCAAGTCGATTCCAACTCATGACGACCCCATGTGTGCAGAGTAGACCTGTGCTCCATAGGGTTTTCAAGGCTGTGCCCTTGCAGAAGCAGATCGCCAGACCTGTCTTTCGAGGTGCCTGTAGGTTGGTTCTAACCACCAACCTTGCATCTAGCAGTCGAGTGTTTAACCATCTGCACAATCCAAGGACCTAATGTAGGCCCTACTGAGCTAAAACCAAGGTGTCCACAGGACTGGATTCCTTTTGGTAGCTCTTGGGGAGAGTTGGTTTCATTGCTTTCCCAGCTTCTAGAGGCAGCCCACATTTCTTGGGTCAAAGCCCCATTTCATATTCAAAGCCAGCAACATTGCACATCTCTCTGCCTTGCTTTCATAGTCAAATCTTTTTCTCATTTTCTCGTTCTGTCTCACTCTTCCACTATGTCATTATTACAATCCAGAATGTTCTCCTATTTTAAGGTCAGATGATTAACAACCTTAATCCCATCTGCATTAATTTCCCTTTGCCATGTAACCTAACATATTTATAGGGCCTGGGGAATAGAACATGAACATTTTGGGGGTAGGGTATTATTCTGACTACCATACTCCCTTTAATGCATTTGCCATACTACAGCAAAAGTGAACTTCCTAAAGCAGGCATCTGTTTATATCATTTGGCAAGCACTGATTTTTCCTTCTATAACCACTTACATAAGTTTGCCAGTGCAATTCCTAGTTTAATATGCCTTAATTAAAACTTTCATTACGTTATATGTAATATTCAACTAACTTCATGGTTTAAAGGACTCATCATGGTCTGAAATTTGAAGATTGTGGAAGCTGGGTGATGGATGTGTATTTATTGCATTAATATACTTTTGTATATATTTAAGATTTTCCATATTAAAAATGAAAAATAGACTCAGGGATTTTGTTAGGCTCTCTTGTAGTGTCAGAAGTATCAGGAGAGCAACCTAGAAACTTAAAAGCTGTGTGCTAAATGAATAAAATTATAACAGATAGAATAAAAGAGCGGGTTGTTCCACAGTATTATAATGGTTAGGCAACAAATGAATTATGATATATACTTTTGAGGACCACAATGAAAAAAAAAATTAGGCCAACCGGAACACATTTGTAGGAAAATTACAATCTACGTAAACTTGGCTGAAGGAGTAATAAATTAGAAGGAGAATAAAATTAGAAAAGACAAAAGCTGAACTATTGTCAAATATTGAAAGTACCATCAGGGTAAAGAAGAAGCGGGTTTGTTTCTCCTGACCCCTAAGAACAGTATTTAGCAGATCCATAGAAAGAATGTTTGATTTCTAACAATTGCAGTCGTCCAAAGATGAAAGGAGCTGTCTTGAATTGGATGGCCCCACACATAAATAGGATTCAGGCAGCAGTTTCTTTGTTGTACTTACAATCTTTATAGTTTCTTCTCACCTTGGCAACTTAGAATTTGGTAATGGATGAGACTTTGACCCTTTTAGCTAGCACCAATCTCCAAAAGCATGTGTCACACTCTACTTAGTTTCTAGGTTTCACAGAGATACCATTGCCTACAACAATCACACTGAATTGTTGAGACAAGAGAAGTGAAATCTCATTGATCTGAGCCAGCTTGCAAAGTGTACAGAATGCATCTTACTTAATGGAGGGCAGTGGAGTGTGCTGCTGTAGGTACTGAACTAGTAAGCCCATGAGGGTGGTCATGGGAGGACAAACCAATGCTTTTACCAAATAATATTGGGCCAGAAAGTGGTGGAGTCCAGATGGCATGCATTGCTTTCTCATCGGACGTCTGCAAAATGGCGAAGTAAGATGTTGCAGGCAGGGTGTCTGTATCTCCCACACAGATTACCAGGCCTTTCTTTGGCAGTACAACTGAGTTGGTTTGAACTGCCAGACTTTAGGTTAGTCATGCACAAAGCATTTGTACCATCCGGGGACCCGCCGATTCAACTCTATTGGGATAACGGTCCTCTTGGCTTCCTTTAAACAGGCCCTCAAATGCAAACTTTTGGTTCTTATCTTTTCTTGTCAACTATTTCCCTTATACCTTTATGCAATTTTGGGAAAATCTTTTTCCAAGTGGCATTTAGCACTCTACCTCCTTTATTTTCCAGACAGTTCCAGCCTCTGATCTATTGCTATGAGATATTTGATGACTGCAAACATATTTTACACAAGTCAATCAAGCACATATAGAAATATGTGTGATAGATTTTTAAACTCCTGCCTGTTGTTATAGGACAATATTAATGCAACGAATGTATTTTTAATTTCATAATTTACATTTAAAGTCCTCGTTTGTCTCTGGTTTATGTGGCCCTTTTGTCTCTTGAGTTAATATTTTCCTTGTGTCTTTGGTGTTCTTCATTCTCCTTTGCTCCAAGTGGGTTGGGACCAATTGATGCATCTTAGATGGCCACTTACAAGCTTTTAAGACCCCAGTTGCCGCTTACCAAAGTAGGATGCAGAACATTTTCTTAAAAGACTTTGTTATGCCAATTGACCTAGATGTCCCCTGAAACCATAGTCCCCAGGCCCCAGCCCCAGCTGCTCTGTCCCTCAAAATGTTTGGTTGTGTTCCAGAAACTTCTTAGCTTTTGGTTTATTCCAGTTGTGCTGACTTTCCCTGTATTATGCATTGTCCTTCCCTTCGCCTAAGATGATTCTTATTTACTATCTAGTTAGTGAATTCCCCTCTCCCTCCCTCCCCAACCTCATAACCATCAAAGAATGTTTTCTTCTGTGTTTAAACCTTTTATTGAGTTCTTATAATAGTGGTCTCAAACTAGATGGTGCCCAGCTACCACCAATGACCACCTTGACAGGGAACACAACAGAGAGTCCTTGATGGAGTGGGAGAAAATTGTGGGGCAGAACGCAAATTCATGTAAAAAGATGACACTTAACAGTCTGACCGAGACTGGAGGAACCCCTGAAGCCATGGCTCCTGGACACTTTGTTAACCCAGAATTAAAACCATTCCCAGTGGTCACTCTTCAGACAAAGAATAGACTGAACTATAAAACATAAAATAATACTTGTGTGGAGTGTACTTCTCAGTTCAAGAAAACACACAAGACCAAATGGGTGGCTCCTGTTTGGAGGCAGGATGAGAAGACAGGAAGGGACAGGAGCTGGTTCGATGGACACAGGAAACCCGGGATGGATAAAGGAAGTGTGCGGTCACATTATGGGAACTGCAACTAGTGTCACTTAACAATATGTGTCTAAATTTTTGTATGAGAAATTAACTTGAGCTGTAAACTTTCACCTAAAGCACAAGAAATAAATCAATAAATAAAGTTATCATTTGTATATGCATTTAATATTTTTCTGAATGTTTCACAGGATAATGTTTTGACACCATCAGTACTGTTACCAAAAAAAAAAAAAAAGAAAGAGAGAGATTATGAGGAAACTGAGACCTACCTGTCTTGACCAATGTCACATTGCTAGTTAAAGGCAAGTAGGGCTGGAGAAGTACAGCTGCTGCTCCCAAATAATCCCGCCAGACAAGGGAAGAACCTGGCTTTGATCCTTGGACTTCTAAGTTCAGTGATCTTTTCACTTTGCCATGTGATGGTTCCAAGTAAAATGCCACATCTTTCCAACATGGTAATTAGCTATCAGTGTGACCTTGAGGCAGCAGTTCTTCTAGGACAGAGGGAAAGAGAGACAGATAAGGGAAGAAAAAATTCCAAGTGAAACCCTCCAGTTAACCCTAGCAAACGAATTTGATTTATTTTTCTTATGGACCTAATCAGGGTTGGGACTAATCTGAAATGAATAGCTACAGTTTTTTCATCTTTGGCTTGCTATATAGAGCTCCTTTAAAAAGTACTCAGTGACATTTTAGAGTAAATATGACAAGCAGATGTAAATGTAATTACACAAGTCATATACGGTGTGAGTCATCTGTAAAGTTCACTATGAATGAGCTATACTGCACAGAATCCACTTGTCACTTAAGAATGAGATCATCTGCTTTTATATATGAAGAGAGAAATTTGACAGTTCACGAAACTCAGTCAAAGCCAGAAAATTTCCAAATTACCATTCTCCAGTCGTCCGGGATCGAATAATAAACCATGAGGACAGTCCCCATTTACTTCCGTTTTGACAAATGCCGGTAGAGAAAAGAAATGGAGAATCTGAAAAATATGCCTAGAACCTTAATGTTTCGGACTTTTGAACGGTTACATGAATAAAAGTCAGATGAATATCTCTGTTTTTAACTTCTTCATTATTATATTTCTCCATAGTCTAAAATTTCCATAATACACAAATTCTAATTTTCTGTGCGATAATATGCAACTAAGAAACAATTATTTTCTATGCGATATAATTGTCGAGGTCAGAGAGAGAAAAGTTAAATTTATATAAAAGGAAGTATTCTTGTTATTCCAGGGATATTAAAAGATGAAAGTGGTAAACTTATTTTCTCAGAAAGTGTGCTCTCTCTGTCATTGTCTCTAGTTGCCTGTAACCGAGTTTGAAGGTAACTGTTTCCAGAAAATGAAAGTATAGAACAATGAGGTATGTGCTACACTGTAGAAAAGTATTCCAAAATGTACCTGTCAGATTGTTCCTTCTGCCCTGACATGTGGTCTGTGGTCGTAAATCACTGACCTTGCTTCTTACTTTTTAAAGAATGAACAAATGAGAGCATAGAATACTCAGAGAGAATACAAAGCCATTATCTCCAGAACAAATTGAAATAAGGCAACTAAGACGATGACCCACTGCTTGACCTCTTTCACTGGACTCTCACTTTGGGTTCTTCCCGTGATTATTTTTGTATGGAGTTGCTGAGCTCCACCTTCATCCTTTATCAATGAGCTCTGCTATCTCTTCACTGCTTAGAAGACAAGACTTGCTTCAACATCCCCTGTTCCTTCTTGCTTCTAAGCTTTTGCCTTCCATCAGTTACTCAAGTAGCTAGCGTTAAGAGATAAATGGGTTTCTAGAAAATAAATATATTTTCAAAATTATGCAGATAGTTGTATGTCTACATGCTGTTCTTATGACAAGATTTCTTCTTTCCTCATTTTAAATATTTTTTTCTTTAGCTTTTTGTACGCTATATGTTTTTCCACTGTGGTTAAGTGCTTGGCTGCTAACCAAAGCGTTGGTAGCTCAAACCCACCAGGCTCTCTGGGAGAAAAGACCTGGCAATCTGCTCCCATAAAGATTATAGTCTAGGAAACCCTATGGGGCAGTTCTACTCTGTCTCACAGGGTTGCTATGAGTCGGAATCAACTTGACAGCACACAATAAGAAGGTTTTCTTAATACTCTAGTTGTCGGTTTGGGGGCTTTGGCAGATGCAAAAACAAAAACAAACAAAAAAACAAAACAGCTCTCTTTATTAATGGTTAGAATTATAAATTAGTGACAAGGATGGAGGAGAAATTTGCACTCTTTAACGTAACAGAATTATTTCTGAGGACAGTAGTTAAAGGTAGACGTAATGATTTTTCCCCACTGCATTTCTTTGTTTGTTTTTAGTCCCTTCTCATTGTGTGTTTCCTATCTAACTCCCAGTTTTTGAAAATCAGTTCTTTCCTGCATTCTTAAAATGAAGAGGATTGTCGTCTCTGTGTCCTGAAGGGAATTGTGTCAAGAGTCGGGATATACAGACTCTTCTGTCATAAAACAGAAGTGCCCTTCGGGTATCATGCAGGACAGATGTAAACACTTAACAGCAATGTTGAGAACTGTGACTGATCCTTTTTATAACGTATTTAAGATTCAGTTATATGCAAATTCTGATTTTAATTGGAATCCAGCTAGCAGCTCTTTCTGTAGTTTTCCTCATCTTCTATCTAAAATATCCAGAAAGATACAGAGAGTGGTTGCAATACAGAAATACTGTTGAACAAAGTAATCTAAAAATTGGGGAGACTTGCCAAATTTGATGATATATGGAGCTGAGATGAAAAAGACAAAGAAATAAAATAGAATGGAAAAATATAACTTACATCCTACTATTTATGGTCTCTGGCTTGGCCTCATGACAAAAAACAGTGCATGAAAACCACAATTTAACCTGTTCCATTACTCTCACACTGCCTGTCCTCTGATTCAGAGATGAACCTCTGTAGAAGTCAGACATTGGAGCTCCATTCCTCTGCCAGTTTAAAAACTGGTCAGATTAGTGTCCATTTTGCCTTCTCTCATCTTCTTAGGTTTCACAACCGTTTGAAAGTACCTGAGGAGAAACAGGTGATTTTCTAAAAATGGTGCAATGTCTTCCAGAAGCTATACATCTCACAAGTGAAGGTTCCATTTTGATAAAGAAAGAATAAAAAAGAGGTTTGAGGTATGGTGCTAACCAAAAGATTGGCAGTTCAAACCAACCAGCTGCTCCACAAGAGAAAGGTGTGGCAGTCTTCTGTAAAGATTAAACCCATTGCTGTCAAGTCGATTCTGACTGACAATTCCAAATCATAGTCGCTATGAGTCGGAATCGACTTAAAGGCAGTGGGTTACTGGGTCAGGGTACTAGAGAACTAGACAGTGAGGGCAGAATGTGATGGTACTTAAGTAAAGCAGAACTAACCCCCTTCTAAATTTATGAGGGGACGTGAACATTCTCCAAGTACACAGAGAGCAAGACTAAAAATACTTGTTAAAAAACCACAGAATCTGGAAAGATAGTGATATAATGATTAAATGAGAAAAATAGTTAATTCATAGTCAGTAGAAGCATTCTGCAAAAAGAAAATTTCAAGAATTTTGTTGACATCATGAAAATAATACTGAGAAACTTGACTTTTATAAAAGTAAAGAAGAAAGTAATGGATTGAGTACAGATAGATATGAAAAGGAATATTTATTAAATTAAAAAATAATCAGGGTAAGGTAAGAAATAAATAGGATGCTGAAGGATTGAAGGAAAATTATAATACTGAAAAACAGAATTAGAAGCCACATTGAAAAAGTATGGAAAATCGGTAAAAAATCAAATGTACAGGTCAAATTGGAGAAGCTCTTCCAGAATGATGAGGAAAAGGCAAACGTGTGAGAAAATGGTAGCCACAGAAGACAAATAATATTTATACTGCATACAAATAGTTGATGTTTCTAATTTGTGGGCAAACTAGAATTCATGGAGCCATTGTAATCACTGGAGTGTGGTGATTTTCCTATTCAATATAAAAATGTGAATAATAGGTAGTTTTTAAAATAATCATGGATGTTAAAGAAATCTGTAATAAATGGAGAAGAAAAGCAATGTTTCTAATCTATGTTTGTATTATGATGTCATTTTGCCCCCAAATAAGTGTATGTTTACCATATTTTCAATCAAAATTTCAATTCCGCCTTTTTATTGAATTAGAAAACATAATTCCATAACTTTTTTGATTTACACAAATCTTAAAATGCATTAGAAAGCTAGAAAAATGTGAGGTATATTTTCGGGAAAGGGCAAAGACAGTGGAAGAATGGAATAGAATATGAAGTCTAACAACAAACCCTAGTACATATAATTAAGTATATGACAAATATGACATTTGAAAACTTTGAAAAAGAGATTGTCTATTGTATTCAATAAATGTTGGTGGAATTACTGACTACTTGGTGATAATATTATTTCTCTACATCAGGAGCCAAAACGAATACCAAAGAAATAAGCCATATAAAGAAATAAACTCATGGAATGTCTAGGAGAAAGTTAATGGGATTGTTTTAACATCTTGTTGTGGGGTTGACCTTTCTAAACACTGTCCATTAACTTTGTATTTATTCTACAAATATTACAAATATTTATTTATTATCTAATTGTGTTCCAGACACGAAAAAATGTGTGAGTTAGAATGAATAAGAGAGAGGCAATGTCTTTATCCCTATCAGGCATAAGAAAATTAAAAATGTATATAGATATATAAAGTTTTGAATGAAGGAAAATCAAGTACTTCTAGAAGTCAAAGAACTACTGTGAATAAAATGGAAAACTAAGGAAAAACACTGTGAATATGATTTTGAAATGCGTGTGATAGATATTATTCAATATTTTTACATATATAAAACATTCATTTGTTTCAAAAGAAATATTAACATAACATTAGGTCAATAATTATCTGTAGACAATTAGCATAATAACAAAAATACAAAGATTTTACTTCATCAGTAATTAAGAAATTCAGTAAAATGAGGCTTCATTTGATAACTATCAATTTTTTAAAAAATTAACATAAAGCTAACCCCTATGATGGGCAAAGGTGAAGTTAAAATAAACATTTTTGTACAAAGTGGTTAACAGTATAAACGATATAATTTTTCTGAAGAGCAGTTTTGCAACACATATCAAAACAATGAAAAATATAAGATACCATTTGTCCCAGTGATTCCAGTCCTAGGAATGTACTATAAAAAGACATTGAGCAAATGTTGAAGCTTTATCAAAAAATGTTTTATCACAGCATTATTTATAATAACCAAGATTATATAGAAACTTAAGGAGCCCTGGTGGCACAGTGGCTAAGTGATCAGCTGAAAGGTTGGTGGTTCAAATTCACCAGCCACTCTGCAGGAGAAAAATATGACAGTCTGCTTCTGTAAAGATTACAGCTTTGGAAACCCTATGGAGCAGTTCTACTCTGTCCTGTAGGATTGCTATGAGTAGGAATCAGCTCGATGGCAACAGGTTTTGGTATACTCCTGGATGCAATCCCATTTGGGAATAGGGTTTTCTTTATTATGTGAATGAGGCCATATCAGTGTAGGATGTGTTTTAAACCAATCAGTTTTGAGGTATAAAAAGAGCAGATTAGGCACATAAACAAGAAAGCACAAATGGAGAAAGATTGATGCCATGTGGAGGTCACCAAAGAACCAAGGAAGAGAAGCTGAAAGAGACAAGGATTTTCCCCCAGAGCAGACAGAGAGCCTTCCCCTAGAGCCTGCACCCTGAATACTGGCTTCTAGCCTTGTAAAATGTGAGAAAATAGATTTGTTTGTTAAAGCTACCCACGTATGGTATTTCTCTTATAGCAGCACTAAAAAACTAAGACGGGGGAGTGCTTAAATAAATTGTGGCAAATCCACAAAATGAAATGACATATAAGTCTTAAAAACAATGCTGTAGGTAGGTACTTTTTATATTGAATCTCTCATGATCTATTTTCAGTAAAATAAAATCAATTCAAAAATAATATGGCACAATTATGCTAATAAAAGTATAGAAAAATGAAAAAATCTGGAAGTTTTATTTATTAGCTTTCATCTTTGGTGGTTTAATTATAATTTACTTTTATTTTCTGCTTTGTGCTTTTCTGTAATTTTGGAGATTTTCATCAATGAATATATACTATTTTACACGAAATTATTTTAGAAGTAATTGCAACAAACACTTTTTGGAAAAAATAACTACTTTATAATCTGATATATTGAAAAAGGGAGAGAAAAGATAATTTGTTATGCTTATTAGCATTTTTCTTAATTAGAGTGTATGCTTGGTTGCAGTAATGGAAACCCCCAAAACAGTGGCAAACAAGATGCAATTGTATTTCTCTCTCCTGTAACAGTCCAGCTAAGTTTTGGAATTCCTATTACTATAGGATGGGAACCCTGATGGTGCAGCAGTTAAGCACCCAGCTGTTAACCCACATGTCAGCAGTTCAAATCCACCAGTCCCTCCTTGGGAGAAATATGTGGCAGTCTGCTTCCATAATGATTTACTGCCTTAAAAACCCTATGGGGCAGTTCTGTTCTGTCCTGTAGGGTTGCTATGAGTTGGAATGAACCCTGCAGCAAGGGATATAGAAGCCTTTGTCAGACACTATTCTTAAATATGTGGAACTCATGTTAAAGCTCATCATAGAAGTTGAACATATGTAAATGATTTTTCGCAGGCAATGCTACTAAGACAATCTCTCAAAGTCTTTTTTGTTATCACAGTAACTTTGAAGGTCCATGAACTTTGTAATGGCTGTATGTAGTAGCAATTTGCGAGGTAAGCTAGTAAAGGTTAGAACAGGTGAGGTCCAGCCTCGGGAGGAGTGCGTTTGTAGATGACAGGGTATAGATGTCTCCTACAGATCTCCGCACAAGCAGGCAAGAAATGTAGTCATTTTAAAAGCCCAGTGACTGTTTATATAGTTATTCCTCTTGAATTGATTTGCATGCCCCTAATTTTCTTTGTCTTTTTTTTGGCATTTTTGCACAATAATATAGCCCACAAAATAATTTGGTCTGATTATCAGTTATATTTTAAAATTATATTCAAGAACATTTACCAAGCCTCTATTGATTGCACTAGGCTATATTTGGTCCTTTTGAAAATGGTTCAACAAATACTCATTTAGTACCAGTTTCACAAGAGACTGATCAATGTCTTGGAGAGAGGGGAAATTTAAAACTTTAGGAAGTGCCACCTTTGCCTTCCAGGATTTTATAATCTAGCTTAAAAGATTACAAAGAAATCACCAGAGGAACAAATAATAACTCAAATTAGTATAGGTGGGTATGAAATACAAGGCACAAAAAAATACTGTGGAAGTTTTAAGGAGAGAGATTATTTATAGTCAGCTAGAGCTGCGTTTGCATAAGTCAGGATGAGCTTTAAGTGGCCCATGACACCATTTTCCTTCTTTTCTTTTTTCCTCTCTGTTTGAAAGCTTAAACTTTGAGTTTTGGGTAGTATGCGATTTCTATCACTGCTAAGAGTCTAGTATTTTTGCATGCAATTCTTCTTTTTGTGTCTTCAGTGGCCCAGACAGTGCAATGGTTTTCATTGTTAAGCGAATGGGACCCATGCAGAGTGAGGGCCACTGAGTCCTTGTCACTCAGCGTTTCCTCCCCAGTTGTGTGCTCTGTCAAGCTACCTGGTTTTTTGAAATGTTTGGAAAGACAGAAGAACTTAATGACGTTATTAGTTTGGTGGCTCCCTTAATTTTGTTTTTAATATTAGATACTCTGTGTCTTAGTGCATATTGTGAATTAGTCATGATACTTAAAATCCTAAAAAGCTGCTGTATGATAATAATATATTTTAAAAAATTGGTAAGATTGTACATTATATATAATTGCTATGATCGTTTTTGTTTGTTGTTTTGTCAAAACCTTTTGACATATCCTAATTTAGGTTTATTAATGTCACTCGGAAATTACTGATTGAGTACTTACTTTTTAGTCTTTAAATACGCTAGGGACAAAAAAAAGCCAGAGAATAATAAATTATTTCCCAACACCAAATTGAAAGCATTTTTTTTTGGTTCTTAAAAGAAGCAATTCTATGCATAAAAAATATGGTCAGTTAGATGAGGAAATTTATCATCCAAACACCAGGAACTTTTTGGCACCTGTGGTTTCACCATGATCTTCTGCAGTTTAAGATATTTTTCCACAGGTACAGATACAGCATGAAGCCATGGCCACATTTAAAATCACTGAATGAACATTAAAACCCTTTGCTTCCATCTTCTAGGTGCTCATTAACCTTTTTGTGATAGATTGTTTGATCTCTTGATCTATAGAACAGGCAACAGAAAAATTTCCTCCTTGGTTGCCAAAAAGCTTAATGTATTTGTGTGTACATATAGGAGAGAGAGAAAGGAAGAACAAGAATATGAGGGATTTTGAAATACAGAATTTAGGATTATTTTCCTAAATTGAAATAAATACTTCCAGAGAAATCGAATTAATGAATATCAAGCATTGTTAGTGTCAAATTTTAAGAAGAGAGACTATAAAAGCGTATTATGTGAAGCTCATTTCCTAAGAATTTTCTTATTACTGAAATAAGTAAAAAATACATAGTTGGACTTACCAGTAAGAAAAAAACATATAAATGCTGGTTACAGAATCCTAGGATACATTGGCCACATATTTTGCAAAATCAGTACATGATAAATATGTGGTTAACAGTTTAAGAATATCACAAATTGTGCCTACTTCTAAATGCCTTTGCATGCCAAAAGCAAAACAGAAACACACGCACACATAAACTTTTAAAATGTGGGCTGCTACTTCTATACGCTGGTCTGGTTATTTTGTTTTCCAATATGGATTACCTAATTAGAAGAGCATATTACTTTTTCTCTCACTTAAACATTTAAAAAAACTGATATCTGATCTCTGGAAAATTTGGAATTCCTTGTTCATCTTACCGTTAATTGATTATCATAAATTCTGAATCTTTACCCAAAGTCTATCCAAACTCCTGAGCTATTTGTTTTTGAAAGTGTTGTCCCTGTAGGTTTGGACATTAGCTTTTACTCTTCCTACAGCTAAATCCATATCAAAATGAAAATAGGGTTTTAGTGACTAAAATCCTTGGTGATTATAAAAATCAGGGCAATAGAAAACAGAGGGAAGAGGTCTGTTTCTTTAGAGTGCTGTTTCAGTTCATAGGAGCATCTAAACTGTTGTAAATAAAACAGATGCTCTGAAAATTATCAGGCTTGTATTTAATTTATGCAGTTTTCCCATTAATAGCATTATCTATTTAACACATCCATTACATATCCTCAGTGTTAAGTTACACAGAAAAAAAAGTAGCAACTTCAAAGAGAAATCTTCCATTAAATTAAGGATCTTGACTTTAATGGATGTCCCAAATAGACATGGAAATTAACAGGCTGAAAAAACAAGTTGATTAAAAGTGGTCCCATTATAATTTATTATGCCGCATAGAATGAAAATATTAAGATAGAACTCACTAAAAAAAATATGGTCATTAAAAATCTATGTACTGTAAATGACGTGACTTTTTAAAATACTGTCAGATCACAGAAGCATATATAAAAATATGGCCTTCCACCATTCTGGATAAATCTGTACCTCGCCAACATAACTTGCTATTTACAAGGCTCATTTGGTTTTTGATGGTCAAGGAGTTGTAAACAGAGAGCAACACACTTGTTCAGTGACCTCAGGGAAACTGTAGTTTTTCAGGCATCATGAATTGCTGTTCCTTTCCCTTTTTCCTTTGCTTTCTTTCTGCATTCCAGACATTCGTAAATAGTTATTATTATTTCCATTGCATTGCTGACGTCCCATTTTATTTGTTCTTTCTCTTGGACCTTAAAATATTCTGTTTTCCAAGACGCTCCTATTAAAGTGTCAATATGCTTGGGTCATCAACTAGCTAATAGCTGAAGAAAAGTCACACATGGTAAGGATTATCTAACTTTAGGGGGAAAAAAGCGAAGACTAATCTGAATGACCATATTATAGGACCTAAGACTCGGTAAAGAGGCTTAATAAAGGTGGCCTAATCAAAGAGAAGATTGGTGGGGACCAAAAACCATCTATTTCTTTCTTACATTATTGTTTGTGTCTGGTTCTGCAACTTAACTTATCGTTACTTTTTTTTTCAACTGATTTATCTATTCAAGCTGCTTCACTGAACACTCATAATCTGGCATTGTGTAGGTATTGTCTTAGTTTTCTAGTGCTGCTATAACAGAAATACCACAAACAGATGGCTTAACAAAGAGAAATTTATTCTCTCACAGTTTAGTTGGCCAGAATTCTGAATTCAGGGCACCAGCTCCAGGGCAAGAGCTTTTCTGTGTTGGCTCTGGGCAAAGGTCCTTGTCATCAGTCTTCCCCTGGGTCTAAGAGCCTCTCAGCACAGGAACCCCAGGTCTAAAGGATGCACTCTGCTCCCAGCTCTGCTTTCATGGTGGTAGGAGGTCCCCATTCTCTCTGCTTGTGTCTTAGGCTAGGTTCTCTAGAGAAGCAAAACCAGTAAAGTGTATAAATATATATATATAGAGAGAGATTATATCAAGGAAACAGCTCACGCAATTGTAGAGGCTAGAACGTACCAAGACTGTTGATCAGGGTAGAGGCCTCTCCCAAGTCACACAGTTGCAGAAGCTGGCAAGCCCAAGATCGGCAGGTCAGAGAGTGGGGCTTCCACTCTCAGGCTGTGCAGATCAACGAATCCCAGGTTCGGCAGATAAGCTGACAGCTCAAGTCCCAAGAACGGGAGAGGAGACAACAGGAGGCAGCTGCAGGATCCAGAGAGAGCAAAAAGCCAGAAGGTCTGCTTATATACAGATGTGGGCCACACCCCCAAGGAGACTCCCTTTCATCTGATTGGCTACTCACAGTACATTCAATCATGGGAGTGATTACATTAAAACACGGAGAATCATGGCCCAGCCAAGTGGACACACAATCTTAACTATCACAGCTTGATTCTCTCTTTTATATCTCAAGAGTGATTGACTCAAGATACAACCTGCCTCATTGCCGTCATAGTGGTTAGGATTTACAACACATAGGATAATCACAGCAGATGACAAAATGGTGGACAACCACACAATACTGGGAATTATGGCCTAGCCAAGTTGACACACATTTTTTGGGGACACAATGCAATCCGTGACAGTACTGAAATACAAATATAAATATGAAAGATTCTCAGTTCAGTCTAATGTAAAAACATAGCAATAAATATAATTTTTTCATACTTTCATATCTTTTAAAGGCATTCCTTCATAACATATTGAGGGCCTTCCCTACCCTGGGCACTGGCTATAAAGTTCCCAGACAACGTGACTGTCTTTGAGGAGTTATCTAGTAGAGGAAGACAGAAAGTTAATTTCAAAATCTCACAAAATCTATATAATATGTCATATGTTGATAAATGCTTGGAGAACATAGAATGTTATGAGAGGAATGAAAACTATCTCATTGGAAAGAGAGGAGGAATGGCTGGGAAAAGTTTCAAAGGGGAGTTGGAGCATGAACAGTCTTGAAGGGGGACTAAGAATTAACCAGGCAGAAAACTCTAGAGAGGGAATCGCATATTCCAGAAAAACGAATGCAGCAAGTATAATGATTTGGAGATGGTAAACAACATGATATAGTCAAAAACATTTAAATAATATCTTATGATTAAGTTACGTATGCCTATGGAGTAAGTGAGGCTCTGGTGGCTCAGGGGTTAAGAGTTCACCTGCTAAGCAAAATGTCGACAGTTCAGATCCACCAGCCACTCCTTGGAAACTCTATGGGGCAGCTCTACTCTGTCCTACAGGGTCGCTATGAGCCAGAATCGACTCAATGGCAACCGGCTTGTTTTTTTTTTTTTTTTTAATGGAGTAACTATGCCTGAGGCATGGTGGGTGAAGATATATTTTGGTCAGAGATAAAAAAGAATAAGTAATCTGTCACTGGATTGTAGAAGACCTTTAATCCTATAATAAGGGAATTGGTCATAAACCAACAATAAACCAGTTGACTTTGGATCGATTCCGACTCATGGCAACCTCAGGTGTGTGAGTAGAATTGTGCTTTGTAGGGTTTTCAATGGTTGATTTTTCAGAAGTAGATCACCAAGCCATTCTTTTATGCACATCCAGGTGGTCTTTAACTGCCAATCTTTTGGTTAGCAGCCAAGAGATTAACCAGTTTTACTACCCAGGGACTCCTAACCAACAGTAAGTAGTAGTGAACAATAGAAGGAAGAGTAAATGGTGCAATCAGATAGCTACTGGAGAAAGTTCAGCCTGAATAGCAGTGTGGCAAATGGATTTAGGAAGGGACAGCAAAAGTCAGGAAGAAGGAGGCCTTGTGCACAGTGGTTAAGCACTGGGCTGCTTACTGAAACTCACCAGCCTCATCAGGAGAAAGATGTGGTAGCCTACTTCCATAAAGATTTACAGCTTTGGAAACGCTATGGGGTAGTTCTACTCTGACTTACAGGGTAGCTATGAGTCAGAATCACCTTGTAGGCAATGGGTGCATAGTCTAGACTCCAGGTAGCTAATGAGGCATTAGAAAAGTAAAGGAGAGTGGGGTGCTATCCTAAATGTAAATGGTCAAATAACAGTGAAGAAGGTCAGTAACACGTGTTATGAAAAGAGCCCCTCTGTGTCAGGCCCCTGAAGAGGAGCAGACATTTTCTTCCAGAAAATGACCTAGTGGCTATTAATTCCACAGGGTTTTGCACCATATATTTATTGTTACAAAAAATAAGAATTATCTTTTTCACAGAAAAGGGCATTTGGGGGAGAACCAAGCAAGGGTGACCTTATTTTCACACTAGCCATAATGGAGAAACTTTAAGTCTAAATAATCTCCTTTTAGTGGCCATAAAGAAGGGGCAAAGGGGTAAGGGGTGCCATTTCACAATCTTCTTTGGCAAACACAGAGCAAGACCTTTTCTATATTTTTCTTCCAATTAAGTCCTAACTTTACAATTTTCTAGGTCACATTTCTAAGCTGTCCTTTTCTTTCTTAAAACTAGTGACCCGAATACGTAACTTATTAAGATAGAAGTTTTTACTTTTGCGTGAGCCTCTGCAGGGGGATACAGATGTACTCGTGCTGCCTTATCAGTGAATCCAGACATTATGCCACAGTTCAGATCTCAAGTCATCATCTCTCTACTCTAGTGAATGCCTGTGTCCAGATGAAGTCAACTTCTAAGCCTATCAGCAGTCACAGGTAGGAAAGACACAGCTAAATTGGTGTTGAAAGCATGGTCCTCCATGAAACACCCATGTTGCTTAGTAACCAAGCAACATGATTCAGATTTTAAGGAATTATGGCTCCTGGAGTTTAGCTCAGGCTCTTGGCAATAAATTGCTGCTCCAAAGGGTAAGCTGTGGAACTATTCCACATCTTTCATTATTTGATTTTTGTTGAATATCTTAAGATTTTTATATAAAACATATTCAAGATAAGCATAGACTGAACAAAGACCAATCTCGTGCACCAAAAGAAACAGAAATTTGAAATTTTTATAGAGGTTTTTGTTTATAACTGAGCTTTTAATAGCAATCTCTGTATAAATGAAGTATCTTTTGGTTGAATCAGTAGATACTTACCATTAACAATACAGTGAGCTAATTGTCTTTACCTATTATTTTCACCTCTACATTATCTCCACAATTTTCATATTCACAGTAACCCAATAATATTTATTGAGCATCTTTTATGTACCACCATTCTTCATAAATTATGAGCTAATCTAACTAGGTCCAAGCTCTCCTGTTACATAAAGTCTGGTTGGATTGACGTTTAATCAAATAATCACACATCTGTGTAATCATGCACTCTAATAGTTTGTATGAAGGAAAAATGCATGAAGCTATGACAGTTTATAACAATAAAATTTAAACTAGACATAGGGGAAGATGAAGAGTCAGGGAAGACATCGAAGGAGAAATCAGTTTTGAGCTGAGATCTGTATACAGAGTAGACAGTAAGAAGGAAAGGGAAGAAAGGAGACAATTGCAACTGAAGAAATCAGTTTATGCAAAGGTTCAGTGGTCCTCAAACCTCAGAGTGCGTCACAATCACATGAAGGTTTTGCTAAAACATTCTTGACTGGGATCCATCTTAGAACTTAAGATTCAAAAGGTCTGGTACGGGGCCTGAGAATTTGCAGAAATAGCATTTATAACAAGTTCCCAGACAATGCTGCTGCTGTTGGTCTGGAGCCAAGCTTTGAGAAAAATTCGATTGTGTCTGTATTGAATCTGTATATAAAGTTGGAAAGAACTGGCATCTTAATAATATAGTCTTCCTATCCATGGACATGGGATATCTCTCCATTTATTTACATCTTGATTTCTTTTACCAGGGTCTTGTAGTTTTCTTCATATAGATCTTCCACATATTTCATTAAATGCATGATATTTTTTGTTCTCTTGCTTTATCCACCCCTTTTAAAAATACATTTTGGTAAGTACACAAAATAAACTCATACTATTTCCACCATGTTTTTATCATAACTTGTCTTTGCCTTTTGATTTTGCATTGGTGGTTCAGTTTAACATGCAGAAGTTTACATTCTTCAGTACAACATTTCTGAATATACCTTTATGATTTCTACACTTAGTCATCACGTTTTAAAATGTCTTTCTTTCCTGAAGATCAGGTGTTAGCAAACTTTTTCTGTAAAGAACCAGATAGTAAGTCTTTTAGCCTTTGTGGGCCATATGATCTCTGTTGCTACTCAACTCTGCCATTGTAGTGTGAAAGTAGCCATAGAAAATATATAAACAGATGAACATGACTTTATTTCAATGAATGCTCATTTCCAAGAACATGGACCTTAGTTTGACAACCTCTTCTCTAGATTATAAGAATATTTACCTTTTTTCCCACAAGTAATGTTACACTTACACAAATCCTATTCCACCTGAAATTTATTTTGAGTATAGCATTAGGTAGGAATCTTATACTTTTTTCACTCATAAATGTTAATCATCTATTCTAGTATTATATATAATCATCTATTATTTTCTCATCAATTTGCAGTTCTAGCTCTTTCATACACTAAAGCCTTTAATATACTTCCTTGGGTTTGAAAAGCCTATTTACAGCTTTCTCATGTATTAAAACAAATGAAATTATACATAAAAATTAGGCAGCATATTGCTTGGAACATGTCACTAATACGGCAAATACTACTGTCCTTGTTCCTCCTAAAATATGACAATTATCCATAAAAAAAACCCTTTGCCATCGAGTCAATTCTGAACCATAACAACCTCATAGGACAGAGAAGAACTACCCCAGAGAGTTTCCAAGGAGTGGCTGGTGGATTCAAACTGCTAACCTTTTTGATTAGCAGTCAAACTCTTAACCACTGCACCATTAAAGAAGTTAAAATACAGCTTTATAAATATGCTGAAAAAGTGGAAAGCAGAGGCTTTTATAGCATTGTTCCATTTCTCCTTCCCTGTATTAAGCAGAGCCTCAACTTTACCTTTTCCTTAGCATATTGTGATGACAGGACTCCCCTTTTGATTTTAAGGCTTTCTCAACTTATAAAAGCCATTCACTGTGACTTTGCTTGGTGAATGGCTCATTACATTTTCTAAGACCCTGTTGCTTTACCATCTTTGAAAACAAATAAAAGTGACACTTCTAAACACTCCACTAAAACAAATTAGATTTATTTTGAAGAGTTCAGTGAACAGCATTTTGAATTAGATCCATAATGGGCTTTTTAATTAAATGAATATAGTTATTTCATAGAGGCAATTCTCATTAGTAGAGCAGTATTGAGATGACCATTTCATTCTAATTGTGCTGTGTGTTTATATAAAGGGCCTCATTTTAGGCTTGGTTTGAATAGATTTATACCTAATCATGTCTTGACACCTAATGAACATTTGAAAGGTAAATATTCCTGCTTTGCCAGAGGAAAATGGTCTCAATAAAAACATTTTTTTCTACTAATTTGCTGTTCTTTTATTTCTACTGTGTGAGAGGCACCTCGATTAGCATTAATCTTCCTTTGTGTCAGTCCCATTAAAGCAAGGTACAAGGAATTATGTGAACCTTCTACAAATGGAAAATGAGACTTCCTGTAGAACATTGGAGCAGATGAAGTATAGGCGACAAAACATGTATGCAATTGACTTCCTTCTATAGATTACAGCATGGAAAAGTGGACGGGGGCTAACTTTACAGTGGAGAAACCTAAAAAATAGTATTGTATACAGGTGATCAAGGTTAACATCATCAGTGATGAATCATGTTAGTAGTATATACCCTTGATGCGATATGCTATTTCTCCTTAAAGCCCATCACCACAGTCTGACCATGAGAAAAACATCAGATGCATACAAATGAAAGACAGTCTACAAACTACGTGACTAGAATTCCTCAAAACTGTCAAGGTCATCAAAAACAAGGACTGTCTGAGAAACTATCCCAGTCTAGAGGAGCCTAAAAAGACGCAGCATGTAAATGTAAGGTGGTATTGTGGATGGGATCCTGGAACAGAAAAATGACATTAGGAATAAACTAATGAATAATGTATGGACTTTAATTAATAGTAGTGAATCAATATTGGTTCATTAGTTGTGACAAATATACTAACGTAAGATGTTGACAATAGGGGAAACTGGGAAAATTGCATATGGGAGCATTCTATATTACTGTTGCAACATTACCACAAATTGAAAGTATTATAAAATAAAATTTAAAAAGTTTATTTAAAAATGTTTATGAAAGGAATGTTATTTTTTTTGTTGTTGTTTGTTTGTTTATACCCAAAGTCAACAAGATCAATAGGACAAGGGTAGAGGGGCTACTCCTTCCAAAAACTGGTAATCCTGATCCTGTGTGGCATCCTGAATAGACTGACTCATCCATGTTGAATCCTAATACCCTGCACCCAACACCCATATGTGTTAATTAGTAGAGGCTGAGTTTAGCAAGAAACAGTCCTAATATTTTAGTAATTTAAAAGCAACCCACATTTCTTTCTTTCTCATGTTTCATTTCCAGTTTTGGATATCAAGAGGATCTTCTTACTCTGGAACAAGGCTAATGGGGGCTTCAGATGGCATCACTATCTCAAATAAGGCTTTCAGGTTCAGGAGAACAAGGAGAGAGAGCCTGGACAATTATATTTAGGCTTTTCCCAGCTCAGAAATGACACACACCTCTTCTCCTCACAGCCCATTGGCCAGAATTTGTCATACGGTCCTGATTTGTTGTAAGAAGATTGGTAAATGTAGGGGAAAAAATAGAATATTTAGCCAGCAGGAATAAATTTACCACTCATTCTTATTTCCTCAATTTTTATCACCTCTTCCATTTGGTTTACTTTTATTCAATTTCTTTTCTTTTTTTTTTTTTTTTTTCTGCTACTTCCAAAATATTTGAAAATTGTGATCTCTGCTTAATCTTCTGTATTCACAATACTCTTGATTTCTTCTTTAGAGGATCCGTGGATCCCAATAGAGTTCTCATCTACCTGCCGTCTACCAAAGGCTAAACACGGCACTCATGCTTGTTCTAATTAGTGCCTGTCTAAGACTTATCAGTGGAAATGTTAGAAGAGTCATAGAATGAGTATAATATTTAATATTATAGGAGATGATTATTTTTATGTTATTGCCTACTGATAAGGAAAAGTGAAAGTTATTCTATGGTTTATCTCCTGGATATTGTTACTCTAAGATTGTCTCCAACTCCAACTCCAATTAGCGTGAGGTTCCCAACTGCATTTTGAACAGACTTGTTGAGGCTTTGTTTTCACAAGGAAATTGTCCTCTTGCCTTCTAATTTAGATAATTCTAGCAACCTACTCAGAAATGTAAACTCTCAATTGCCTATGAAAGTGTTATGTTTTGACATACATTTATTGCATCTATGCCTATGAGTATAGACGAATTAGTTTTGCATCCTAGTGCAAACTTGGTTTTTATTTACTTTCTTAATAACATCAAGAACTAAATGGTGACAAATTAGAATATCTTTTGTGATGCCATGGCAGTTAATGGCTGTTAGAAAACATATTAGACAAAATGCAAAAAAAAGTAGCTTAGTATCCAAATGCGACTACACAGTTGTGTAGTGTTGTATTACAAATTTCAAGTAATCATTCAAATTCACTTTTGTAGGATCAATTCTCAACATTGATATAGAGATTCCACTGTACTCTGTACTGAAAACAACATTTCTATTAATCAAACTCACACACACACACACACACACACACACAGTTCTCGTTAGTTCCAATCTCTTTAGTGATAGGTAAAGTAGTAGAGAAAATCTAATGCAGGAAGCCTGGAGAGAGCGTCCATATGCACTTAGGATCTGTTCATACTTTCATGTCTCTTCAACCTCCCTTCTAAGAAATTTCAGATCAGTGTATTCTTTACCTATGCCATGAGTCATATTTTTGTGAAGTTGATTCTTGTGTAAATCCCAGAAATACTACCTTTCTTAAAAATCTCATAGAGATATTCTATAATCTCCCCAATCAGAAATACAGAATTATCTCCTGTCGGTTCCAAAAGGAACCCTGTGATCTATTAGTGTGTTCTCACTTTTAATTGAGCTCTTTTCAAATAGAATGCCCTCTCCTTTCCTTTCTGTATTTCTCGTACCTTTCACAATAATCATTTGAAGAATCACGCCTCTATTTTAACCTACAATCTCTTGAAGTTGGCTGTTCTATTGAAACTCTTTGCTCATCAAACATGTAAACACTATACATGGAAGGGATTAAAAAGTAAGCAGACTGACTACATCAACATTGAAAAAGTTATTTCCTCTCAGGTTTGCATAATGTTTGTAAACATTATTCAATATTAGTGTCCTCCATACTGAGTAATGTTTACAGTCTTAATTCACTTCTACCATTCCTGGGTGTTAACCTAGGCCACTCTTACTCATACTTCAGATATAACCTGAGGAATCACTTCTTCACTTTCTGGTCTTAACGTCTGGTTCCCTACCTATTCTTCCCACACTCCCCATACTTCCTGTACAGGAGCATCTCCATGTAACTATTTGTTTATTTGTCTATATCGTTCTTATGCTGTTAGATGTCCCATGGTTGAAAGTGAGTCCGTCTTGATTATTGTTGTTTCACCAATGTGTTCCATATATGATGACACATCAGTAACCCTCAAAAAATTGCCGTTGAACGAATTCAAAATTAAATAATTACAATCATGACAACAAATATGTATGGAAGACTTGCTATATGTCTGACACTGTGCTTAGTATATTACATGCATTGTTTCAAATTAAAATTAGCATTTTTTAGAGGTTAAAAAAATAGATAGGTGGTAACTTTGGTGAAGGGTGAGAGAGTACACATTACTGGGGAAGCCAGCACAACTTGTACAAGGAAAGGTCATGGAAGATCCATAGACACTTCCAAACTCCCTGAGAGACTGAATTGCTGGGCAGAGGGCTGTGGGGACCATGGTCTTGGAAACATCTAGCTCAATTGGCATAACACAGTTTATAAAGACAATGTTCTACATTCTACTTTGGTGGTAGCGTCTGGGGTCTTAAAAGCCTGTGAGCAGCCATCTAAGATACTTCACTGGTCTCACCCCTTCAGGAGCAAGGGGGAATGAAGAGAACAAGATA
>NW_004443940.1:4932115-4948581 GCF_000243295.1 Trichechus manatus latirostris
AGAGGGTCCTGGACAGAGCTGGAAAACGATGTAGAACAACATTCTAACTCATAAAAAAAAGACCAGATTTACAGGCCTGACAGACTGGAGAAATCCCTAGAGTATGGTCCCCGGACACCCTTTTAGCTCAGTGGTGACGTCACTCCGAAGTTCACCATTCAGCTGGGGATTGGACAGCCTTATAAAACAAAACAGGACTAATGAGGCACAGCAGTCCAGGGACAAGGATTAGAAGGCAGGAGGGGACAGGAAAGCTGGTGATAGGGAACCCAGGGTTGAGAAGGGACAGTGTTGACATGTTGTGTGGTTGTTGACCATTGTCATAGGGCAATATGTGTACTAACTGTTTAATGAGAGACTTTGTTTTGCAAACCTTCATCTAAGGTACAAAAAGAAAAAAAAAAAGAATTATCTATGTGAGATCAAATTGACACAGCAACTCAAAAGGTTTGATGGGAAGCCTAGGGAGCAGTGAGTTGAAGATAATGGTGATGGAATAATTTGGAAATGGATAGTGAGAATAACAGCACAACTGGAAGAATGTAATTGATGTCACTAAATTGTACATGTAGAAATGGTATAACTTTGAAATGGTGTAACTTTGGCTATGTATATTTTCACCAAAAAAAAGGTCCTCCAAGGTCGAGAAGGGACAGTGTTGAGATGTCGTGGGATTGTTAACCAATGTCATAAAACAATATGTGCGCTGACTGTTTAATGAGAAACTATTTGTTCTGTAAACCTTCGTCTAAAGTACAATAAAAAATTAAAAAAAAAAATTGTTCATTGTCACATGGACAGCCAAGTAGTGGAAAAGCCAGGATTTACATGTAAATTTACTTGATTCCTAAAACCTTATTCTTGACTCTTAGCATATTTTGTCACTAATGTCAGTAGTTTATAGGACACTAAATTCTTGCTGTTTAAGTTTCTGTTTGTTTTTGGACTTTCTAATTTGTGCCAAATACCTCTGTGCTAATTTCTGTGAAATTATGTTAACCTTATTACATATTTTAATATCTACTGTTGCAAGTCTATCTTCCCCCCTTCTCCGGGACTCCTTCTCCAAATCCCTCTGCCACACGTCTTTACTGATTTTGTTTTTTCACTCAATATCTTCTTCTTCTTGAAAATATTGTCAATATTTTTTTTCTAGGGAAATGTTAACAGAATTCTTTTTATTCAAATAAAAGTCTTGCTGAGATTTTAGAGTTGTAGAATTAACAAACAAACAAAAGGATCATGGGGAAATGCAATCATCCATTTGCTTTATTTCCAAGTGTTGATAATTTACCTTAACACAATATAAACAATAATTTAGCAAGAACATAAAATGTTGACCAGTTTAATATCTCTGCCATGTGTTTATTATTTATATATTTTTTTTATTGCTGTTGATTTTTTTTATTTTGAGATAATTGTAGATCTACAGGATGTTACAATGATAGTACAGAGAGTTCTTGGGTACCATTCACCCTTCTCCCATTGGTTATCTTTCATGTGCATAACTATAGCGCAATATTAAAATCAGGACATTAACACTGCTGTGAAATGTGTGTATAGTTCTATGTTGTTTCACCACATATGTAGATTCACTTAAGCACCATGACAATCAAAATATAGAAGTGTTTCAACAATATAAAGATCATCATCATGCTATCCCTAAATCACATGCCTATGACTATGCTATGTTGAAAATGTTATCTGAATGTAATTATGCAGTATGCGACCTTTTGTATTGACTTTTTTCACTCCGCACAATGCTCTTGAGATCTGTGCAAGTCACATGTATTGATAGTTCATTCCTTTTAACTGATGAGTAGTATTCCATGGTATGGATGTACCACAGATTGTTTAAACATTCATGCACTGAGTAACATTTTGCTTGTTCCCAGTTTTGAGCTATTATATATAAAGCAGTCGTATACAGATTTTTAAGTAGGTATAAATTTTTATTTCTCTGAGATGAATGCCTAGAAGTGTGATTGATTGATGTTTTTAGTTTTTTGAGAAACTGTCAAAATATTTACCATAGTGACTCTGCCATTTTACATTCCCACCAGCAATATATGAGAGATCAAGTTTCCCCACATCCTTGCCGACTTTTGTGTTGTCACTATTTAATTTAGGCATTCTAACAGTTATGAAGGGAGGACTATTGCATCATGGTCTTAATTTGCATTTTCTTAATGGCTAGTGATAGTGAAAGTGTTCCCACTTAATTATCTGCTTTGCCATTCATATATCCTTTCAGGGAAATATTTCTTCTTCTTTTTTTTTTTTTTTTACTGTTGAGTTTTGACAATTCATTATAAATTCCAGATGTAAATTCTATATCAGATGTGTGATTTGTAAATATTTTCTCACAGTGGGTGACTTTTCTTTTCATGCTCTTTACAAGGTTTTTTTTTTCACAGAGCGAGTTTTCAAATTTGACAAAGTTTATCTTTTTTTTGTTTTGTTTTATGGATCATGATTTTGGTGTAATGTCTAAGAACTCTTCACCAAGGCCAAGGTCTCAAAGAAAGACTTTTTCTTATGTTTTCAAAAGCTTTATAATTTTAATGTTTTATAAAATAGTTTAAGTTAAATTTTGAGCAAGGTTTGATGTTTTAGGTCAAGTTTCATTTTCTTTTTTTTTTTTTTTTTGTCTATAGAAAAACTATTTTCTTAACAAAATATTAGCAAATAGAATTCAACAATATATACAAACTATTCTTCCTCCATTGAATTGCTTTAACACCTTTGCCAAAACTCAGTTGAGTGTATTTGTGTGGGGCTATTTCTGCATTCTTTATTCTGTTCCATTGATCTGTGTGCTTAACCCTTTGTCAATACCACACAATCCTGATTACTCTAT
Source organism: Trichechus manatus latirostris (assembly GCF_000243295.1). NCBI lineage: Eukaryota > Metazoa > Chordata > Mammalia > Sirenia > Trichechidae > Trichechus > Trichechus manatus. The sequence continues at coordinate 4,934,976 of NW_004443940.1, forward strand.
CTTCATAATGTCTTGAAATCATGTAGACTGATTTTTCTCACTATATTGTAATTTTCAGAATTGCTTTAGCTGTTCTAGTTTTTTTCCTTTCCATATAAATTTTAGAATAATATTGTTTATGTCTATAGATTATCTTGCTGGAAATTTCTTAGAGATCATTTTGAGGATGTGTGTCAGTTTAGGGAGAATTGATCTTTTTCCTGTGCTGCATGCTGCAATCCATGAACATGGTATGTCTCTCCACTTATTTAGATCTTTGATTTTATCAGTGTTTTGTAGTAATCATCATACAACTCTTGCACATATGTTATTAGTTTTACAACTATTTCACATTTTTTTAACTTATATATTTAATTTTGATTTCTATGTGTTCATTGCCAGTATATAGAAATATAATTGATTTTTTCATGTTTATCTTGTATCCTGAGAGCTTCTGAATTCACTTACTAATTTTAGAATATTTTAAATAGATTTTTGGATTTTCTACATAGACAAACATGTCATCTGCAAATAGGGACAGTTTTATTTTTTCCTTTCTGATTTTTATAAATTTTATTTCCTTTTCTTGTTATATTGTGTTGGCTAGAATTCCAATTTTTTCTTTAATAGCAGTGGTGATAGTAGAGTTTCTAGCTTTGTTCCTAATGTTAGGAGGAAGGCATTCAGTATTTCACAATTAAGTATGTTTGCGGTAGATTTTTTTTTTTTTTTGGTAGATATTCTTTACTAAGTAAGGGAAGTTACCCTATATTTCTAGTTTTCTGTGAATTTTTATCATAAATGGGTGTTGAATTTTCCCTTAATGCTTTTTTCTTCATCAATTGACATGCTCATGTGATTTTTTTTCTTTAGCCTGATAATATTATGGGTTACATTGCTTGATTTGTACCATTTTAGAATTAATAATTGAGCTTAAGAAGATCACTGGGTATAAGATAAACATAAAAAAAAAATTATCAAATGTCTATATACCAGCAATGAGCACTAGGAAATCAAAATTAAAAATATGATGTTAGTTACAATCACTCATAAAAAATTAAAATGCTGATAAATCAAAGAAGATCTAAATAAATTGAGAGACATACCATATTGACTCAGGCTTGCATCCCTGGAATAAACTTCACTTGCTGGTGGTGGTGTATAATTCTCTTCATATATTGCTGAATTCTATTTCCTAATATTTTGTTAAGGAATTTTGTATCTGTATTCATGAGGGATGTTTGTCTGTAGTTTGTATTTCTTTTATGGTATTTTTTTAGACTTGGCATCAGGACAATATTCACCTCATGAAATGAGTTGGAAGTCTTCCCTCCTCTTTTTTATTTTTTGGATAAGATTGTTTGTTAGAATTCTCCAGAGAAACAAATAAACCTACTTATTTCTTTTCCAAGATTTTTGTTTTTTTAAATAACAAGTTAAAGTACTTTAATAGTTATACGACTATTCAAATGATTTATTTCATATCAGATGAGTTATGGTAGTTTGTAGGTCTTATTTAAATCTTCTATCTTAGCTGGTCTCTGATACAGCTCAGTTAGGGGAATATGGAGGGTTGCCTCATTACTGCCAGGTGAGAGTAAAATCTATATTCCCCGTTTTTCCTCCCAATTGATACCTGGAGTGGGAGACGAACTCCTCTTTAATACTGGTTGGTGGTAAAGTCCTGACTGTACTCTGTGTTGTTCCGTCATTCCCAAGGTCTCCGGACCGCCTGCCTCCTTCACTCCATAGTTCACTCTTTTTTTATGTTTGTTCTCTGTTATGCCCTGTGTTTTTAGTTGTAGTAAGCAGGAAGAGTATTCTGTCTTTCTGGAAGCAGAGGGCTTTGTTTGTTTATTTTTAATTCTATTTTTTTTTCAGCCAATGTTTTATTTATATAATTTCTTAGTTATCTGGAGTGTATCTTTGATAGTTTTTTTTTTTTTTTCCAGCTTACTTGATATTTTAGAATCCTTACATTACTGGGACTGTTCTAGTGCTATTTTTTTCTGAATTAGGGATTGGAGGATTCTAAATAGATAGACAGACAGGGACAAATAAATTAAAAAAAAAATACCCTCCTGCCCCAAATTGTGTTGATCCCATTTTCCTATTGTTCTCTTGCATTACTAATGCAGAAGAAAAGTCTGCCACCAACATGAAATGTTTTTCACTGTGAATTGGATATATGTTTGTTTCCCTACAGATGCTGAGAAACTTTTTGTTTGCTTTTCTTTATTATTTAAATTTAAGACTTCCTACAGGAACAAAAAATACAAAGATGAGGCTTTCTCTATATTTTTATTTCATGGTAGCTTTTAAACCATCTTGATTTCAACACTTGAGTGTACTTTCAGGCCAGAAAGATTAATTTTATTACTTCTTGAAAATTGATTTTCATCTTGATCCTTACCACAATCTGGACAACTAATTGTATTTCATAGTATACTTTTCTTGTGCCTTCATTGCTTTCATAATTCATTTGCTCTTTTCAATTTTCTTAAATATTTTGTGAGAAGTTTCTTAAAACTGGCATCTAATTTTACTCATGTGGGTTGCCAGTATCCAGTATTCTACAGTATCCAATACACTTCCTCCTTTGCACTTCCACTTCAACTATTTATTTTTCACCTCTAGTGAAAAGCTTTCTCCTAACACTGGCAGAAGAATTCCTCTTAGAGTGAAACTCTTCACTAGAAAAAAAAAAAAAAAGTTGCTATTTTGCTTGAGGATAAGAAGGTAAAGGATTAGTTGCTGAATTGTAATGCAAGAGAGAAGGAGAGATGAAAAGAATTAGGGAAGTGATGGAAACTGAGATACTTATTGTAAACCACCTCCCCCACAAGGAGACTCCAGAATATTGTCAGTATTCTGATGTTTGGTTAAGTTTCACGTTGTATTTGAAGTCTAATATAGTATAGGTCAGGCCAGTATATAGCCTAAGACTCAAAAAAGTCCAAGAGAATAAAATCTCCATTGCATTAGCTCAGATACTCTGGAAACCTAGGGATTCTACAACCTATGAAATTGGGTGGGAGAGCTAGATTAGGCACAGAAGGAATTCGAGTCATTTTTATACAGATTTAAAGACCAGGCATGCCCTGGGCTAAGAGGTGGGTAACTTTTCTTCTTTTTTAATCTCAACCCTTTTCCTCTTTATGATTGCCTGCTTATTTTCAGTTTCAGTGATTTGTTTTTTCCCCTTCCCCTTGCTTACCCACTGTACTTTGCTTCATTGGGATTTCAGAGGGGTCGTCTCAGAGATTGAGTTTGTTTTGGTTTGATTCATTTAGAACCAAATAAGAAAAAAAAAAAAAAAAAATGTTTAGTTCTTTCTTGTTCAGAGATCCTCCAATACAAGGAAATGAATGAGCGAGCTAGAAAACTATGGAATCATGGAATCATAGCAGGAAACATGGAATGGACCTTCTCTCTCCATGTTGGTATGCCATTGGATGTTGGTAGGGGCTACTGCTGCTGTTCTCTCAGAGGCTCAGTTGACTTTCTTTGTTAGAAAAGCAAGTTAAAAACAAACAAACCAATCTCATTGCCCAGCAGGTCTAGTTCTTCCAAATATAAGCAGGGATCAATATATATGCCATGACAAGATCCCTACACTGAGTCATCTCAGGTATCTGCTGACCTTTCAGAGACCATGTTGGATCAAGATTTACATCCTCTGACTGCAGCTTTCCGATTTTCTGAGGCTGGGGTGCAGCTCTATTGGAATCTGCTTCCTGTATTTCTGAGATCACTTGTTCTTTTGAATTTGGTGAATGGTGCATTTGTTGGTCATTTTTTAAACTCAGTCTCTTCTGTATTATATTTTGCCTAAAGTCAGTAAAGTTTTTGGTCTACTTAAGTAACTGCCTAAAGATGTGCAGGAATATTGACATTTTAAAATTTTTGTTTTAAATTAACTTAATTATAGCCCTTAGCCTCCATTCTGCTAGGCTGGCATAAAATTCAATCCCAGGGATTTTTATCCTTTCACAGTCAACACCCACCCAAACATTACAGCCCTCAGGGAAACAAATCATGCTGGGGTTTTATCTAGTGCCATGACAGTGAGTAATCTGCCACTAAGACACCTTGTTGATGAAGCTTAGACACTCATGTAGCCATTAGAGGTGGAATAATGCAATTGAGTCAGTGAAAGGACAATGGGGCCAAGAAGTTCTGAGTCAAAGACAGGCTATACTAGCGGGTGTGTGGCCTTAAAAATTACATAACCTCTATTTGCCTGGTTTTTTTCCATCGGTAAAATGTGAATTCTAATAATTGGTTTCAAAAGGTTTTTTTTTGTGTGTGTGAGGATGAAATGAATAAACACAGGTAAGTTCTTAGAACATTGTCTGGCACACAGAAAACTCTAGACACGTGTTTGATGTTATCTCCCACTGAAGTCTTGCATTCTCCCTGGGTTGCTCTGGGTTCCACATGACACAGCTCAGTCAGAGCCCTTCTCAGTCTCAGCCTCCTTCCCAAATAGATTTTTAATTATCCCTTCTCCTTATTCCTATGGAACTCCTAGGAATCCTCTTTGCTGAGTTTAAGATTTCCCAAAACATAAGAAATACCTTCAGCTTTTTTCTGGTCGTCCAAAATCCTGAGGCAAGAAACCCAAAGCCCAGCTACTTTATCTGGAAATGGGATGAGAAAGTTAAATATATAAAGAGAAACATATGAACAGTATCCCACCACCTATGGTCTCTGCCTTTGATCATTTCAGTGAGATTGTTGGAGAGAAAGAAAAATTATATTCGTTTGCCTAAGTTTTTATCTTCTTAAAAAGTTTTAATGTATTTTTTAAAATCTACTTTTGATAGATAGAGTTCTATAGAATTTATGATTTCTTCAGAATTCTAGAGAAATTATTTTTATTAGGTAGACATTTAATATTAATAATCATTATAATAATACAGAAGTGAAAGGAAACATGTTCCTTTGGCTGTTGCCAATGTAAAAATAAGCAAATACAAAACTCACTTATATAAAACAAAACAACACACAGACAAGATTTTTACTTTGGATTTTCCAATTCACTGTTGAATATATCTATAATTCCACGTGATTTCTTATTTGTATTCATAATACTTTGATATTTAGACTTATGTAAAGCTTGACCTTCTAATTTGGTTTTTGGCTTTCAGGCTCAAATAAAACAGTGGTATTTATCATTGATTTTTTATGAAAAGTAGTTTTGGTGGCATAGAAATTAATCATTTTTATTCCAGTTAGATAGAAGTTTATAATAATTAACTGTATTTGGTTAAAATATTTTATGTTCATGTGTTACTTTGCAACTATATAAATATATACTGATTTTGTGCCCATATTTTAGTTTTCAAATGAAATATATAAATATATGTGCACACATGCTTACACTTATTTCTTGTCCATGCTTTATTTTGCAAATTAATATATACAGGTTTGTATGTACTTTAAAAAGTCACAAAATCAATTTATGCATGTACAGTAAAACCTGTGAGAGCTGGAACCTGTGTAAGGTGGAAACCCGTCAGAGAAGGAAAACTCAGATATTTTTCTCTAATAGAGAGCAATAGAAAAGTAGTAAGACTGCATCTTGTCAAAGACTGAAAGCTTGCAAAGCCCAGAAAAACAAGACAGTCCCATTGAGTTCCAACTCTCACATGTTTCACTGTATATAGGTACACATAATATTATATAATATATTATATATGTGTAAATATTTCAGTATATTTTAAATGTTATGCTTGAATACCTTATGAGCATTTCTTTATAACGTCCTCAGTTAACCAACTTTAAAGAAAAGTAGTCCTCAAAGATAAAATAATATATTGTTATAATAAATACATATTAACATTATAGCATACAATTAATATAAATAAAACCATACCATTAAAAAGACTAATTGCTTCTATAAGAAGCACTAATCACAAAAGCACAATTTAAATATATTAATTAAATGGCAATTTTTGTGGACAGCATTCTCAATCCCAGATGTAAACCTAAAAACTTTTCTTAATATTCCCCACGCACATCTTATTGGAAGAATATCTCATCCTGATATTTTTGTGTTGTTCAAAAATCTTTCCAGCTTCCCAACAGTCAAAAAATGTTGGCAGAGTAACAAGAGCACTGGGAGATGTGGTGAACACTGAAGTTAAGACATATCAGGGTTCACTAAGAGTTATTAGGTGGTTGGTAACTTTCAGGCAGAAAATCTTCGTAACAGCAATGGATTCGGCAAAGTAATTCTGTTCCGACTGCTATATGTTGTTGTTAAGTGCCTTCCAATAGGTTCTGACTCATAGGGACCCTATGTGCAAGAAAACTAAACACTGCCCGGTCCTGTTCCATACTCACAATTGTTGTTATGCTTGAGCCCATTGTTGCAGCTATTGTGTCAATCCATCTGGTTAAGGATCTTCCTCTTTTTCGCTGACCCTCTACTTTATCAAGCATGATGTCCTTCTCTAGGGACTAGTCCCTCCTGATAGCATGCCCGAAGTATGTGACATGAAGTCTAGCTATCAGTGCTTCTAATGAGCATTCTGGCGGTACTTCTTCCAAGACAGACTTGTTCGTTCTTCTGGCAGACCATGGTATATTAAATATTCTTTGCCAACACCGTAATTCAAATGCATCAATTCTTTGGTCTTCCTTATTCATGTCCAGCTTTTGCATGCATATGAGGCAATTGAAAATACCATGGCTTGGGTCTGGCACACCTCAGTCCTCAAGGTGAAATTTTTGCTTTTTAACTCTTTAAAGAGGTCTTTTGCAGCAGGTTTGCCCAGTGCAATATGTCATTTGAATTCTTGACTGCTGCTTCCAAGGGCATTGATTGTGGATCCAAGTAAAATGAAATCCTTGACAACATCAATCTTTTCTCTGTTTATCATGATGTAGCTTATTGGTCCAGTTGTGAGGATTTTTTGTTTTCTTTATGTTGAGGTGTAATCCTTACTGAAGGCTTTAGTTTTTGATCTTTATCAGTAAGTGCTTCAAGTCCTCTTAACTTTAAGCAAGCAAGGTTGTGTCATCTGCATTTTGCAGGTTATTAATGAATCTTCCTCCAATCCTGATGCCATGTTCTTATTCATATAGCCCACCTTCTTGGATTATTTGCTCAGCATACAGATTGAATAGGTATGGTGAAAGAATACAACCCTGATGCACACCTTGCCTGATTTTAAACCATGCAAACTCCCCTTGTTCTATTCAAATGGCTGCCTCTTGGTCTATGTACAGACTCCACATGAGCACAATTAAGTGTTCTGGAATTCTCATTCTTTGCAATGTTATCCATAATTTGTTATGATCCATACAGGTGAATGCCTTTGCATAGTCAATAAAACACAGGTAAAATCTTTCTGCTATTCTCTGCTGTCAGCCAAGATCCACGTCCGCAATAACATCCCTTGTTCCACGTCCTCTTCTGAATCCAGCTTAAATTCCTGGCAGTTTCCTGTCACTGTACTGCTGCAACTGTTTTTGAATTGTCTTCAGCAAAATTTTACTGGCATATGATATGAATGATATTGTTCCATAATTTCCACATTCTATTGGATCACCTTTCTTTGGAATGGACACAAATGTGGATCTCTTCCAATCATTTGGCCACGTAGCTCTCTTCCAAATTTCTTGGCATAGTCAAGTGAGCTGGTATCTATAAGATTCTTATGGGTGACCCTGCTGGTATTTGAAATACTGGTGGCATAGCTTCCAGCATCACAGCAACATATAAGCCACCACACTATGACAAAAGGACGGAAGAGTGGTGGTGAGTGCTATATACGAAGAACAAAGAAACCCATCATTTCTAAGTGCCTGCCTAAAAGACATCATTGCTAAAAACTAGAAAACAGAAGAAAGGTTTTTCATGTCTCCAAACAAAAAGAAGAGGGAAATGCTTCAATAAGTCATGTACTGGTATAGTTTTATGATCACACAATTCATCTTCACCAAGTTTTACGTGAATAGAAATTGCAGGTGCTCAATTTTATACATTTTGAATTTCCCGTTGTCTATGAAGATACTTTTTGCTTTTAACTCTGTTATTATTGATATTTCATTACTTGAAAATAATTGGTGTGTTTTCATTTGGTTGGTTATTATTATATTATTAACACACAAGCTATAACACACTTTGGTACTTCTGTTAAAGAATATGTTATGCACATAGTAGTCAATATAATATTTTTAAACAAACACTCTATTAGAAGATGGATATTCATGTAGGAGATGAATATTGTGTTGATCACAATGGTGGAAATGTAATTTTTAAAAATATTTTTAAGAAGTAATTTATTGATGTAAGTACAAAACTTCATCTTTTACAAATACTTTTATATAGGTTAGCATGTTTGCTTTTGAGAATAGTCCCATAAATTAAAGGGTGCTCATAATTTTTGTTGATAAATGTAAAACAAAATTATGGAAATCATAATGATAATTTTGTGGTCACGCATATGTGAGGAGCTTCTACATCCTTTATTGCATTTGATCATCATATCAATATTGTAGGGTAGGTAGGGATTTTTGACTCCATTTTAGAGGTGGAAAAAACAAACAGGATAAAGGCTAAAGCACCTCCATCCAACAGAACTTTCTGTGATGGTGGAAATGTTCTAATATGTGCTGTCAAATTCAGTAGCCACTAGGCACATATGACTATTGAGCATTAAAAAAAAAAAAAAAAAAAACTTGGTGTGACTGAGGAATTAAATATTGAATTTAATTCAATTTTAGTTTAAATGTAAATAATCCCATGTGACTAGTGTATACTATTTTAGACAGCACAGGTCCGCAGTGTTGTTCATTTATACATTGATTCGCTCCTTTACCTTTGTAGTGTGTGAATATGTGAGAAATGGCACTAGAATTGGAGCACATGTCTTCTGAGTCCTTCTAACATATTGACCACGCTATGGAGTGGAGGAAGTACCTTGCCTAATTGCCAGTTTATGGGGAAGCAGAGATTAGAAAGAATGCTTAGAAGGAGATGCTCTCTAATTGCTAAACTGATCTCTTCATTCATTCACACTTATGTGGTGGTCCTCATGTGTTGTGAAGATCGATTTTCAAGATTTTAAAATAATGTATTTCTTATTACTATATACACACACATAAACACACACATACACATTTAGAAAATTGGAATCTAAAACTTAAAAAAAAGAAAGAAAAGTATTTCTCCATATGCCTACTGCTCAATGCAAACATAAGTATCACAGTGGTGTTAATCCTCCTAGATCTTTTCCATGTACACAGATATGACTTCAAAATGAAAAAAATACTGTACATTAGGAATTGTAGACTCCTTTTTCTCTTCATATATCAAGCACATCTTCCAATATTCAAGAATATTTGTCAACTACATCTTTTTTTTTAATGATTGCAAAGCATTCCACTGTTAGAAGACTATCATGGTTAAAAATGTTTAATATTATATATTACCATTAATTTACCAATTTCATTTTTCAGACTTTATACCAGAAAATCTGTTGCAAAGACAGGACATTCATTACAGCCCTGTTTACAATAATTATACACAGGAAACAACCTAAATGCCCAGAAATAGATACTTTTTTGATGACTTTGACAGTTTTGAGGAATTCTAGTCACATATTTTGCAGACTGACCGTCTTTCATTTGTATGTATCTGATGTTTTTCTCCTGGTTAGGCTGTGGTGATGGGCTTTCAGGAGAAATAGCATATCACATCAAGGGTGCATACTACTAACATGACTTGTCACTGATGATGTTAACCTGCATCACCTGGATACGGTAGTATTTTTTAGGTTTCTTCACTATAAAGTTACCCCTCCCTCATTTCCATTCTGTAATCTATAGAAGGAAGTCAATTGCATACATATTGTGTCACCTATACTTCATCTGATTCAATGTTCTACGGGAGTCTCATTTTCCATTTGTAGAAGGTTCAAATAATTCCTTGTACTTTGCTTTAATGGGGCTGACCCAAAAAAGATTAATGCTAACGGAGTTGCTTTTCACACAATAGAAATAAAATAACACAAAATTAGTAGGAATAAAAAGTTTTCATTGGGACCATTTTTCTCTGGGAAAGCAGTAATTTTACCTTTACAATAGTCTTTAGGTGTCAAGACTTGAAATTGATAAATTAATGATAATACATAATATTAAAAACTTTTTTATCATGATACTTTTCTAACAACAAGATATTAAAGTGTTGATTTCATCAAATCCTCTTTAACATGGAGAATATTTTATTCTTCCATGAATTATAAGTGCATATGGGCTATAACTTTATCTGCCCCTCTTTTTAAAGAAAAATGTCTCCTCTTCTACCTCTCAAAATTAATTTTCTCATTTGGCCTGGAGCATGGGAAAAGTGAAAGGATCATAAAAAGTCAAATGAAACCAATACACACTTATACTCTGCTTGTAGAAAATAAACTTGATCAGCCACTGAACCAAGTGAAATAATTTATTTTGTCACCAGCAAATATTTATACCTAGAATCACACAAATTTCTAATTATAGTCTGCTTTGCCTACTCATCACTAAAGTTGGCTAATCCAACCCAGGCATTGCAAAAACCCAGAGAAGATTAAGAATTCCACTAAGTATTTACAGAGAATTTAGTGGCATTTAAGATTAATGGAACTGGCTGATAATGTTATGTGGTTGACTATTGTAGACTCTTTGCAATTAGCAAGGACTAGATTTCTCTTGTCACATTCCAAGGATATAGTTCATGCAGTCCAAATATTGCTTCACAGCCCCAGTATTCACTCAGACACTGGGGAAGAAATGACCATCTGAAATTATTTCTCCACGAATGATTGATTCAATCTTCTATCCCCTTCCATGCTGCAGTTTTAAAACCACAAGCATACATGTTATACATAGATGCAAAAAGTAATTTCTATTTTCATAAGCTAAATGGAGGAGAGCTGGTTTGCTCTGAGGAAGAAAAACTGTATGCCGCTTCATGCTGACACCAGAAACGATCACAAAAAATGTCTTTAAAATAAATTCTAGTTGGTTTTTGTTTTCCCCCAGAAAATATCATCCAGAACATCAATAATTTCTAAACTTCAGGAGCAGGCTGAGTTGCACCTTTGTAGGAAATATTTTCTGTCCATCTCCAGTTTACTGTGTTCTTTAAACTTGCTCATAGTTTCCTATCACCTCTGTCTCACTCAGTTGCAATTGCCATATATTAAGTATAATATATCTGTGTTAAAAAAAAAAAAAAAAATCTAAACTTGATGACTTAAACAATTAATCTCACAATTTAGGTGGATCGGAAATCTGGGTTTAGCTTGGCTGAGCCCTCAGAATCTCAGAGTCTCTTACAAGGCTGCAGTCAAGGTGTTGGCCAGGGCATCCATTATGTCGAGGAGGTTCTACTGAGAAAGGATCCACTTCCAAGGTCACTCACACGGACATTGGCAGGATTAGTTTTTTTTGTGGGCAGTTGCACTCAGGGCTTCAATTCTTTACTGGCTATTGGCCAGAGACATTCTTTAGTTTCTTGACTGTGAGCCTCACCATTTTTATTTTTTGTTTTCCAGTTGTTGTAGTATCAATTCCAACTCATGGTGACCTGGGTGTGAGAGTAGAACTATGCTCCATGGAGTCGTCAGTGGCTGATTTTCTGGAAGTAGAACTTTCTAGCAAGTCTTTCTTCCAAGGTGCCTCTGGGCAGACTCAAACCACCAACTTTTCAGAGTACATTAACCATTTGAACCATCCAGTGACTCTGTGCTGGAGGAAATAAAAACAAAAAACATTGCTGCCGAGTTGATTACGACTCATAGCGACCCTATAGGACAAAGTAGAGCTGCCCCATAGGGTTTCCAAAGAGTGCTTGGTGGATGTGAACTGCGGACCTTTTGGTTAGCAGCTGTAGTTCTTAACCACTATGCTGTAGAACAAAACATTGAATTTTGTTTCATCAGACTGAGCATGTGAGAAGAGCCACGGAAACAGAGAATGAGAAAGAGGGAACAAGAGGGAAGTCACAGTATTTTGTAACCTAATCTTAAAATGAGAGGGGAGATGGTTACACATGGGCATGAGCGATTATTTTCAGGAGGTGGAGATAATCAGGAGCCATTTCAGAAGCTGCCTGACACCATTTTTAGGTATCTACCAATCTCCCTATATGTTTTGTCCTGCTCTGATGCCGCAAATTTCTTTGAAAACTTCTAGACATAATTGTCTGCTATTGATGATAATAACATTAGAATACTGTTAAACAATAAAACTGAAAAGTAACACAAACTTCTTATTTCAAGGGATGGGACATCAATCGTCACTTTTAAAAAATACATTTCCTAGCCCCTCCATCTGTATCTTGTAACCATATATATTCAAAATGAAGTGACATTTTCCAGAGTTTATACTTTACTTTACCCCTGTACAATAATGATTATTTTGCCAGTGATTTGTTTATTGCTTTTTAAGAAATGTAAACTATTTTACTGTTATGCCCTCTGTTTATCTTTATATAACTTTAATAGAAGCTGTATTGTTGATTTCCCTTATAATAGGTGTCGTGTTTATTACTGACCCATTTTGAGTTAAATTTTTGTAAAAAGTACAAAGTATAGAGATTCACTTTTGCACATAAATGTCCAATTGTTCCAGCATAGTTTCATGAAAAGATTACTGTTTTCTCATTAAAATATCTTTGCAGCTTTTTTGAAACCAACTGACCATTGATATGTGGTATTGATTTTGGATTCACACGTAGATCTGTGAATTGATATATGCATTTATTTTGTTGTTATTTATTTGTTAGTTTTCGCCTAAGTCCACATGGTCTTGGTTACTGCAGCTATTGCGAGGTCTCCAATTGTCTTATTTCATTTTTCAAAACTGTGAAGCTTTTTTAGTTCTTTTGCCTTTTTTTATGATCATTATAATTATTTTGTTAATTTCTACAAAAAATTCTGATGGGATTTGGTTGGAAATATGTTGAATCTATACATCATTTTGGGAAAATACTGGGTCTCCAAGGCTATGAATATGTATAAAAAACCAAAACCAAACCAGATGCCGTTCAGTCGATTCTGACTCATAACAACCCTATAGGACAGAGTAGGACGACCCCACAGGATTTGCAAGGAACGGCTGGCTGGCGGATTCAAACTGCTGATCTTTTGTTTAGCAGCATAGCTCTTACCCACCACCAGGGCTCCTATAAATATGGTATAGATTTCCATTTATTTAGGTCTTCTATGAATTCTGTCATCAATATTTTGTAATATTCAGCACAAAGATCTTGCGTGTATTTTGGTAGATTTATGCCCAAGGATTTCATTTTGGGGGACAGTAGTGGTTCAGTAGAATTTTTGTCTTCTGTGTGGGACACCGGGGCTCGATTCATGGCCAATGTACCTCATGTGCAACCACCACCCACCAGTCCGTTGAAACTCTTGTATTCCTGTAATGTTTACCAGGTTTCAGAGGAGTTTCCATACTAAGACAGACTATGGAGAAAATCAGCCAATGAAACCTTATAGTTCATAAGAGTCTGATGCAGGGGCTGGGAGTGGGGGGAAACTAAATAGACAATAGATAAGTGGTAACTTTGGTGAAGGGTAAGACAGTACACAATACTGGGGAAGCCAGCACAACTTGT
>NW_004443940.1:4949674-4975469 GCF_000243295.1 Trichechus manatus latirostris
AATAAAAAAATTTATATATATATTTATAAAAAAGTCTGATCCACAATTGATCATGTATATGGCATGGAATCAGACAGCATTTTGTTCTGTTCATGGTGTCTTCATGTACAAATAATTTCTTATTTCCCTTTGACATTTTCTTCTTTCCTTTCATTATTTAGAAGTGTTTGATTTCCAGATATTTGGGAATGTTTCAGATTTTTTTTCTGTTATTGTCTTCTAGTTTTATCCCATTTTGGTCTTTTTATTCTATTTTCAATTATTTTAAATTTGTTGAGTTTTATTTTATAACCCAGTATATAGTCTATCTTGGTGTATGTTCTATGTGCACTTGAAAAGAATATGTATTCTACTGTTGCTGGATGGACTGCTAACATCTTTTAGGTCAAATATAGTTTGATTTAATGGGCTGAAGAACAAATAGTGTTCTTTAGTTTTTATATTCATACTACATATCTGTCTGCTTATTAATTACTAAGAGAGGAGTGTTGAAGTCCACAACTACATATTTTTGAGAATTCCTTATTTGTGCTTTCAATTCTATCAGTTTTTGCTTTATGTATTTTAAAGGTCTGCTATTAGGTACATAAACATTTAGGATTGCGGTATCCTGTTAATGTGTGAACCCATTTATCATTTCTGCAATTATCTTCATTATAACTGATAGTATCCCTCTATTAGGAGCCCTGGTGGTACGGTGGTTAAGGGCTACGCTGCTAACTAAAAGGTCAGCAGTTTGAATTCATGAGCTGGTCCTTGCAAACTTTGCGGGGCGGTTCTATTCTGTCCGATAGGGTTGCTATGAGTCAGAATCAACTAGATGGCAATGGGTTTGATTTTTCGTTTTATCCCTATATTATTAATATAGCCACTGAAGCTTTTCTTTAATGTTTGAGAGGTAAATATGTTTTCCCATCCTTTATTTTTATTTTTTTATTTTAAAAAATCTAGAACTTTATATTTAAAATGGCTTTTGTATGGAGATCAGATAGTTGGATTTTGCTTTTTAATTCAATCTGACAATCTCTGCTTTAAGTACTGTTTAGATAATTTACATTTAATACCCAGCAGCTTGCTATAGTTTCCTATTTCTTCCATCTGTTTATTTTGTTCCAGTTTCCCTCTTTTTCTGCCTACTTTTAGAATAATCGATTTTTTTTTTATTATTCCATTTACCTACATTATTGGTTTTTCATTTATCTTTAACCATCACATTCTACATTCAAATTATTTTGTACGATTTCATTCATGGTTTAAAAACCTCACAGAAGTATACTTACATTTCCTCCCACTTTTCTTTTGTACTATAGTTGTCATAAATTTTACTTTTACATATGCAATAAACCTACAATACAAGGACACCATTTTTGTTTTGGACAGTCTATATTTAGAATAATTAAAAATTGGAATGAACATATCTTCTATATTAATTTTTATTTAGGCCATTTCTGGTGTTCTTTCTTTTTCAAATTTCTCTCTAATATTGTATTATTTTTGTTTGAAGTATATTCCTTAACATTTCCTATAATGCAAGTTTACTGGTAGTTACTTTTCTTAGTTTTGGCTTGTCTAAAAAAAATCTTTATTTAAAAAATATCTTTGTTTAATATAATGTTTGACAGAAATTTTTGTTTCAATATGTCTTAGTTTGCTAGTTTTGTATTAACAAAAATGCCACAAGTGGGTGGCTTTAAAGAACAGGAATTTATTGTCTTACGGTTCTGGAGGCTAAAAGTCTGATTCAGGTTCTCAGCTGTGTGGATTCCTTGTGGAGGTCTCTCTCCTAGTTTCTGGTGTCTGCTGGCAATCCTTGGCATTCCTTTGCTTGTAGATGGGTCCTCACATGGTGTCTGTCTTCCGCTCTGTGTGTGTCCGTGTCTATTCTGCTCTTTTCATAAGACACCACTAAAAACTGATTAGGTGTAGAACCCACCCTACTCTAGTATGACCTCGTTAACGTGAAACAAGAAAACTCCTATTGCCGAAGAGGGATGTATTTACAAATAGAGGGTTTAGGGCTTCAACACATGTATTTGAGGAACACAGTTCAATCCACAACGCAGTGCTTTAAAAATGTCTTTTTTTTTTTTTTGTCCCCTGGTTTGCATAGGTTCTGACAAGAAGTTTCTGTAACTCTTACCTTTAATCCTTAGCCAATATGTATTTGCCTTTTTTTTTTTTAATTCACCTTAAGCTTCCCTGAGCTCCTTGAATCTGTGCTTTTATGTCTTCCTTTTTTTTTTTTTGGAAAGATTATTGGTCATACTCTCTTCAATTTTTTTTTTTTCCTGATCCAAACTCTCTCTTTTAATTCTCATATTTCAATTGGACATATGTTGGGATATTTGATATTGTACTACATTTCTTGAATAATTTTCTCCTTTCGTGCGCGTGTTTGTGTGTGTGTGTATGTTCTCACTTGTTTTTCTCTTTGTGTTTTAGTTTGGGTAATTTATAATTGACTTATCTTTAAGTTTATTTTTTCCTCAGATGTGACAAATCTACTGAACAGCCCTTTAAATTCACTCTTCACCTCACCTCTATAACCATTTTTTTCTCTAACATTTCCATTTTACTTTTTTTTATATAGTCTCCAACTTTCTTCTGAAATTCCTCCTTTGTTCTTACAAGTTGTTCATGTTTTTCTCTAGAAACTTTAACATGCAAACATAGTTATATCAAATTCCCTGTGTGATAGATTAAACATATGGATCATCTCTGACTCAGAATCTATTGATCGCTTTGTCTCTTGACAATGTTTCTCCCCCCCTTATTATTATTATTATTTTTTTGAGTTTCTCATGATTTTAATTAAATGACTGGAGTTGTGTATGTATAACAAACTAGAGAGTGAGGTAAATTTACACCAGAAAATGGATAAGCCTTTTTTTTTTCTGCCAGTCCATTTGTGTGGTAAATTAAATCAATCTAGTTAGGAGTTTAGCTGGATTTGGGTTCTGTTGTTGCTATATCCACCTCTGTTCCACCAACTGCTTCAAATACCTTGAGAGTAGGGGCTGGGCTACTCTGGGTTTTTCACAATGTTCATATTTTCCCCTCATCTTTCTGTCATCCCTGTGAACCTGTGCCACACACGAGGTCTTTATGCATGCTGTTTACCCTCTTTCACCAGCTGATTGTTGTTGCTTGTTACTTGGAGCTTGCTATCATGGCTTGGGGCAGGTAGCAGGGGCAATTCTTTGTTTTCATGTTCTAGTTTTGATTTTAGATATGTGCTATATGCCTATGTCTCTCAAGTGGTACTTTCTTAGTAATCTTCCCCTCCTCTCTGTGGCAAACTCCATCTTGATTTCTTGGTGGTTGTTTTGAGGGAAAGTGCCCTGACCTCTTCCAAAGTTAGGAGATCGCACAATGGTATTACTATTGGTTCTGAGCCCAGAACCTGCCACACCTCCAGTAAAAACTCATTGCTGTAGAATCGACTCTGACTCATAGTGATCCCGTAGAACAGAGTAGAACTGCCCCATAGAGTTTCCAAGGAGCACCTGGTGGATTCGAACTGCCAACCTTTTGGTTAGCAGCCATAGCACTTAACCAATATGCCATAGCAGTGTTATTTTTTTCTTTTGCTCTTCCCTCAGTCACAACGTGCCTTCACCACTGCTCTGAGGGGACAGGGCTTCCTGCTGCTATCAAGACAGCTTAGATCTTTTGTCCAGCAGAGGTGAAGGGTCTGGCTGCGGATTCGTGCCTTTCTTGCCATAGCAGCAGTTCCCCTCTGCAGATTTGCACCACCAAAAAAGTCTGTCTTCAATCTCACAATTTATTCATGAACACTTGGCGGAAGCTCATGAAGAAGAACCTGTGAGTAGGTGTGAACTCCACATTGTCTGTAGCTCCCAATGAATCTTTACTCTCACTCCAGTTCACACTCAACCTTTAGAAATTCATTGAAATTATAGATGAATACTTCTTATCTGCTTATAGAACACTCTGTGTCTCTTCTTCTCATGCTCTGCCATGAGTTAGCCAATGCTTACCATCCGTCTTCATTGGAAGTAGTGGGAGGGTGGTGGTTAGGTTTCAACCTATGCTGTGACCCTGTGAACTCAACAATCTGAGTTTAAGAAAAGTTATTATTTTTAAAGAAAAGTATATTTTTCCTGTTAGATCAGGAATTAGGCTTTTTCTAGATTTCTATGTTCTTGGTGGAAGGAGAGCCCTAGTATCAATATTAAAAGCAACAACAAGAACAATATATGCCTTAGGTATATCAAATATACAACTAAAGTTGACAATCGCAAAAACTGAAGCAGTATTCATGGCTTTTAACGTTGTGGTTTTCAAACCTGGGTGCTCATAAGAATCACTAGGACACCTTTGAAAAAATATTGACGCCCAAGTCTCATTACCCAGAGATTCTTAATTGAACTCCAGGCACAGATACGTTTTAAAATCTACCCAAGTGATGGTAATGTGCAGCCAAAATTAAGAATCATGGTTCTAATCATTCTAAATTTTCCTACCATTCTGGACAGGTGTGTGAAACAAGAAATTTCAGCGTATGAACTGTGATATTTTTAAATCTACCCTAAAGAAGAATGTATTTGAAAATACTTATTTTTTAATCCTATGTCCTGCAATGAAACCAAACAAGGTCACATTTTTTACGCTTGTAGATACACAATCTACCCTGGGCCACACCCTAACTGTACCCTGGGCCACACCCTAACTGTAGTCACAGGCTATTTGAAACCATAATACCCATTGCTATAGAGTATATTCCAATTCATAGTGACCCTACAGGGCAGAGTAGAACTGCCCCATGGGGTTTCCAAGGAGCAGCTGGTGGATTCAAACTGCCGACCTTTTGGTTAGCAGCTGAGATCTGAACCACTTTGCCACCAGGGCTCAGAACCCATAATAGTGATTTGGTTTTGTGAGCTAAGGAGAGAAGTGTCTTCCAAGGAGTTAAATCAGCCCACTCATTGGGCTCTTCTATTTTCATGGTTGGGTAAGCTAGTAACTGTGATTCCTTTGAATGGTCTGCACAGAATATTATAAATATGGAGGGGCAGTGAAACCAATATATATATCTCCTTTATATGATCTGGTTTTGTATGGCCCGATTCAATTGATTAGACCATTAAATTGTTAGATAAATCATTTACTAAACATCTAGTACGTACTTACTCCATGGAAGAATTACCCAATAAGCAAGGTAGGCACTGGCTAACTTGTGGGTACTTAGTAATCTGTAGTGAACAATTTCGCCTGTGAAACTGTTCACTACAGATTAGTAAGTAAATATAAGTAAGCCCGTGCATACTTTGCTTAAATGTAAGAAGTGCATACCTTACTTACTTGTTAATCCACTCCTGCTAGCTACTCGAAACAGACTTAAATAAATGGATAAATAAGTCAAATAATTACTGAGTAAGTGTGTAAGTGCAAATACTTGTACTGAAACTTGAAACATATGAAGAGGAATCATTCTCTGATAGAGGATTCTTAATTGTTAAGCAATTGAATTATATGTAATTTATTAATGAACAGAAGTATTGAAATCTTGTAATCAAACTAAAGAGAATAAGATGTAGAAAACTGAAATGAAAGGACCAAAATATAACATTATGAATAGAAAAAAAAAAAAAACTCGTTGCCATTGAGTCCACTCTGATTCATAGCCACCCTGTAGAACAGAGTAGAACTATCCTGTAGGGTTTCCAGGGAGTGGCTGGTGGATTTGAACTGCCAACCTTTTGGTTAACAGCTGAGCTCTTAACCACTGCACCACCAGGGCTCCTATAAATAGAAATAGAAACATCAAAATAAAAAATAAGGATATATGTGATTCCAAGATAATCTAGAATTTTTACTGTTTAGGGGAAAAAAAAATCTGTCATCTCTAAATTTTACCGTGGTAACTTTCATATTTGAACTCTTAGGTTAAAATCCAGCTGGGAGTTAGGAGGCCTTCCAAGACCCAGTTTTGGGTTGTTTCAAAAAGTAGTTGCAAAATGAGTCTTCCAGTTGGGAGAATACTCAAGATTGGACAGAAGGTAAAGCAAACTCTAATGTTTTAATTTTTTAAACCAATCTTAGCAAGTCCTTGAAGTGTAGAAATACTTCAGAAACACTATAGTCTATTTTCAAAAGTGGTCACTTTAAGATATTAATTTGTTATGCCACTTGGGCTTCCCCAATGGTAGATTTCTTCACCATGATACATCCTAGAAAATTCTAACTTTACAGAAGTCAAAAAAATCTCAGGGACTCCAATATCTTTATTTAGCTATCCATTTACGTATTGTACATATTTCATTTATTTTCAAGGATTTTTTTCTCACTTTATGATTGGCTACACTTTCTCTGAAGTAAATTAAGTTTATCATATTCATCTAATAATTCGCCTCAAAAGTTAAAGGCATATTTGGTCTCAAACTGCAATCATATTAATGAGAAATAATATGATTTTAAAATGTTAATAGTTCTCATGCTTTAAAGAGCCATTTATATTAAGCACACTTTAACTGGTTTCTATTAAAGTTCTAACCTGGCATTAAAAATACTCCAACATGTAATCATTGAGTATTTGTGACAATATATTCCTGTTACTTTTCACAAAACTTTAAGATTATGTCACATTTTTGACATTGGCAGAAAATGAAGTCCATACCCAAAGAGAAGAAGGTCAGATAAGAGCAGACATCTAAGATCTTTTGTGGATACACAATTAGGCTCAGCTGCATCTGAGAGGAGGTGCCACACCTCCTTCTAAATCAACAAGAGCAAATTGTAAGGCTCATAAGTAGTTCAGCCCAGTCCAGCTAAATAGGACACATGCCTAGATGATATTGGATAAATCTCTGAGAATTTTATTTGCCTGGAGTTACTCTTTGGAGGGCAAACCTTTCATGATTAAATAGAATTTAAAGAATGACACATTCTGCTCCTAGGCAGAAATACTGAAGTTATATAAGCAGCAAGCTTCTCTCCTTTAATATTAAATGTAAAAAAATAAAAGAGTAGACAATTTGGGATAATGTGTAAGGTATGGGGAAAGAGGGTCCGATCTGATCTCATTTAAGCTCTGATGTCCACCATTACACTCATAAGCAGAGTGGGTTTGATGGGCTTGGCTACCTCAGTTTTTTTGGGTTTTCCTTTCATATCTTTCCATACGTGTTCCACTGGAATCTGCATTTTTCGTAAAAGAAGTTGATCTGACAGATAAAGAAGAAGATTGTATGATTAATACACGTGGACCAACATTGCCTATCTATAATTTCTTTGAAAATTCTGAAAGAAGGAAAAATCTTAAGAAAATTAAAAAAAAATGATTAAAAGTAAACATTTGAATCCAGTATTCAAAATGGCAACTTAGCAAGCATAAAGTAGGTAACAGAAAAAAAGATCCCTTTCTTGGCATGGTGAAATTATTAGTCTGCAGTATTAAAAACCAAAATACCTAAGTTTAGAGTCATGTGATTGCATAATAGTCTGTACTTTCTCTCATATATGATTCTCATAGATTTACTTCATTACTTATTTAATGCTGTTCTCTCTTTTACACACTATACTGTAAGTGCCATAAGGGCATTATTATGGATTGAACTGTGTCCCCAAAAAATGTGAGTCAACCTGGCTAGGCCACTATTCCCAGTATTGTGTGATTGCTACCATTTTGTCATCTGGTGTGATTTTCCTGTGTGTTGTAAATCTTACCTCTATGATGTTAATCAGGCAGGATTAGAGGCAGTTATGTTAATGAGGCAGAACTCAGTCTACAAGATTAGGTTGTATCTTGAATCAATCTCTTTTGAAATGTAAAAGAGAGAAGCCAGCAGAGAGACAGGTGGACTTCATACCACCAAGAAACAAGAGCCCGGAGAATATCATGTCCTTTGGACCTGAGGTCCCTGTGCTGAGAAGCTTTGCAACCTTGGAAGATTGATGACAAGCACCTTATCCCAGATCCCACACAGAGAGACAGCCTTCCCCTGGAGCTGGCACCCTGAATTCAGACTTCTAGCCACCTAGAATGTGAGAGAATAAATTTCACTTTGTTAAAGCCATCTACTTGTGATATTTCTGTTATAGCAGCACCAGATGACTAAGACAGGCTCCTAACAGAGTTCCTGCAACAGAGTGGGCTCTCAATAATTATTTGCTGGATGAATAAATGAACGAATGAATAAGTTTCTTCCTCTATACATGAGCTGGCAAACTTTTTCTATAAAAGGCTATGTAATAAACATTGTTAGCTTAGTGGGCCACATAGTGTCTTTGTCACTTTTTTTGTTATTGTTGTTCATTAAATTAAAATATAAAATGTAAAAATGTGAAAACCATTCTTAGCTCTTGGGCTATACAAAAACATGGGCCTGATTTAGCCTACAGGTCAGAGTTGGTCGCTGCTCTATAAGAAATGCAGATTTTCGTTTGGTTTCTAGGGTTCCTTCTGGTTTCCTGAGCTCCACTTCAGTGATACACGAGAGCTGGCTTTTACCAGCTCTATACATCGGATTGCCAAGCACTACGTATCAGGCCTGTGTGTGTGAATATTTATACAAAAATTATTCATTGTTTATCTGGGAAATTTAATGTAACTAGGCATTCTGTATTTTTATTTGCTAAATCTTGCAACTTTCCTTGCATTGATTTGAAATCTTATGAAAAGCAGTGTTAACTACAAAAATGACCATTCAAAAATAGAAAATAGTTTGTCTTTTTTTATATAATGACTTGTATTATTTTTCCTACTATTAAAGAATTAACTGTTTTTTAAAAATTTGTATCTATATATATATTGATATTTTATATTATGTTTATATTCAAGGAAAGCTCTGTTATTCTGTGGTTAAATCATTCACTTTGTTCATTCAGTTTATATTGTCCTTATTGTTATAATAATCATTGAGGACTTATCATGTGCTGTGCACTAGACTATGTGTTTTACACACATTTTCTCTTTTAATATGCACAAAACTTTACAAGATATACCAAAAAACCCATTGCCACTGAGTCGACCCTGACTCATAGAGATCCTATAGGACAGAATAGAACTGCCCCATAGAGTTTCCAAGGAGCACCTGGTAGATTTGAACTGCCAACATTTTGGTTAGCAGCCGTAGCACTTAACCACTACTCTACAAGGTATAGATGAAGAAAATGGGTCAGAGAGCTAAAAGAAAACATCAGTAAAAGTTTTACCAAAACTAACTAAATAAAAATCATATAATTAGCAAGTGGTAGAGTTGTTATTGCATTTCAGTCTTTTTATGTTCAAATTATAGCAACACCCAGTCAAATCACTAGTTATACAATAAATCTTTCTGTTACAGTCCTGTGTCCAGGTAGAAATTATATGTTCCTTTGGAAAATTTCTAGAATGTTCTATATAAATTTCTCTCTTATGATGCCTGTCAATTTATATAGTTTCTTGGAAATGAAGGTGTCTTATTTATATGTGTATCCCCAACAGTATTTAGCACAGCATTATACACTTATGTATGTCTAAATGTATATTTGATGAATAATTTAATAACATTGAATAATTAATAATTATAGATTATAATTAAAGATGTGGTTGCTTAGTATATATGTTGAATGAATGTAAAGGGTATGACCTTTTCATATTAAAATTTCCTGTCTTTTAAAGTGAACTTACAGCAAAGTACTCAAAACTTCAATGGGAGTGTGTTTTACGTGCTAAGCACAGGCCTAGGAAAAATTTGGAATAAAAAAGAATAGAACAGCTCTGTTCTCCTTAATGTACATTTTTTCTGGAGAAGATGAGCAGACAATATACAAGTACAGATATAACATTTCTAATGGTGGTAAATGCAATGAAGAAATATAAATCAATATGAGTAGATAAAAAGTTATCGTGGGAGATGTGCGATTTTATATGAGAAACTCTAAAAAGGCAACTTTGATAGGTGATATGTAAGCAGAGAGTTAATGGAAACAAGAGAGCAAGTCATTCTAAAATAAAATAAAAAAAAAAGAAAAGAAAGCAAGTCATTCAGGTATCTAAGAAAATAGCATTCCAGGCAGTGGACATAGCTTGTTCAAAGACCCTGTGCTCCGGTCAAGGAAATGTAATGAGATTAATGACACTTATGTAGCAAGGTAACACCAATCCTCTGCTCAAAACTCTCACTGTGCTGCAGCTGTTTGGTGAATATTCACTAGAATAGGACGCGTAAAAGCACTTTGAATAGCAAGGAAGATAATGCTAAGTCCAGGCAGGAGATGATGATTCCTTAGACTACAGAGGTAGCAGTGGAGGTGGTGAGCAGGGGTTGCATTTTGGATATACTCCACAATTGCCAACATAATTTACTTATGGCTTGGAAGTGGGATATTAGAGAAAAAGAGGGATTAAGAATGATGCCAAGTGAGTCAGCCAGATCAGCTAGAAAAATGTGGCCACCTTTTAATGATGTTGGGAAGACCGGTGAAGAAGCAAGGCTGAAGGTGGGAGAATTTGGAGTTATTAAACTTGTGGTACTAATTAATGATCTAGGTAAAGATGTTCTTATTGACCAAGGAAGGTTACAAATCATTTGCTCAAAACACTTATACAGTTGAAAATTCAGTTGAATAAAGGAATTTGTGGTTTAGAGACAAGGTTGGGACTGGAAATATTGTTACTCATTAATACAAGGTACGTTTAAAGTCATGGAATAGGAAGCAGTCATCTGGGAAATGAGTATGGAGATGTATAAAGAATGACCAAGCACTGAGACACTTTAATTTTAGAGTTTGTAATTTCATATATGATACAGCAAAGAAGTCTAAGAAGCTATCACTAGTAAGTCAGGCAAAGAACCAACTAAGAGTGTGGTATTCTAGAAATTATGAAAGGGTTTTAAAGGAGGAGGGAGGCATGATCAATACTGTCAAATGTAACTGATAGGATGATTAATTTATGGATTGAGGACTGATCACTTGATCTGGAAACATAAGGATGATCCAGCAATTTTGCTGAAAAATTGAGGATTTTCATAAAAAAAGGGAGAAAGATTAAATTTGAAAGCAGCACATCCATTAGTGCTCCTAGTTCATTAAGGAAAACTCATGGAGATAGGAGCAGTAGCAGGCAAAGGCATATGGATTCCTTGATACACTTTTATTCTAGGGCAGCACCCAAATATCTAGATGGGATAGATAACAGATTCCAAGTGAAGGAAGCTGACTCTTGGCTGTGTGAATTTTAAGCTGTATAAAGGAAGCACTAGATCTTCCCCTGGTTTGAACAAGGCCAGGACACAATAGCAATACATTGTAACAGAACCTTGGCTACAGCCCAATACTTTTAACTCAGTTTTAGTGGTTGAGAGTAACACCAAGCATTTCTCTGGTGTGATCAGTGGGCTAGGGTCCAAGACTTGAAGTTATAATGTAGAGAGTTGGCAGCAGGATTCCCCATGTGATGACGCATGGTTGGAAAAACATCAGACCTTTCCTCTGGTATGATCAGAAGGGCTGGCTCCAAGCTTTGTAGTTGTTTAAGATTGAATGCCCTATCCACTGGGCTCTATTGAGTTTCCATGGAGCTTTGCAGAAGATCAACTCCTTTTCTAAGTGGTCAGTCTACAGGATATCCACCTGGGACAGGTTAACCTTTCCTGCTCAGGCTGGGACAAAACTGGGTTAGAATGAGTTTAAGAAAGAATGGAGAATAGGAAGTAGGATTAAAGAGTATAGATAACCCTTAATAATGTAAACATGAAATTATTATGTGAAAGAAAAAGAAGTATGATGGAAAGATCAAAAGTTTAAGCAGCATCTTCTATGATAGAAATCTTAGATCTGTCACTAAAAAGTTAGCAAAAAAATGAATCTCTTTGATTCTCAGCTTCTTCAGATTTTCTCTGCCCAGACGTGTATTGTGCTATAAGAATTTATAATGCTGCCTTATTTCAAAACTAAGTTAATATTAACTTTAATAATATATTTATACCTAGATTTTCTTTTGCCTGAAAAATTCTTTCTGATATCATTTTGATAAGTCATTTACTATTTGAAAGAACAATAAGGACAAAGTATATCTATGATAGCTCATTTTGTAAGAAAAAAACTATTAATATAGATATTTTTTATCTCTTATTATGTATAACACAAAGAATGGACAGTGTAACTATTTTAAAGCCTCAAAAATACGTTCCTTTAAAGAATCATTGTTGCAAAATAATAACTATTTTTAAAAAAGACTGTCATATTTAGCAACATGCTCATAAATCTATATGCAAAAATTAGATGCAGGACTATATCGTATGACTTTCCCTCAAGACAATGTGAAATACCCCTTGCTGTCGAGTCAGTTCCAACTCATAGCGACCCTATAAGACACGGTAAAACTTCCTGTAGGGTTTTTAAAGGTGTAATCTTTATGGAAGCAGGCTGCCACACCTTTCTCCCGAGGAGCAACTGGTGGATTTGAATCACTGACCTTTCAGTTAGCAGTGGAGCTTTTAACCGGTGTGCCACATGGGCTCCTTACTGTTAAATAGAGGGAAGCAAAGGTTAGATAGGCACTAACATAATTAAGCCCTACTATGCCATGACCTGTCAGATTAATTCAACTAACTAGTCCGGGGCATTTTTGTAATTAAATTGACCTAGCTTTGTCATTGCACGACTCTGTGATAGTGAAGAGAAACAAGGACTCTGTGATTAATTGCTAAAGTAAAAATCATAATTACCTTTACCTATTTGTTTTTCCTCCTTTATTTCCTGATGGTTTCCCTCCTGCTCAATGATGCCACAGTCCCTTAGAGTCTTTTTTGTAGCAATTACATTGAATCATTTATTAAACTGTGTTTTAAAGCTTTCAAAATATGCTCATTAGCGCTAAATTTATTTCTCTAAGTGAAACCCATCGGCGGTAATATTAAAATAAAATAAACATTGAATGTGATCTAGGACAATTTGGAAATTCATAAAATTGCAAATTCCTTTCCTTTTGTTTCCCACAGGCTATGCATTAAATTCTTAAAACAGATTGCTGCTAACGTTCAAAAAACTGGGATTGTAGGCAGCAAAAGTGTTGGCGGCATTAGCCTATACTAAGGCAAGTGTTAGCTATGACTGTCATTGAGAACTGGGAACTAGGTCGCAGTACCATTAACCCAATCTCAGCGTCTCTCTAGATATGCCTGGAAATAAGTGTCAATGGAGAACACATTTAATTAACTTTCCATCCAGGAGTGTATAAGGCAACACATTGACAACAGAACCTGGAGAACAAGGAAAGCGCTATTGGATGTTGAATTGGAGGATTTAGTTCAGATCTTAGAGGGCCACTGTGTACACATGCTCTAAAATCTATCATCTTTCTAAAGTCACTCAACTAATAGCACATTCTCCATTGTGACTCTGCAAATAATTCTATTTTCAGAATAATAGTTTACCCCACCGTGTTCCTATTTAGGTATTCTCAGTATGTCAAAAGAGAGGTTTATAGAATGTAGGCTTGCCTTGAGAGGGAAAAAGTACACACTGAGAACAAGTCTTTCTCTTAACTAAACTCAACAAAAAATTATTTTTATTTAATTTCGATAGCATTACATCATTTGACAAGCTTTTCTTAAAGAATTATCAAGTGCAAAGAATCATTTTAAGCAGTATCAAGATATATAACACTACATCTGTAGTAAACATATCAGTAGAAAATATTTGAAGACAGAAAAAATAAACAAAATACAATAGCAGAGTTGTTCATTTTAATTGAGGATATGGAGTATAAAGTGGTCTTTTTATGCTTCTATGGTCTAGTGGTAAACAAACTGAACTATGATTATAATGATTAAGAAATAATAGAAGCTATGTCTGATCATTCCTAATTTTATTTTTGATTTGTGATCTCTTCCTGAGCTTCTTTTATCCAGGGCAAGAAAGGAAGTGAAAGGAAAGAACTCCCTGGCAAATATAGGTTAAAGGCATTGCCTTCTTTACAAAATTTTAAATAAAATGTTGGATAGAATAATTGCAGTTGATTTTTAAATTTTGTTCTTTATGATTTTGAGAGTTGTCTAAATTATATAGAATAAATAAACATTTCTCGTTGGAAAAGAAACAAAGATTTTCGTTATTATTTTTTATTGTGCTTTAGATGAAGGTTTACAGAGCAAATTAGTTTCTCATTAAACAATTAATACATATATTGTTTTGTGATATTGGTTGACAACCCCGTGATGCGTCAACACTCTCCCCTTCTCGACCTTGGGTTCCCCATTTCCATTCGTCCAGCTTTCCTGTCCCCTCCTGCTTCCTCATCCTTGTCCCTGGGCTGGTGTGCCCCTTTAGTCTTGTTTTGTTTTATGGGCCTGTCTAATCTTTGGCTGAAGAGTGAACCTCTGGAGTGACTTAAGTACTCAGTTAAAATGGTGTCCGGGGCCATACTTTAGGGGTTTCTCCAGTCTTTGCCAGACCAGTGAGTCTGGCCTTTGTGAGTTTGAATTTTATTCAACATTTTTCTCGAGCTCTGTACCAGACCGTCTGTTGTGATCCCTGTCAGAGCAGTGGGTGGTGGTAGCTTGGCAACATCTAGTTGTGCTGGACTTAGTATGGTGGAGGCAGCGATAGTTTTGGTCCATTAGTCCTTTGTACTAATCTTTCCCTCATGTCTTTGGTTTTCTTCATTCTCTTGCTCCGTATGAGGTGGGACCATGGAGTATCTTAGAGGGCGCTCACAAGCTTTTAAGACCCCAGATGCTACTTATCAAAGTAGGATGTAGAACATTTTCTTTAAAAGCTATGCTATGCCAATTGAGTTAGATGTCCCCTGAGATCATGGTTCCCAGCCCCCAGCCCAGTAAGTCAGTCAGAAAATAAGCAAGTATTTTAAAATAAAAATTATTTAAAACTTTATAAGTTTTGTAAAAATAAAAAGTAAAAACAATAAATAAAAATGTGAAAATATTTTTCACATTGTTTTTATGCCTTATTTGCTTTCAGCATAGAACACTTTTTATTTATTTCTAAGGTAGAAAAAAAAGAGTAGAAGGGATTTACATACCAGATATAATAGCTTTGTTCATTTCTAAACATAGCTATTTGATGTCATTTCTATAGATAAATAAGACTATCTTTGTTTTCTCTTTAAAAAATCTATTTGAATGTGCTAATTTATTCCAAAAGCAAATACAAAATGTCTAGTCAACTTTAATCGGTATTCATGAATTTAAACAGATTCAAGCAATTTAAGGGCATAGATATATTATGTAATTCATCTGTATTCACCATAGCATATATAGGTACTAAGCAAATAGTAATTACTTATTTACTTACAGTGTATAATCATTATTAATTAAAATGAGTGCAACCATTATTAATTATTTAACTCAATAAATATTAATGAGAATCATGAGACTTACACACTCCCACAGATCATAAGCTCATCGTTATTTACTTAGCAAGTACTCAATAAGTATTTGTTAAGGGATAGAAGGAAGGGAAAATAGAGAGAAGGAGAGGAATAAGGGGAAAAGGAACCAGATTCTCATGGAACTCAACAGTTCATTAGTATATTAATAATCACCATAATTGAGTTCTTACTAGGTGCCAATTATGTACATCATCTTATTTAATCTTAGCAATGAAGTCTAAGAGATAGTTATTATTTAATACCACTTTACAAATGAAAATATGAGGCATAGTGAGATTGAGAAATGATCCCTTTATTACACATTTTATACGTGTCAAAGGCTGACTAGAAGACATTCTCTCACTCCAGGGTCTATGCTAGCTCTATGGGACTTCATGGCCTCCAATTCCCTAAGCAACATGATATGGCTGTCATTGAATCCACTATTAATTAACTATTCAATTAACTCAACGTATAATTATTGGGTGCCTTGCTGGACTGATTTATATTCATCATAACTTCTATGAAATATTTCACTATTTTCTAAAATTATACATAAGCTAACTGAGTCTCAAAGAGGTAAAAAATAAAATAAACCTGATGATATGCTCCAATTAAGATTTCATCCAAGGAAACCCTGTGGGCCAGTTCTACTTCGTCCTGTAGGGCCACTATAAGTTGGAGTTTGAGGTTCCTTTGTACCACTTGGTGCCAACTCACCTGGTAAAATGAGGATCCTGGTAATGCCTTCTTCATGGGTGGATGTGAGGATTAAATGAGCTAATATGTGTACACATTTAGAGATGTGCTTGGCACACAGAGGTCACTTTAGGAACTTTAACTCTTGTTAACTGTCATTGAAGCAACGTCCCTGACATCGCTTAGCTTCTGAGTGGCAAAGATTTATCTCAAACCCCCACATTTTTTCTGTCAAATTTCACTTTCCAGGGTGCCCTGACCTTAAGATGAATAAACGTCTACAAAATATTCACACAGTGTTAAGACTCTTTCCAATACTTTTATTAGTACTTTTGTGGAGATGAAGAATATCTTTTTTTTTGGTATTTTTGTTTTTCTCATAAGTTATCAGTATTGTGAACTATATGTTCTGTATATTTGTTTCTGATATGTATCCACTCCCTGTGAGTTGGAATCAACTCAGTGGCAATGGATATGTATTCATGTATTAAATCATGTTACTATTTTT
Organism: Trichechus manatus latirostris; assembly: GCF_000243295.1. Classification (NCBI taxonomy): domain Eukaryota; kingdom Metazoa; phylum Chordata; class Mammalia; order Sirenia; family Trichechidae; genus Trichechus; species Trichechus manatus. Next base: position 4,966,222 of record NW_004443940.1, read on the forward strand.
TTCTTGTGGGCTTTCTGACTGTCAAGGAGTGCTCTAGACATTCAGCTTTCTAGTCAAGGAAATCAGGGCCTTCTGATATTTTTAGTTCTTGTGACTGGATAGGCAATGCTCTGGTCAATAATTCCAGATGATGACCAGTATAAACCCATTATGTATACAAAGTAGGTACACGAGGAACCTGATAGTGCAATTTCTGCTTCTCTAACAAAATCCATTGCTGTCAGGTTGGTTCTGACTCATAGCAACTCTATAGGACAGAGTAGAACTGCCTCCATAGGGTTTCCAAGAAGGAGCCCTGGTGGTGCAGTGGTTAAGAGCTCGGCTGCTAACCAAAAAGTTGGTAGCTTGAATCCATCAGCTGCTCCCTGGACACCATACAGGGCAGTTCTACTCTGTCCTGTGGGGTAGCTATGAGTTGGAATCAATAGAAGGCAATGGGTTTGGTTTTTGGTTTAATAATTATGGAAGCCAACTGCCACATCTTTCTCTTGCAGAACGGCTGGTGGGTTCTAACCACCTACTTTTCCATTAGTAGCTGAGTGCTTAACCACTGCTCCTTCCAAACCCATATATATCGAGGGAAATGCAGCTAAAACTCTCTCTATTTAAAGAATTCAATGAAGAGTTAGGCTAAAAATTATAGGATTCTTTTTTTTTTTTTAATTTTACTTTAGATGAAAGTTTACAGAACAAACTAGTTTCTCATTAAACAATTGGTACACATGTTGTTTTGTGATATTGGTTACCAACCTCGCTATATGTCATTATAGGATTCCTCCTGTGTCTTTTATGACATTTAATGGAGAAAGAATGCCTGATATTTAACAAGAAAAAATTCTGTGGTAAAAATCTGAATTCCGAGTTGCTCACAGGAATTTCAACACCCTGCCTCTCTGTGGTACTCTGGCAATGCCCAGCAGTTATTTTTGATGTTTTATTTTCTTCACATTTGTATTATTCTCATTTTACTTTGAGCCCTTTGAGGGCAAGGGCCAGTCTCCTTTTTTTTTTTTTTTGAAATCTCAACATCACCATTGCTTTGCCCAGTGACTAAAAACCAAAACCAAACCAGTTGCCATCCAGTCGAGTCTAACTCATGGTGATCCCATGAGTGCCAGAGTAGAACTGTACTCCACAGGGTTTTCAAGGCTATAAGCTTTTGGAAACAGATTGCCAGGCCCTTCTTCCAAAGGACCTCTGGGTGGGTTTGAACTGCGAACCTTTGGGTTTGTAGTCAAGCACTTCACCATTTGCATCACGCAGGTACTCCCGTCTAGTGACTCGCACTTATTTATGATATGAAGGCTTCACAAATGTATAAATCGAGCTGCAAAAGCCACCTCAGCCTAGCTTATTGAAAATATTTCTCATGTAGAACTGGACATTTAGCATTAAACACCCAGGGTGTTACAGCTAGAAGTGATTGATAATACCACCAAGAAACTTTCATGGATCCAATGGTTTCAGATACTTGGGGAAAACTCTGCAAGCCTTTTTCAACTTGGAAAATATTTTCCCTTCACTAAATATTGGATGGACCTTAAAACCCTTTTCCAATATCACAGGGCCAATAAAAATACAAATAAAGCATGAAAACACAGATTAGAAATATGGGCATTAACAGAGATATAATACCTGGGGTAAGACATGGCCGCCCTCCCCTTCCACCCACACACGCTCTTTTTGCTTCCTTTTTGCAAAGAACTTGCACTGAAGATAAAAGATCTGATTACATTTCTACAGTAACTAAATGCTGAGCATTTTTTTTTTTAAGGAAAAGCAGAGCTCAGCCTGGATTAATGGATATTTATTGAACCTCTATCCTGTGCTATGTGTTGTGCAGTGAGTATAGTAGCCAATAAAGGAGACATACTCTCTAATGTAATGACACATCAACTCTATTTGGGAGCCAAGGTGTATGAGATATGTATGGTCCAAGCCCTCAAGAGCAACCAAGGGTAAAGCAGAATCTGTATGAAAATGTGATTAGTGAAGATAATGCTAAGGTATTATTATTTGTGATTGCAGACAGAAAGACTGATTATAATCTATAAGTAGTATAAAAGCACTAAGAGAAGAAAGAGAAAGTCTCAAAGCTGATGTGATGGGGCATGGAACAACACTGGAGAGCAGCTAATGAAGCAGAACCAGCATGACTGCCCTCCCCGCAAAAAATTCATGCTTGCCTTGACCACTTGTATCTTTAGCTTAAGTGAGAAACAATTTGAAGTTAATTCCAGAAGTATAACACATATTATTTGCACATTAATTTTATATTAAAGACAAGATAAATATATATAGTTCATTCTGAGATGTAGCACAACTGATTCTCAATTAATACAGGGACTATAAGTCAATCAGATAGTATAATTAAATATTGATATCTATAATAGATGGACCTAAAATTTTGGAGCCTAGAATAAGCATGTTAGATAAAGAGACTCTCAACAGAAGGATAGAATGCTTACCAAAAATAGTTATGTATCAAAATTACTTGAAGAATTAAAAAAAAAAAAAAAATCCGATGCCTGGGCAACAGTCGTGAACTATACCCAGAATCCTGATTCATTGCCCTAGGATTTTCAGATTTTTAAGTCTCTCAAGTGGTCCTAATGAACGCTTAAGTTTGAAAACCTGTGAAATATGCCTGCGTTATGAAGGCTCATTCCCGTGCTGGGGTCACCTGTTACCTTTTCAAATAGAATGCAAAATATATGGGACTCAGTTATACTTGCTAAGGTGAAAAAAAGATACCTTAACGGGAGAAATTTGAAGTAAATGTTACAATTTACAAATACAGCATATCTGTCTTAAAGTAAGCCTGTTATTAATTCTTGTAAGAAGTACTTTCTAAGTTGTGTCTTTTAGTTGCTCTATATACAAAAATTATGAACTCTTATTTATTTTAAAATATTTGGGATTACTTTGCACCCAGGGCCATCTTAGCTTTCCAGTTTGTATACTCGCAATGGTCACAAGGAGTTTGACCTTACTGGTTGTCCAGGAAGATTTCCATTACATTCTTGAAAGTCCAGACATGCTCAACAAATCAGGTTTTGTAGTTTATCCAAGTCCTAGTTGCATTATGGAGCCCTGGTGGCTCAGTGGTTAAGAGCTCAGCTGCTAACCTGAAGATCGGCAGTTTGAATCCACCAGCTGCTACTTGGAAACCCTATGGAGTGGTTCTATTCTGTCCTATAGGGTTGCTGTGAGTTGGAATCAACTCAACAGCAATGGGTTGTTTTTTGTTTTTTCAGTTAGTTGCATTGTTGTGGGAGGGTTTTTCAAAGCATCATAGTCCTTTTCTTTTCTATAAGGAGTAGAGCCCTCCTCTTTTTATTTTCATAGGAGCCCCAAAAGTCTACATGCAACAGAGCAAGAAATAGCAGCAGGGATCAAATAATGTACCAGGAGGAGATGGCATCTTACAGTTAACCTAGAATTTGCTGATATTGCCATTAGTAATAATAATTCTAATGAAAAACGATACCAGAAGAACTAGATGGTACCCAACTACTACAACCGACTGCTCTGACTGGGATCACAACAGAGGGTCCCGGACAGAACTGGAGAAAAATGTAGAACAAAAAATCAAATTCACAAAAAAGACCAGATTTACTGGTCTGACAGATGTAGGAGGAACCCCTAAGACACCCTTCTGACCTGAAACTGAAGCCATTCCTGGAGACCGTCTTTCAGCCAAACAAAATATAGGTCCGTAAAATAAACAGCTGTGCCTGAGAGGAACGCGATCCTGAGGATAATCAACTATACAAGGTAAAAAAGATGACTTGTGGCCAAAAGCAAAGATGAGAAGGCAGGAAGGTGTAGACAAACCAGACAAAAGGAAACAAGGAACCCAAGGAGGAAATGGGGAGAGTGCTGACATATTGTGGGGAGTGCAATCAATGTCATGAAACACTTTATGTATGAACTATTGAATGGGAAACTAGCTTGCTCTGTAAACATTCACCTAAAGCACAATTTTTTTTTTAAATGATAAAGATAAAAAATATGCCAAATATTTCAAACTTTTCACTAATTAAGACTATATGATCCGTTAAAATCTATACTATTTAGCTCTAATTGACATTGTTCAGCAGTGGCAATTAAAATCAGTTATTCTGAAGAATGTAGACTGGGCAAGTCTCAATTAAACTCTAAAAAATAAAAAGTCTGGTTGTTCAGCCAGTTTCTGAAGCCGACCTCTACTCTGATAAGTAAGATAAGTGTCTTTAACCCCTTCAAATGAAAATGATAGGAAATAAGTGTGAAAGCTTTACCCTAAATGTAATGTTTCGATACATTTTTGCTCAAAGTATGATAGAATAAGCCAGTTTGTGTTTAATGAGAAGCTACCAAGAATAGTTAAAGGAAAAAAAAAGGTCATATTTCTACCCTGTTAAAGATACAGTGTTAGGCTACCTCTTAATTAGCCCATGACATTTTCTTAAAGGCAAGTGATGCATCTGGGCATAGAAATGTCCAATGGTACCATATAACTTCGAGGTGCATTTTGCGACAAGTTGTTCTTCTCATTAATAAAACATGTAAAACACCTTTCTACTCATGAAAGCCATAGGTTTCAAGGGTAATTGCTTTTCTCCTAACCTCATTCCTTTTAAAAGTTTCTTCCACAATGACTGTTCCTTCTTTCCTCTTTCCCAGCACTTTTTTTGTCTTAATATGTGTCTTTAGGTCATCACACAATGAATTTTTGTTGAAATTCTGTGGCTCATATTATTAAATTAATGGATGATGGTGGTTTTTTTATGTTAATTGATAATCAAAGTAGTAGCCATCCAATACTGACTCCATTAAGCCGTATCTAGAATGTACGTCTAGTTCTTATCACCTTGTGAAAAAGAGACATTTGGAAAGTTAGTAGGTATAGCATACGCCAATTAGAATTACATGGGAACTTTTATTTAATTCAAATAAAACACAATCTAAATTATTTAGATAAAGAAAAGATTATGATGATATCTCAGAGAAATTATGTCACACTACAATAAAGATGAGAGACTGGCTGTTTATGATGCAGGGCATCACAAGATCTGTTTAATTCAAGGAAGTTCTAGATTCTGATAGAATTATAAATAAATATTTTGCCAAGAGAAGAGTTAACAGATGGCTGGAGATGATTGTCCACATCAGCAAGCCAACAATGGTAAAATAAGAGAAAAAAAAAGAGTTACATAAAAATTGGTAATCTTGCCACTTTTTTAAAATTCCTTTTTCAATTTCTACTTAAGGAAAAGTTGAATAATACAAGCATTATATGTAACATGAATAACTATGAACTCAGTAAATTAAATCTTCTCATAGCTTTTTTTTCTACTGAGAATGTCAAAGTAATTTCGCGTTTTGAAGCCAATTTAAGGAGGCCTCCGTTAAGTTCTTCCATCGTACATAGTAATTGTCATTGTGTCATTCAGCAATTGTGCTGAAGACTTAAATTAATAAAATAGCAATAGCGTCAACTCCAGGTCATGACAGTCTTATGTACAACAGAATAAAATGTTGCCCAGTCCTGTGTCATCCTCACAACTACCTGAACATTCCAGTCCATCCTTGAAGCTTTTATACCAATCCATCTCACTGAGGGTCTACCTAGCCCTTGCTGGCCCTCTACCAAACATGATGTCCTCCTCCAGTGACTGATCCCTCCTGATGATGTGTCCAAAGCAAGTGAGTTGGACAATGTTCTATTGTGATCCACAATGTTTTCGTTGACTAAGTTTCAGATTGCTAGGCCTTTCTTCCTACTCTGCTAGTCTGGAAGTTCTACTGAAATCTGTCCACCATGGGTGATCCTGTTGGTATTTGAAATACAGGTGGCATAGCTTCCAACATCACAGCAACTTGCAAGCCACCACAGTAAGACAAACTGACAGATGGGTGGTGGAAAATAACTATAGTCTCATTTATTTTGGACATGCTGTGCATCTGACATGGAGCTGGGCATTAGATACAGTATCTCACTTAGTAATACTATTCTACAGAGACGTATCATCATACTTGCTGTAACTGGCAAAGTTAGAATGTGAACTTAGGTCTGTTTAATTCCCACGCTACAACTTTGTCCCATGCATTCATTGCATGGATCTCTGTTCCCGTTACCTCACTTCCATATTAGAATTATATTATGATGTTGCATCAACATCTGATCATTAACTCTTAAGTAAAGGCAAAACTTATTGAATTCTTTATCTGAGGAACAAAGGTCATTGATTTAACTCAACATATAAGCTCAGTAAGAAACTTTTCTGGTCAACTCACGGGCGAATTCAGATTGTTTACATGGCAATTTCCTCTTGGGCTCAGGATACAGCCTTTTATTGCAGCAGCTGAATAGCTGATTGCCATTTAGTTTTCATGTTCCATATCTCCTCCTCATTTGCACTACAATGGGGAAAAATGAAGTACACTCACTCCTCACTTATCAATATGGTTAGGTTCCAAAGACCAGCTCATTATGAAAAAATTGGCGTTATGCAAAAATGGAAGATCACCACATCAGATCACAAAATGGAGGATGACAACATCATGACATAACTGTCAAATTATATCATTACACAACTGCCAAATTACATCATCACGTGACTGCCAAACCACTGAGGAACATGGCCCAGCCAAGGTGACACATAACCTTAACCATCACTGCCAGCGTTACTCTCGCCTCACTCCTCAGTGTTCATACTGCAAGATGTACGCAGTTAATGTGCAAAATAGTTGGTTAGTAGATTTTTTACTATTGTTGTAAATGTGAAATGTCGAATAATGAGACAGTTGTTAAGTGAGGAGTAGGGGTACTCTTCTTTCCATTAGAGTTCCAGCAACCAAAGGATCAATTACACGTTCCCAAGGACTTTGAATCTTTTAATATCTTTGAACTGAGATGCATTTGTAATGTACTGGCAGGTAAGAGAGAGGAAGGAAGAAACATATCCTTATCCCTACATGAGCTCCTGAGAGGGTGAGGGTGCTGATAAACCTCTGCCCCCACTTCGAAAGCACAGGCTATGAAGTTGTCTTTCTTGTCTTTTGTGTTGGAAAACAACACAGGGCCTACATTCTAATTCTTGTCCAGTGTAACAACAATAGCTAACATTACTGAGCGTGTACTATGTGCCAGGTATTGTTCTATGTATTTCATATGTATTAATTCATTTGATATTAATGGAAATCCTATAAGTGCTATAATTATCTTCAAGCCCATTTTATGGATGAGGAATCTGAGCCCAGAGAGGTAAAGCGACGTGATCAGGTGACTCAGTAATGAATCAAATTGAGGAGATGATTGCAATTCAAACACACTCTTTCTAGCTACAAAGTTCCTGCTTTTGACATTAATCTTCAATGCCTCAATGTGATGTGTGATGTATAAAGATCCTTCCAATACTCACCCTTTTCTAGTTAGTAATGTTCTCCAGGTATTTGGTTGTAGAGCCTTTTCTGCTTGGCAAGCTCAAGCTGATGTTGAAGATATTTAAAGCAAAATGAAACTATATTTAAGAAGTCCTTGATACAATGCCCTAGCAATGTCTTTTGATTCAGTACAACACTGGGAGGTGTTAAGTAGAGTACAATTAATTATGGTTTGTAGAGCAATCAGTACCTTGAAACAAAATTTTAACAGTTAAAAAATCTTCAAATAGGTATATAGTCTGTATTTTTTGAAATAAATACAATAAAGTCCATCATGTAAGTATTGAATACACAGGAAAAAGACAGCATGAGTTGAAAAGATAGCTCATTCCTAAAGCTTTCATCTCTCTTTATTTTCAAAGACTACGTGGGAAAAATAAATACTAAGACTTTGTTTTTGTTTTTTTTTTCTTAACCATACAAAAGATGACATCAAACAATTTGTAATAAAAGTAAGTTATACTTGATGTAGTACATACCTTAGACATCTTACAGCTTTTGTATCAGACAGTGCATGGTATAAATGAAAACCAGATATTTTGAAATTAAGTAATAGATTGGAATTTTCAAAGGAGTGCGATGATTTATTAATTATTTGATGCAGGAAAGAGTGCTTGAAGTTTCTGCACCTCCATTTTTCTCATCTGTAAAATAAGAATATACACACCACATGGATAAATTGTCAGGATTACATAAAAATATTAAAAACAAGCAAAAAGTCAGGAGTGCCTGATCCACGATCGGATATTTTCAATCACCTCATATGCATGGGAAACCTGGACAATGAATAAAAAATACCAAAGAATTGATGCCTTTGAATTATGGTGTTGTGAAGAATATTGACTATACCATGGACTGCTGGAAGAACGAACAAGTCTGTCATGGAAGACATACAGCCAGACTGTTCCTTGGAAGAGAGGATGGTGAGACTTTGTCTTACATACTTTGGATATGCTATCAGGAGGGACCAGTCCCTGAAGAAGAACATCATGTTTGGTAAAGGAGAGGGTCAGCAAAAAAAGAGGAATTCCCTTGATGAGAAGGATTGACACAGTGACTGCAACAATGGGTTCAAACATAATAAAGATTGTGAAAATGGCACAGGGGCAGGCAGTGTTTTGTTCTGTTGTACGCAGGGTCATTATAAGTCGCTACAACAACAACCATCTTTCCGATATTCTCTGCTTTCATCCAAGATCCATCTGAGATTAGCCATGATATCCCTCATTCCATGTTCTCTTCTGAATCTTACTTGAGTATCTGGCAGTTTACTGTCAATGTACTGCTGCGACCATTTTTGAATTTTCATCAAAAAAATGTTTATTGCTTGTGATATTAATAATATTGTTCAATAATTTCTGCATTCTTTTGGATCAACTTTCTTTGAAATGGGCACAGATATGGATCTCTTCCAGTGAGTTGGCCAGGTAGCTGTCTTCCAAATTTCTCGGCATAGATGAGTGAACACTTCCAGCATTGCATATGTTTGTTGAAATATCTCAATTTGTATTCCTGGAGGCTTATTTTTCTCCAATGCCTTCAGTAAAACTTGAACTTCTTCCTTCAATACCATCAGTTCCAGATCATATGCTTCCTCTTGAAATGGTTGAACATTCACCAATTCTTTCTGGTGTAGTAACTCTGCATATTCTTTCTATCTTCTTTTGATGTTTGCTGTGTCATTCAGTATTTTCACCATAGAATCTTTCAGTATTGCAACTTGAGGCTTGAATTTTTTCTTCAGTTCTTTCAGCTTGAGAAATGCCAAGCGTATTCTTCCGTTTGGTTTCCTAACTCCAGGTCTTTGCACATTTTAT
>NW_004443940.1:4975569-5002100 GCF_000243295.1 Trichechus manatus latirostris
CTTGAATTTTTTCTTCAGTTCTTTCAGCTTGAGAAATGCCAAGCGTATTCTTCCGTTTGGTTTCCTAACTCCAGGTCTTTGCACATTTTATTATAATATTTTATTTTGTCTTTGTGAGCTGCCCTTTTTAAGTCTTTTGTTCAGCTCTTTGACTTACCATATCTCCTTTTTGCTTTAGCTACTCCACATTCAAGAGCAAGTTTTAGAGTCTCTTCTGACATCCGTTTTGGTCTTTCCTTTCTTTTCTGTCTTTTTAAATACCTTTTTCTTTTTTCATGTATGATGTCCTTGATACCATCGCACAACTCGTCTGGTCTTTGGTCATTAGTGTTCAGTGCATCAAATCTATTCTTGAGAAGGTCTCTAAATTCAGGTGTCATATAGTCAAGCTCATATTTTGGCTCTTCTGGACTAGTTTTAATTTTCTTCAGCTTCTATTTGAACTTGTACAGGAGCAATTGATGATCTGTTCCACAGTTGGCCCCTGGCTTTGTTTTGACTGATGATATTGAGCTTCTCCATTGTCTCTTTCCACAAACGCAGTCCATTGATTCCTGTGTATTTCATCTGGTGAGGTCCAACTGTACAGTCACTGCTTGTGTTGTTGAAAAAAGGTATTTGCAATGAATAAGTCATTTGCCTTGCAAAATTCTGTCATGCAATCCTCTGCATTGTTTCTATCACCAAGGCCATATTTTCCAACTATCTATCCTTCTTTGTTTCCAACTTTTGCATTCCAATCACCAGTAATTATCAATGCATCTAGTTGCATGTTTGGTCAATTTCAGAGTGAAGAAGTTGGTAAAATTCTTCAATTTTTCATCTTTGGCAATCATGGTTGGTGAGTAAATTTGAATAATAGTTGCATTAACTGGTCTTCCGTGTAGGCGTACGTATATTATCCTATCACTGACAGCCTTGTGCTTCAGGAAAGATTTTGAAGTGTTCTTTTTAAAGATGAATGCAACACCATTTCTCTTCAATTTGTCATTCACAGCATAGTAGACCATATGAGTGTCCTTTTCAAAAATGGCCAATACCAGTCCATTTCAGCTCGTTTAATGCCTAAGATGTGGATCTTTATGTGCTCCATTTCATTTTTGAAGACTACCAGTTTTCTTAGCTTCATATTTTATACATTCCATGTTCAGATTATTAATGGATGTTTGCATCTGTTTCTTCTCATTTTGAGTCATGCCACATCAGCATATGAAGGTCCTGAAAGTTTGACTGCATCCACATCATTAAGATTGACTCTACTTTTAGGAGGCAATTCTTCCCCAGTCATAATTTGAGTGCCTTCCAACCTGAGGGGCCCATTTTCTGGCACTATATCAGACAATATTCTACTGCTATTCATAAGGTTTTCACTGGCTAATTTTTTCAGAAGTAGACTCCTAAATCTTTGTTTCTAGTGTGTCTTAGTCTGGAAGCTCCACTGAAACCTGTCCACCAAGGTTGACCCTGCTGGTTTTTGAAATACAGGTGACATAGCTTCCAGCATCACAGCAACATGCCGGTCACCATAGATGAGCGGTGAACAATAATGTATTAAATACACTTTATTCATATTACATTTATTACTTTATTCATATATTACATTTATTATTGGGTAAACATTGATTAAAAACAAACAAACAAGAATTATCAAGAGAGCACCTATGAAATATTTAACATAGAAGTTTTTTCTGTAAGTACTCATGTATTAGTTGACATGGCTATGTGAATGAAGCCTTTCTGACGGCTTCACTGGCATTAATTTGATGGTGGCTCATTACAATGAACTTACCATGTCCTACTTAGCTGAAAAGAGTAATGGTGGAGTTAGACGGACTTGTGATAATTATTGGAACTAATAAGATGTATACTCTTTTAGATATTATTAAGGATAACAATTATCTGATTTTCTGAAAAGTACTATGTTTTCAGAATGAGAGTGGTGGGTGGATTGGAAGTTGTGGGGATCACTTGCCTGTTTGCTCTTAAATCTATTTCCCTCCCCTGCTCCCTTGCCCAGTATCAAGTTTGACCTAATGAAAGCAGGAGCAGGAGACTGAAGGTAGGAGGGGAGAAGCTGGGGTAGTTCTCACACTCTCTCCCTGCTTCAGTGCTGGTTAGGGCAATGCCTGCTTCTCATAATTCCAGTACCTCCTGAGTGTCCTCTTCTCTATCTTTCTGTCTCTCAAACGATGGTCCCAAAACTTAGATTCTGATAACAATCTCCTCTTTTTGTCTTTTGAGCCCTTGGGCTGAAAGTACTTTCTATAGTTGTTTCTCTTTAGGTTGCTTCACCTTCTTCAATGTTCAGATTTTTCAATACCTCCATATCTCATTCCTGTTTTTGAATGATTCCTATGAGATTACCTGGGTTCTACTTTTCTGGCTGAACCTTGAGTGCTAAATGGGTTCAAGAGGACCTTTTCTGATGGAATCATTAGTGTAGGGTGAATTCACAATTTTCAGGTAGGAGCTGGGGGCCATATCTATCACAGGTCAGTAGAGGTTCCTGATAGTATAGACACGTATAGATAGTGCACTCTGTCCTCTGTGCTCTATATACGTCCCTCTTAATGGCTACAGCTTTGGTGAATAGGGTGAACTTATCTGATAGAAGAAGATACTTCCTTTGTTTTAGAAAATGATAGACTGAATGTCCTCAGTTTAGAACTTCTAAACAAGCTCTTAATTTTTGTTATAATTTCAAGTACATCACCAGACACTGAAAATGCAGAAAAAATAAAATAAAATTAGAAGTCAAATCGAACTTGATTCAAGGTTTATTTTCACCATGAAGCAGCTATGTGACCTGAGGTTATGGGAAGAGGGGCAGGTGAAAGTTGGGAGGAAAGGCACACACTAAGTTGAATGGATATATAAAACTCTTCATTGATATGACAAAAGAAAATAAAAGAGAAAAAAACGATGATGCATGCTTTATCAGAGTGGTGAATTTACAGGAGATTTCCTTCTTCATTTCCTAAACTAGTTTTAATGGTGTTGTGTGATATTTTATGTTCATTTTTAAAATTTAATTCAAGGATTCTATTCTTTCCAGATGTTAGCTAGCTAGAGGAAAACATTATGACAGTAGGAGGAAAGAAATATCAGGAAAGAAAAGCTTCCAGAACCGTAGAGTATTCCAGAAAATGCAGGACTGAATGGGTTTTCTGTTCTTGTGTAATAAGAAGCAGAGATGGCTAGTTTCATAGGGCTGATAAAAGGCAGCATGAGGTCTAGAGATGAAAATAGACAAGCTATCTTGCTCTTGGTATCTGCTTCAAATACCTCATTAATACCCTGGCGTGTCAGAAATTGTCAACAACATTAGTAATTCTGTGAATAAAATTCATCTTGGTATATTTGTAGTAGATTCATATAGTGTCTAACACAACCTAGTGGAAACTATAATGCTCAGGAAAGGGCAGATAACTACACTATTGTGTGGAGGGTTGAGAACAGAAATTTTGTGAAACCAGGAGTCAAAGAGTTACTCTCTGGAGATGCAAGAGTTGTAGAATGCCAAGTACATTTAATAGGGCTTCACTTTTGTCTTCCTGCTGAGTTACTATCATCCAAAAGACACAAAAGCTGTTTTCTCCTTGTTCACAGTTTCTCCAAATGGCTTTTTCCAGATAAAAGTATTTTCAATGTGTGATTATTGAGGTCAGAGCATTGTTTCAATGTAATTGTTTTTTGTTGCCTTTCTGATAATGGCATAAGAAGATTACAAATCACAGTTCACTAGAACACTGCTTTTTTTCCCCCTAAATAAATTTGTTGCAGGTAAATTGTCAGATTGATGACATGTTTGAATATGCCAACAAATGATCTTTATTTAAATTCCACCATTGTTGGTAATACCTAGCTCTAAAACATCATCTGTGATTTAAAGAACACTGACCCCATCATTGCAAGAGGAATAACAATTGCAATGTTTGTGCTTTTGCGGTTTACTTCATACTAAATATGCCAGTTTTATTCACGTACTTTGGACATTTTATCAGGAGACACCAGTTCCTGGAGAAGGACATCATGCTTGGTAAAGCAGAGGGTCAGGGAAAAAGAAGACTCTCAATGAGATGGATTGATACAGTGGCTGCAAGGATGGGCTCAAGCATAGCAAAGATTGTGAGGATGGTGCAGCGTTTCGTTCTGTTGTACACAGGGTTGCTATGAGTGTGAACAGACTAGAAGGCACCTAACAACAACAATTTTATTCTTACATACAAAGGCCACTCGAACATATTACTTTTCACTGAGTGTAACTAGATACAAACACTGTGGTGGGTAAGGCCACACATTAAAATCACCTCAAGAAATTTTTCAAAACACTTCCTAGGAGTTCTGAATTGCTGTTCAGTTTATTCAGTGGTGGAGCCAGGGCAACAGTATGTTTTAATGTGATACATGGCTGGAAAGTCCACTGTAGAAAATACCAAAAAAGAAAGGAAAAAAAAAAATTCAGGCAAGATTTCTCTCCTATAATGAATTTATAGTCATTATAATTAGATAACCATTCAAAGTCTTAAATACTTAAGCACTACAGGAAATCAGAATGGAAGGAGCCATATAAAGACACATAGCTGGTGAAAGGGCAGGTTGGGTATTCTAGACAACAGGAGGGTGGGGAAGACGTACTGAAATCTCAGGTGGAGAAATCTTGCATGTCAATGAGTACTCAGCATTGAATCACAGAATCACTGACAACTCTTAACTATTGTTGTTGGTTGCCCTTGAGTTGGCTCCTGATTCATGGCGACCCTATGCACAATGGTTTCGGACCAATGTGATGCATAGGGTTTTCACTGGCTGATTTTTGGAAGTAGATTGTCAGGCCTTCCTTCCTAGTCTGTCTTAGTCTGGAAGCTCTGCTGAAACTTGTTCAGCATCATAGCAACACGCAAGCCTTCACTGACAGATGGGTGGTGACTGCACATGAGGTGCATTAGCAAGAAATGGAAACCGGGTCTCCTGCACAGAAGGCAAGAGTGCCACCACTGAATCACTGCTGCCCTCGACAGCTGTAATACATGTGGATTTTTTATAATTCTGATTTATTTAATTTATCTGTGTTGTACAAAAAGCCAACCACAATAAATCATCCCCAGATACGGTTGTTTTAGTATCTAATGCAAATATAACTACTTTTCCATTTCGTATCAAAACTTTCAAGAAGCCTGGTGGGCCAATGGTTAAGTGCTAGGCTTAACTAAAGATGAGCGATTCAAACCCACCAGCTGCCCTGTGGGAGAAAGATGTGGCAGTTTGCTTCTGTAAAGATTACAGCCTTGGAAACCCTATGGGACAGTTCTACTCTGTCCTGTAGGTTCCCTATGAGTCGGAATTGACTATACAGCAACAATTTTTTTTTTTTTTTAAATCAAAACATCTAGACCCCTGACCTCAGCATTTTCTAACAAATCATTAACTTGCCTATGGTTTCATTTTCCAGTCTTAACCTATGGTCCTCCACTTCCTATATTGGCAATCACTAGTGGCCATCCTTGTCCCCAAGTTCCCTACCTCAATTCCCTCTCCCTCCACAGCTAACCTAACATCATGCCTTCTGAGACAATTGTGGCCACCTCAACTCCTTCTCCAAAAGATGACCAACCTTTCCTTCTTTCCTTCAGACTCCATGAGTGGAAGTAGTCCTCTTTCTGCAATCTTTGCATTTGTTCTGGATTCCCACCCCTGTCCACATCCTCTTAGATGGAATTAATTCCTTCTTCATGTAATCAATCCTGCCCATACTTCAAAGCCCTGTTCAAAATTTACCTCAAGATTGGAGGTGTCTCCTGATTTAGATCCCACTTCTTTGTTGGCGGGGTGCCTTATAGCACCTAGTTCTCATATATAACATGTAGTTGTTGATTAGATTATCTTCCCCATGATGCTCTATATCTTTTAAAAGAAGGGACCTTGTCCTATTCAACTTTCGGTAACCAGTAGCTAGCACAGAACAGAATATACAGAAAAAACTTCCATCTGGAGAGAAAAAAATAGAACACGATTTATTTTGAAATAACTGATGGAACATACAAAACACAGCTCATTTGTGAGCTGCAAATATTAAGGAGGTCCTAGAGATCTGCTAAAATATCAACATTACCCAGGATTGTCAGTGATTGTATAGGCCTCAAAAGGTAATAGCCTAATGAGACATCAAGGAGTCCTACTCGCAAAGCTTTGTATGAATTTATAACAAATGGCTAAATGGTGGGAGCTCAGCTCAGCAGTGGACAGTATGTCACAGCCAGGCTGAGAGTCAGCATCAATTATAAGCTCACTCTGGTGGCACAGTACAAGGAGAACAGAAGGTAACATCTAAGTGTGTCCCAACAGATTTCTGGAGAGGAAACTACGGAAAGTCAGGAAAAGTATAATTTTCATTTTCTTCAATCTGAATTTCAATTGGTTGCAAACAAAGGCAAAAAGGTCAACTCATAGTTTGCAAGAAATGTCTCAGGCTCTGAAGGGTCACGGTGGGGAATTGCCCGTGAATAACTTTGTCTCCTTTGCAGGATGATTTGACTGGGGATGCTACATATGCTGGAGTTGTTTCAGGAAACTTGTTTACAGTTGCGTGTTTTTTGGTTCCAACTAAATTCGCTGTCTTTGATGTGAAATGTGAACCACGTTGTCTCAGATAGGGCTGTTTTTGTTGATTTGTCAACAATACCATTTTGTGGATGTTGGAGAATAGAGAACAACTGGACTGAAATGCTCAGCCAGAAGGATTAAGAAATCATTTGGGACTTTGAAAAAGACGTAAAATCTCTAGCAACATTGTTATTAATGATCTCTGTAGTTATAAATCATAATATTCAAATCATCTATACTATGTAAGTATATATTATATAGCATTATGTCATATTATGTATTATCTGTAATACATAATGTGTGTATTATGTATTATATGCAATAATATACAATCTATGTTTTATATAGGAGTCCTTGGGTGACACGAACAGTTAAGGCCTCAGCTACTAGCCGAAAAGTTGGCAGTTTGAACTCACCTAGAAGCCTCTAGGAAGACAGGCATGATGATCTGCTTCCAAAAGGTTGCAACCTTAAAAAGCCTATGGAGCAGTTCTAAATTGCACACATGGGGTCACCATGTGTATATGTGTGACTTTATATATATGTATGTATATATGTGTGTGTGTATATATATGAAATATGTTCATTCAGCATTCATAACAGAATTAGGTACATCCTTCTTATAATAACTATGGTGGTTTTTATAACCTAAATCTTACAGGTTTCCACTGGAGTCAGAATAACAACCAAATTACCATGGCTCACAAGATTTTAAGGATTTGAATTCTTCTTCATTGACCTTATCACACTCCACCTTCCCTCTACCTCGTATGCTCCTGCCTCCTTTGCTTTCCTGATCCTTTACACAAGTCACAAATATTCCTATCTGAGAGTCTTTACCTGCATTATGTCTTTGTCTGGAATGGCATTTCCCAGATTTTTGCACTGCTAGCTACTTCTCATTATTCATGTCTCAGATAAAAATACTTTTTATCAGAGAGGACATCATGACCATCCAAACTAAAGGGTCCCACCACTTCTCACCCCTTTGCATCCCATTAGCCGGTATTTTCATCCCTGGTACCTTTTTACTACCTGGTATTATCTTACTTGCTTGCTTTCATGTTTCTTGGTTTTCTCTTTCCCTCCCTTGAATATCATCTCCATGAAACAAAAGATCATCCTGCATCCCCCAAATCTGGGCTAATAGATACTCAAGTAGTTGCTGTGTGAATGAATAATTGAGTTTTGTAATGTGCTGCTTATACGTATTGCCTTATTTCAAGACTGGAAAGTTATTTTTAATCCTTCCAATAGACAACTGATCACCCTTTTGATTTCTAAACATGGAGAGTTAAATAGTTTACAAATTAGTTCTGGAATTATATCATAGCAACAGTCTTGTACTTCCACTTCATAATAATTGCACATTAGACCATAGTTGGAGAATTATCACCTCCAGTTCTGGACAATGCTGTCTTTATAGCCTACGGGTTTATGTATTGCACTCCTACCTAAGTTAGAGAGAGTAGGTACACAAGAGAGATTAATAGTCATTCATTCATTTATTCAGCAAGGATTTTGGGTACTGCCTATCTGCTTAGCATTGCGCTTGATGTGGGCATAAATTGGAATGGCCCCAACTTTCATGGAGTTACAGTTTACTGAGAGAGACACCAAACAATTAAACAGTTTCTCACAATGAATCACAGTGAGTGCTATAATAAGGGAATGACAGAATGTATGGATGCATAAAGCTAGAGTGCCTGACTCAGTTTTGGATGTCAGAGAAGGTTTTCCAGAGAAAACAAAATTAAATCTGAGAATGAAAAAATAAGCGAGAATTAGTGACAAGATAGCCACACCAACAGACTCAAAAATGCCAATAATCATGAAGACAGCCCAAGACCAGGCAACATTTCCTTCTGTTATACATAAGATTGCCATGAATTGGAGCCAACTCAACGGGAACTAACAACAGCTAACAAGTGAGGAGAAGCAATGTATCCACGTGGCCTGGTCCTCCAGCTAGTATAATAGCTATAATTCAATCACCAAAATGCTTCCTCTATTTCAAGAAGTGTTAAGAATTTGGTTTGCTTCCAAACGCGGTCTATATGGTTGCCACCTCCATCCTAGTCATCATCATCATCATCATCAATATTTGTTTAAAAAATGTTACTTCTAAACAATTTACATGGTTTAGTCCAGTAATTTTCGTAGCAACCCTGGCAGTAGATACAAATATTGTTCACCCAGATAGTCAATAGCATGTGATCTTGTTCTCTGCTGCTTCCTGTGATGTCTGCATTGCACTGTCTGTCCTCTTAGGTTTATAACACTGGTCACGTGTCACTGTACACAGAAGATAACCTCAGCTGCGTTGTTCGATGCCCAGAGAAAAGTGAAAGCTGTGGACATTTATGTGTGTATATTTTGAAGCATGTAATACTACACAGAAAGTAGTGTTGGTACTATTGCTAAGCCTGACACTGGCCTTGTGAATTCCAGGTCATTTCAGGTGATGACACCAGACTCTTGTCATATAGTTTCAATTAGATCTTGTTGCTGTAGTGACTTATTCTGTGACCTAGAAGAGGGAAAAGGCACTCTAACTCAGGTTGCTGGACTAAAGATCAGTGCTGCCTTGTGTTTTAAGTTTCTTACAAATATCTTGGTGGAACAGCATCTTTCTTTAACTTATCATTTTAATAGAACTTTTTGAGCATGAAGTCTTTGGACAGAAGGAAGTTATGTTTACAAAACGTATCGCCTCTGAAAAATATAACATGCCTCTGAAACACTCTTCTGTACTTGACATTCTCTTCTGTAAGTTTCTCACAGTTGAAACAACTTTATTATCCATGTAATGCCCCCAGCCTTGTTTGCTAAGCTCATAGTCTGGAACTTCATTTCAGAAACAAATAATTAGTATAGCTTCTTGGCTTGGCTCGGTCTTGAGTCTCTGCATGCCTTCTTATCCTCACAGCAGCAGTGGGTTCCTGGAGCCCTACCTTTAAGCTAGGCCCTGCTGCCTGGTTCCAACACCAGTTGACCTAAAGTAGTGGGTAGGAACAACCTCAGTGTCCACCACCACTCGGGCTCAAGTTATACGTGTTTCTCTTCTAACAATGACACTGTGACCCAATTTGTTCATTGTTTACTATTCCCTGTCTATCCCCAGGAGCTCCAAGTTGTGTTCCTTAACATTTGCCAGGGTCCTTGTTAGTGGTGTTGTTGGGTAACCTGACTGTTCCTCTCCTGATAATAGAGACTTGCTTTCTGTCTTGTCAGTCAGTCTCCTGGGACACCAGAGGAAACTGGGTAAAAATCAGTGTTAAAAGGTCTCACTCTTGTCTTTTTCCAGATCTCTCAGATCCTAAGTAACTATCTGAAGATTTTGGTATTACTACTTTGGGATTGCCTATTGCTTTGTTCTACTTACCTGTGAGAACCTGCTGCTCCTTGGATCCTGTCATTGAGCTTTTCAAAATTCTCAGACTCATATGTATATGAAAAAAAGGCAGATGATCTAAATGTGTGAAGTCAGCCAGCTGGGGATCACTGTGACTTGAAGAGGGTATGTCTAAGGGGCTGTGGCTATTTTGTTACTGCTCACAGTCACGTTTGAATGTGGGCCTTGTATTGCCATGTATTCTGATTTTCCTTAGAAGCTGAGCATTGGATATTTTTGTGAAGTCTTCAATTTGAAACATTGGCAACTAATTCAGAAATTTTAGAAACTAAGACTGAGAAGACAAAAAATAAAATGAAACAAACTCATAAAACAAATAGTTGTAACAGTTCTCTGAAACTGCCTGAAACTTCCCAGTTTACACCTGAGGTTGACATGAATCCAGGCCTATTCATCTCAGATACTACAGTTAGCTACAAGATTTTGGTTAACTTCCCTTATGTTAACAACACTCTGGTGTGTGGGTTCAAAGTTAGGCCTCAGCCTTACCTCTTATGCCCTATCTTCCTCAGAGAGAATAATTATCGAAATTCCAAGAAATAATGATGACCTATTTTGGTTGACCAAATACACAGATATAATTGAAAGCTGTAGACATTTATGTACATATACTTTAAAGCATGTAATACGACATACAATGTAGTGTTGTTACTATCACTACTAATAATACTAATTGGTAGTCATATCCTTTATAAAGAGTTGCTAGGCTTGGGAATGTCAAGGCCAAAAATCTCCAGAATGATGTGTCTGGGTTTTTTTTTTTTTTTTTTTTCTTTTTTTAGGTAATTTGATTAAGTTCTAGACTTCACTTGCCATGTAAAGAAAGTGTAATCATCAGCAGAAGTGGTGATTTGAAAGCATACCTGGGGGAAAATGAAACACCCAGGATTCCCAGAGGGATTTGACAAGTTTATACAATCACTCTCTCCGCTCTCTGGGACCTCTTCTATTTCTAGTGCTCTTTTGCTGTTACTGACAACAATCTCAGTTGAACTGAATAATTTACCCTCTCACCTGACAGCAAGTGTCATTTTAAAAATTGCCAAGCCAATTCAGAGAGCATCTACACAATGGGGGGACGTCAACTTTTAACAACCTTCAAGAAAGCCTAGACTCATCACCACTCTTGTCAGCTTGTACATGAGCTCATCTTTTAGATGCAAAAAAGTTGGCAGATTAGAAGATTACATGTGACAGATCTGAAATAGCATCGATGACACCCTTCCCAGTAGTATCTCTGAAAAGAAGTGTAATGCAAAATCATATTTAGAAATTTGGTAAGTGCTTTACAAATTGAAGGAGATTTAGGTTCATGGCTAACTATTTATAATCGATTCCATTTATCTGCCGTATAAATCCTCGTAATCTATGCTCTCAGGTATTACAAAGAATTTTGTCAGAAATGCTATGGAATCTTGCTCTTTCTTGCCACATGTAAGATTTTCACTCATATGCCCAATTTCATTTATTCCCCAGGGAGATTGGAAGGACAATAAGGTTTTACTCTCAGTATAGTCTTTTCTGTTTGAAAAACTGCCTCTTCTTTTTCTTCTTTCTGGAGTTGAGGCATCCTACTCAACATGTACTAATGTATAACGTGTCTTTTCATTCATCAAGCCTTCTGAAAACAATTTGTCAACCAAACTATTATTTTTTAAGGGATATTTCTTTTCTTTTTTCAAAAAAAAAATTCAATTAAAAACACAAATTACTTGTAATTTCCAAAGATCAACATCAGATAGCCAAAAGTGACATATGGGCTTAAAAAAATCCCAGGCAAAAGCAAGGAAATGTTAACAGTTTGTTTTTCTTGGACACTCTTGTAATAGACAGTGGCTATTATGCTTCCTGAAACTCTAAAATAAACTTTGCAAATCCTTCTACCACCTGTGCAGTTGACCTTGAGAGATCCAGGTCATCAACTACTACTCTGGAGTCCTATCTGAAAATGTGTGAATTTCTCTCTTTCTTTTTCTTTACTATTTGTTACTGACACTTTGAATATTTCCTCTTTTCCTTTTTTCTTTTGTAACTCATTGACTCTAAGCCATGACAGTATAAAGGATAACTTTCCTCAAATCATTGTTTTGCTAAAAGCTAACTGTGCTGGCTTTCTAGGGTGTAATGGGTTATGTGGTTATTTATATTTGCCTTGGCAGACAGCAAACAAGGGATTTTGCCACTGGTGTTCAATTATATATACACAGATGATTTCAGCTAGTGGGTGGGGGTGGGAAGGCAGTTCTGGCAAGTAGAGTCTAAAATCCCAAACGCGTATTTTCCAAGTGGTAAGTCATAAATAACTTAGGATTCTATCCTGCTCTCCTTTACTGGTTTAGTGAGGTAAAGGAGAACAGTCATCATACTAAATTATGTCAGTTTTTGTGGGAACAGGTGACAACAAATTATTTGAAACTCCTTCATGTTACATTTTAAGAATCCCCTGAGGACTATAATGGCTGACCTTTGCAGCAGTGAGTTGTAGCTTGGGAAAAAAATGAGTGACGATTATATTTCACTGAACATTTTTACCCTAGCCAAAGTGATTCCTATCAACTCCAAACCCTATAAAATTTCCTTCTGAGAACAACATTTCACCTATTAAAGAGAGTTGTATATTTTGGATATTAATATTTTTCATAAGCATCTTAGAAAATTAATTGCTTTGTCCGGAACTCAATCGAAGAAGAGTTTCAGCTAACGTATATAACAGGTCACAGAAGAGTTAACCCTCTGATCTGACAGTTACATTATTAAGTGAGCCAAACTTTCATTGTTTCTTTCAAGTTTCTGAGACATTTAAAATAAAGTCACTTTTTCGTTTGTTTGTTTTGTGTTCCCTTAGCTCCAAAATCAGCATTTCCTAAAGGATGTTTCAGGGACCGTTATGCCCACAAGATGCTTCATGAATGAAATAAGAATTCCAGGCCAGTTAAGTTTGAGAAATACCATGACTCCTTCTATTAGAAGTATATGCTTTTATCATCACAGTAAGGTCTTAAGAAACTTGCTCGGCTGTTTAACCTAGAGATTCTCATACATGTTTCACTAAGGGATTACAATTCTACATTCAGCTATTTCTTGGAGACATTGAAGTGCTGAAACAAGTTAGTACAAGTTTTGAACTTTTCAAGAAAAATCAAGTATTTATTAGCAGTTATTTTAGATGCTTTTGATTTCCAGCATGGTCCTGGTTACAGCATATGACACTTTCACTTACCTTGGATATAGCATTCTGGAAACTGATTTATGTTTACTTTTAATAAGTGAACTGGTCTCACTGAACAGCATGCTGTAACTGGTCCTTGCCTTCGAAGTACAATAACATGACAATGTAGGACATTACAAGTGAGATTTCATCACTTCTGTCAGCTAAATTTGAGTAAAGGTGATGAAATTTCTCATAGCTAAAGGTTTGCATTTAAAACCATTTCCAAAACCTGACTTATGAAGTGGAAAATGGAATCTGGGAATCATTTATCCTCAATATTTCTCTCTCTCTCTCGCTCTCTTTTTTTTTAACAGAATGGAGGAGGGGGCAAAACAAAACAGGGAGAATGTCTTATTCAAATTTAGAAACTTAGAAACAGTAGAATCCACCAGTAAGAGGCATCATGCTTAGTGGTTAGGAGCACAGCCCCTGGAGTCAGACCGTCTGGTCATATTCTGACTCTTCCACTTATTAGCCATTTGATCTTGGGTAAATTGCTCACTTTTTGTGTTCTCAGTTCCCTTGTGTGCAAAGTGAGCATAATAACAGTACTTGCTTCAAAGGGTAGTTATTTTCGATCAAGTGAGTTAAAATATGTTATACTTTACTACTGGCATATAGCAAGTGCTATATAAGTGTTTGCTATTATTACTATTGAAATTAAGATTCACGTCTCTGATTTCTAGTTAAGTGGCCTCAGAGGATAATTTATTTAATATTCTTATAGAGACTCTTTAATAATATTTAATGAATTAGCACCCAAAAATTAATATCAGAAGAAGATAGGGAGATTTGTGATTGGGGGTCCAAAGTGCCAAAGCAGAGCTGGAGACAGTAAGGAGACAGAGGAAGTCAGAAGATAAGACGGGACAATCACTATGTGGTTGGTTCCAAAGATACAAGAACTGATGTTAATGTAGAGAATTTACAGTCTGGGGATAATAGTAGTCACAAGTAATAAATAAGAGGAAAGAACTGTATGTAAGAAATGTGATGAACACAGAGAAAGAAATAGAATGCTCAGAGAACGATCCTTGTGGGGAGTGAGTATGATCTATGTCTGAATGAGTGTTATAACTAGAAGAAGGCTCTAGCAGAGAAAGTGAATTTGAACTGGAGTAGATGTGTTAAAGCTGTCGAAGAGCTTGGGAAATGCCAGTGACTGAAAGCAAATAAACTAATTCCACTAGTTTTTAAAGCTATATAATTCTTGAAAAAATCTGATTTTTAAGTTCTCTGCTAGAAATACCTTGGGATTTTGTTTTATGCTTTCTGAATTTTCACCTGCTCCAAATAATAAATTGTCAAATTCGTTTGGTCAAATCACCCCTAAGCTTAATTTTAACAATCTTTCTGATGTTAACTAAATGGCTAGAACCTCTCAACCAGATTGATCAGCTTTCATCCGGTGCTAACAGAGACAACAAATTTATGATTTCCATTGCCTGATGTGAAGCCACTAGAGCTTCTCCCCCATATCAAGGTCTTCTCGTCTACATATCAACCCCATCCAAGGAAGGCGAATCTACTGGCCTCCTGTGGTGAGATGGGACAATTTTTCATTCAGTGAGTGGTGAAAGGAATGACACTTGTCCCTTCCAGAGTATCCATTGTTTGTTCAAGACCTTCCAGAGGTCCCTCCCCATTAGCACAGTAAAAGAGACAGCTGTCAAGATGGATCCTCGGTCCTTGACATCTTGGAGTGAGCAAAGCAGACCCTCAATACACAAGTCTCGAGAGGAAAAAAATAAATGTTGTTTTAAACTATTCAGGTTTTGAGAGTTTTATTGTACTATAATGTAACCTAGCCTAACAAACTGATCCTCATTTCTAGCAACTTAAAACTGTGTGTGTGTATGCATTTCTTTTGCTCTAAAGAGTTTTAAAAAAAACCTTAAATAAAAAAAGTATTCAAAACAATATCTCCTATGGTTGATACAATTAATTCAAAGAAAGAGAATTGAAACCTTCTCTATGCCTTGCAAGGCATCGGGTTTTCAATAAATGAAATGAAAATAATTAACTTTGTATCAATCCCTATCATACTGATATATTAGGTAAATAGGAATTATGGGGAGTGCCTCAAGACAGCCTCATTATACACACAGAATAACTGAAGTTCAACTAAGCTGAGCTAGTTTCCCAAAGTCTCATAAAAAGATTGATGCAAAACTGTAAACATATGCCTCTCTGGGCCCCTAGTTCAGTGTCTGCCTTCCAATTTATTTACTTTCTCACTATGTGATTTATTGTATACAGATTTACACAACAGTGTTTTAGTAGTATAACAGATTAACCTCAATTATTTTGAACAATGACATTCTCTTAAAGTTATATTAATGAGTTTGATTAGAAGGGTCTAAGAGAGGTATTTTTTCCTTAAATCTAATAATTCTTAAAATCAATAATCTGAAATAATAGTAATTGATGTTGTTGCTTTTTTTTAAGTAATGCAAATACCGATGAAAATTTTACTATTCTTTTTTTCTTTGTAGTATGTGCATATTATAGAGTAAATAATGCATCTGATTTACCTTCTTATTTTCTTGCATGACCTCAATATTCTCAACTATAATTTCCCTTGAACACTTTTGTAGGACCTAAAATTTAGGGTGGCCTAATTTATAATATGTAACTGTATTGCAAGCAAAAAACAATTGCCAATGAATTGGAGCCCATGAAGCCAACAGGAGGAAATCCAGATACTTACAGGATAAAATAAAAAAATAAACTCAAGTATACATTCAAAACTGAAATAAAGAAACCCATAGTGCTGGATTTATCCTCAAATCTTCCTAACTTTTCCAGTAATTTTTTAAAAATGTTTTGTTTTTCCTCGGGGAACATCTAGCTCAATTGGCATAGCATAGTTTAAAAAGACAATGTTCTACATTCTACCTTGGTGAGTAGTGTCTGGGGTCTTAAAAGCCTGCGAGCAGCCATCTAAGATACTCAACTGGTCTCATCCCTTCAGGAGCAAGGGAGAATGAAGAGAACAGGATACAAGGGAAAAATCAGTTCGAAGGACTAATGGCCCACAGCTACCAAGGCCTCCACCGGACTGAGTCTAATACAGCTAGATGGGGTCCGGCTACCACGACTGACTGCTCTGACCAGGATCACAACAGAGGGTTCTGGACAGAGCTGGAGAAGGATGTAGAACAAAATTCTAACACAAAAAAAAAGACCAGATTTACTGGCCTAAAGGAGACTGGAGAAACCCCGAGAGTATGGCCCCCAGACACCCTTTTAGCTCAGTGGTGAAGTCATTTCCGAGGTTTACCATTCAGTCGGGGAGTGGACAGCCTCATAAAACCAAATGGGACTGATGAGGCACAGCAGTCCAGGGACAAGGGCCAGAAGGCAGAAGGGGACAGGAAGCTGGTGATAGGGAACCCAAGGATGAGTAAGGATAGTGATGATGTGTTGTGAGGTTGTTAACCATTGTCACAGGGCAACATGTATACTAACTGTTAAATGAGAAACTATTTTGTTCTGGAAGCCTTCACCTGTAGTACAATTAAAAAAAAAAAGAAAAAAAAAGTTTTGTTTTTCATTTATTGTTCTTTGTATTATATATTTTCTTACTTTTAGTTTAATTTCATAGTCCTAGATTCAAGTTATTAAATACTAATTTGTCTTTCAGCTACTCCCACCTCCTGTTATGATGTCCTGTGTGTGTTCAGTGTTCTCATATTGTTCTTTACCTACCCAAGTTTTTCATTTAATTCTGGCCAATTCTATCCCTTTATTAGAAATATATAGTTCCTTTCACTATGATCACTATCTTTGTAGATGATGCTAGCTAAAGAAATATATCATTGTTTAATAATATATTAATAAATTCTAAGCATCATCATCCTTTAACATATGTTTGGATTTTAATAGCACTATCTGGGAGGTATGATAAGAAGGAATGGTTTCTTCCTATCCAGGAAGGCTAATGGCTTGTCTACATATACGGATGTTTTCCTACATAGATTCAGTGTTCAAGATCCATTTTAGATGTCATCTCTTCCATGAAGTCACTTCCTATCCTTACAGGGACTATACATCCTGGGGACCTGGTGTAATTAAAATACCTACTGTTCACACTTAACAGACTTTTGATGTCCTGCTTAGATAATAAATTACACGGTCACCCCACCTACCTTAAAAATTAAAATTAATCTTTATTTTTGTATTATCACATTGCATTGTTATTGTTTATATTTTATAATTTATTTAGATTGGACAACCATAGTTTCACGGTAGTATATATGTTTCTTCATCATATTAGTTTAAAAATAATAATTTAACATTATTTTTATGTATATCCTCTCTAAGACACTTTCATGAACTGAATTGTGTCCCCCAAAATATATGTCAACTTAGCTAGGCCGTGATTCCCAGCACTGTGAAGTTGTGCTCCATTTTGTGATCTGATTATCCTCTATGTAGTGATGTGTTGCAATCCTAGCCTGTATGCTTGTGGTTGGAGCTCTGGTGGCGCAGTTGTTAAGAGCTATGGCTGGTAACCAAAAGGTTGACAGTTTGAATCCACCAGCCAGTCCTTGGAAACCCTATGGGACAGTTCTAGTCTTTCCTGTAGGGTCGCTATGAGTCAGAATCGACTAGATGGCAATAGGTTTGGTTTTTTCATTTTAGTATGTCTGTGGTTATGGTCCCTTTTGGGAGTGAGCTGTCTGTTATGTTAATGAGGCAGGAGTAGGTCATGTTAATGAGGATTAGGGTGGGATGAAACACCCTTACTCAGATCACAGCCCTGGTCCAATGTAAGGAGAGTTCCTCTCAGGCAAGGCCTGCATCACCTTTTATCTTACAAGAGATAAAAGGAGAGAGAAGCGAGCAGAAAGGGAGGGACCTACTACCACCAAGAAAGAATAGCCGGGAGCAGAGTACATCCTTTGGACCTGGGGTTCCTGGGTTGAGAATCTCCTAGACCCAGGGGAAGATTGGATAATAAGACTCACGGAGATACCCAAGGAAAGCTGGGTCCGCTGATGTTGAAATGAGACAAGGACCTTCCCCCAGAGATGACAGAAAGAGAAAACCTTCCCATAGAGCCAGTGCCCTGAATTTGAACTTCTAGCCTCCTAAACCATGAGAGAATAAACTTCTGTTTGTTAAAGCCATCCACATGTGTTATGTCTGTTAAAGCAGCACTAGATAACTAAGACACATACATTGCAGTGAAATGCAGGTGGCAGGTATTTGATAAATTTCAAATGAATGATTTTAGTTTTAGATGTAGTCCTTTATAGTAGGTGATAAGTTTTCCTGTTTGCTTTTGTTAAAGGTTATTAAATATGTGTATAATGGTTCTACTTATTCAGTGTATAGCTGCTTCACTTTTTAAAATTCTTCTTCAAAAATCGTTTCTCCAGAAATAATCTGTTATATATTTCTATGGATCAGTGTCAAAGAAAATATCTATAAATATTAATAATGTTAATGATTTTTCAAGCATTTTCAAGCTGTAAATTAATCCTAATCTATTTTAATTGTCACATAATTGTAGCAAAAACAAATACATAGCAAATAAATAAATACATAGCAAATATATAAAAACAAAATGGAATAATATGGAATTTACTTTTCTAAAACCTCTTTTTTAAAATTAATGATATATCAAAACATTTTTTCATCGTAGAATGTCAAACATTTTAATAGCTTACACAGTTAGGTGTGTTTCAGGGGTGATAATTTCAATTACTCCATGACATCTTTAAAGACCCAGTTCTCTCTATTCCTTTTCTACCATTTTCAAGAGATTGGTGTGTTCTCTTAGACTGGGTCAGAGGGTGCCTATGAATAATCATCACCTAGCCCCATGTAAACATTTCTCTGTATCTCTAACTCTATTCCTCAAACCAAAGCTGACTGTGGCCAAATTCCTGGAAGGTGTGTGGATTGTGCTGCTGTCTGTGCCAGAACAAACACATTGCTTTTGAGTGCAGTGCAGCTGTAAGCAATGGAAGTGCTTTGATAAAAGATAAATGACTTAACTTTACAAAACCTTTATCTTAGAGATCGTGAGTCCCATAGATTCTTGCGTAATCCCTTCCTGGAAGTGATGAGTTTCCACTTTCTTGCTTCTGTGTTTTCCTGATACACATGCAAGTTAGTATTTCCTAACAGCGCCCAGTTGTCCGTGGTAGTTGAGAAATATTTTGCTATATAGATGTATACTTCTAGAATTAACAGGAGTACAGCATGATGCCAAGTTCATACTGGAAACTAGATGGATTTTTAAATGTAAGAATAGCAAATTATTTTACAAAAATACTTAACATTTATTTTTGTTTAAAATTAAACTTTTAGGTTTATGTAAATAATCGAAATATTGTCAAGGACAAAGAAAGAATTTTGCACAAGCCAGAATTTTGTCTAAAATAAGAAACCTTTTTTTTTTTTTTGCCATGCACAGTCTATAATTTGTGTTACTATACTAATAGTGCGGTTTTGGTGGCAAAGCGGTAAAGATTTCGGCAGTTCGAATCCGTAGGAAACCCTATGGGGTGGTTCTTCTCTGTCCTGTAGGGTCGCTATCAGTCAGAATTGACTTGATGGCAACGGTTTTGGTTTGCTTTTGTTTTGTACTAATAGCAATGATATTCACTGGAAAAATTCAAACTTTATACGTGATGATTTCTGAATCTGCCAAAAGTTGAAATATTTTGTGAAGCACACATCAAATTGGAATTAAAACCACTCTTGGATACACATTGATAATGCTGTCTAAAATTCTGTAGGTTTAATACATATGATTTGAGATACAGTAGAAGACAGTTGTGGTCTTTGTCAGAAATTCAAATTAATTTTACATTTTGTTATCTAAGTTATTTGGCATAGTTTACAAAAGACTCAAACAGATCTAAGTTTGACTATTTCCCTTTGGAATGGGTTAAAATTATTTTTTAAGTTTTAGAGAAAATTATTTTTCTAAATTTCAAAATAAAGGAGAGTTTATTTAATAGAACAAATTGCTGTTATTTTCAGGTTTCTTTGGTAAGACCCGCCATTGACAAATGTGAAGAATAAAGAGGAAATTGCTTTATGAGAAAGTAAAAATTTGCAGTAATTTAACACTGAGTCATGATGAAATTAAAAAATAATCACAGACTAAATGTCTCAAAAAGGTTCTCTAATTTAACATCATAGTCAATAGAAATGCTTATGTTCAAATCTTAAGTCAAACAACCTAATTTTCCTGAAATGGAAGCAAAAAATGTAAGCGTTAATGAATATATGTGTATAAATATAGATATATTAAAAAAAAAAAACAAGCCCATTGCCATTGATTCCGACTCATAACAACTCTATATGTATATATATGTGTATATATGTATATGGAGCCCTGGTGGTTCAGTGGTTAAGAAAGGGCTGCTAACCAAAAATTGGCATTTTGAATCCACCACTGCTCCTTGGAAACCCTAGGGGGTAGCTCTTCATTATGAGTCATAATTGACTCGATGGCAAAGTTATTTTTTTAATATATATAATATATAATAAAATATAGATATATATAATATATATATTTTTTTGAAATGCCTTTATTTTATAACTCTAACAAGCATCGCAGTTCATTAACACCCAAATATTTACAAAATAAATTAAGTTCAATTGTCTGTGATATTTTGTCAATTTTCAATTAGATAAATTTTATCTTTACATATATATTTGGAATTTTTTGTTATGAAAGTTTATCTGTTGTAAGTAGGAGGTACACCATGTCTTATTTATCTGTAGTATATCTTTATTTTTACCTTTGAATATTTAAGCATAAATCATGTAGACCTTGCTTTGTATTATTTCCCCAAGGTTAGGAGTGGGCCTGCCCCCTACACCCTCAAAATTATGATTTTCAGTTTTCCGTGACAGAAATACATAAAAAATGTTCTGTTTACAAAAGTAAAAAACAACAACAACAAAAAAACTTTTCTAGAAGTTTTTCAGCGAATGTCTGGCATAATAGTTTATTTATTGAGGTTTTTCACTGCTTAAGTCAACTAAGGAGAATTACATTTTATCGAGAAAATTGTCCACTTCATACAAATTTTCAAATTTCAACCATATATATATACATATCTGTACATATGTATATATACATATATAATACTTATTATAATTTAATCTCCTTAGTATTTATATATTTGTATTTCATTGTAAAATTCCATTGGTATTAGTGATGTTTTTCCTAATGAAATTTGTAAAAACAATTGTATATTTCAGTGTCTATTAAGCACTTTTTTTATCACTTTTATTGATTTCCTGTTTTTTAATTAATTTCAGATTATACCTTTATATTGTCTTCTACCTGATATAGGTTGCTTTGTTTTTTACATGTTTTCAAGATGAATATTCAGATGTTTTATTTCTTCTTTAGATGATAAAATCATTTCCATATTAATGTTCATTAGATAAGAGCTTTGGTGATATTTCATAAGATTCCATATGCAGTATTCATATTATTAATATATTATTAGAATTATTTTAGATTTGATTTTTCCTTTGATTCAGAAGTTATGTAGCAGTGTTTTAAAAAATTCTGGGTAGTTTGATTTTTTTTTTTTTTAATCATGGATTAAACTTACATTACTCATTTTCATTTTAGTTCATGGAGTTCAAAAAATATATCCTTATATATGTATAAATGATCATTAAAAAACAAACAAAGAACACAGTGCTAGAAAAGTGTAGTTTCCTTTTACATGGTAAAAATCATGATATAACTTTACTAAATTAACATTACTAATCATATTCAATACCATAAATAAACAAATCAAAGTTCTCTGGAAAGCTTTCCTTCAACACATCTGCCCCAGACTAGATTATGTATGACTGCTACACATTACCATGGCATTTTGTAACTCACCTGTGTAGCACTTGTTAAACTTAATTGCTACTATTTGTGTAATATTATTTTTCTATGTTAAACTGTCCCCTCATTGAGCTAGAGACCATGTCTATCTTCTATGTATTTGTATATTTTTTCTTTTGTATCTGTATCTTGTGTGTATCTTCTATATTAATAGTGTATATGTTTTTAGCATTTATATAATGTCTAGCACATGATTCAAAAACCGAAATCCACTGCTGTCCAGTTGATTCTGACTCATAGCGACCCTATAAGACGGAGTAGAACTGTCCCATAAGGTTTCCAAGGAGATGCTGGTGGATTTGAACTGCAGACCTTTTGGTTAGCAGCTTCACTCTTAACCACTGCTCTGAATGAAAGGATGGATGGATGGATGGATGGATAAAAAAATATATAGATATGCTGAATTCTTATTTTACAAGAAAAAGCTCTGTTCTGAATAACCTAACACAAAAATGTCAGCATCTCCAACCATCATAAAAATAAGTTGATAAGGAAAGATTAACAATTATAAGATTATAAGAAAAGCATCTTATTGAATGATTGGTAAACTAGACCCAAGAGACAAAAAACCATTCCCGAAACCCACTCTTCAGACAAAGATTAGGTTGGACTATAAAACATAAAATAATACTCGTGAAAACTGTGCTTTTTAGTTCAAGTAGATGCATGAGACCAAATGGGAGGCTCCTGTCAGGAAGCAGATGAGAAGCAGGAAGGAGCAGATCCTGGCTGAATGGACACAGGAAACCCGGGGTGGAAAGGAGGAGTGTGCTGTCACATTATAGGGGTTGCAACTAATGTCACATAACAATATGCGTATAAATTTTTGTATGAGAAATTATCTTGAGCTGTAAACTTTCACCTAAAGCACAATTTAAAAAAAAGGGGAGGGAGAAGTAGAAAATGAGCTGAAATTTTAGAGAAAATTAGGACTTCATGAATAAGAAAGAATTGAATCGAAGTTAGAATTCCACACATTGTGTTTCAATTCATTATTGCTGTAAAACACAGATTAGACTTGTTGCTTCCCTTGACACAGATAAACTCAATTAAATAATAAAAAAAAATATTTTTGAGGGCTTTCAGAATATCAAAATTCAAAGGAGATAAAAGCAATTTAAGATAAAAATCACTAAACTTTCTTTAAAACAATCTCTTTTTATAATAATCTGTACTAGGCATCATTTTGATATGAATATCTGAGGGGAAATATCAGCAAGTTTTTATAGAAATTGTTTAGATTGTTTTAAAAAATCTTGACTCTTTGTTACACGCTATTTTTAGTCATTACTAAAAGAAACTTAGTTCACACACTCAAAAGTAATTAATAAAAAATAAAAATATAGTTTAACTTTTTGAGTATGGAGAGATTTTAATTGTTGGGAACACTATCAATAGGTCTGGATTTGAATCGGCCGTTTTCACTTATTAGCTACTTGACCTCTCTGCTTCCATGTCCATAACATGAAGATGTTATTGCTATAGAATAAATGAGATAGGATGAAAGTTTGGAATAAAAAATCTGTTAGAAGACATAGAAAAAGTGGATGAATTCAAGACATAATTGGAAATAAAAATAAGAGAACTTGCTGATGGATAAGAACAGGAGGTAGACCACCAAGATGGCACCATGCTCTTGGCTTGAGCATCTTAGTAAATGGAGGTGGCAATAGCATAGTAAAGGGAAGGACAGAGGTGGCTCAGTGTATGGGAATATTAAGCACAGAAATAATATATTATCCTCATCCCGCTGGGTGATGGTAATCTCTGAGCTGTGGATGGTAGCAAAGGCAAACTTAGAGAAGGCATACCATGTTAGAGATACGGGTGAAACATCCAAAGGGAGAGGCCAATAAGAGGTTACGTATTTGTGTCTAGGGCTTAAAAAAGGAGGCTGGGCTAGAAATATAATTTTGGAAGGTAGAGATAAGAGTAAGAGCCGAAAGCATTCTTTAAAAAAAGTGGCCAAATGTATAGGACGGAAATCTGGGATATGCTCTGTCCAAGATAAGAATTATAATGAAAATAGTCATTAGAGATTGACAGCAAAGAGATAAGAGTAGCTCCTAAGAGGGCAGGAAGGAATGAGCCCCAAAGCGCAGGTGGTCTCTGATTTGGAAAGGACATATTTCTTCCTTTATTACAAAAAGAGAGGACAGCGCAGATACTAGAAGGCTTAGAGTTTCGGGAAGTAAACAGTCAATTTGTACAAAGTCCAAAGGCCAGTATTTTAAAGAAATAAAAGCGGAATATAAAACTCGGTATTTAGTACAATTTAAATCTAAAAAATATGTTAAAAATATAAAGAAAATACAGAACAATATTTAGAGAAAAAATCATATTTGACCACCATTTTTAAAATAATTTTTCGTAATTCTATATTTTCATAAGAAGTATGGATTACTATTTAATCAGAAGAAAAAGTTTTATGCTGATTCGCTTTTTTCCCTGCTGATTTTTTTTTTTTTTTTGAAAAGCTTTTGATTTGTATGCTTCAATGGAGGACATATTTTTAATTTTTGTTTTTATATAATTCAGTGATGAGGCTAAAAGGATTCACAGCTTTTGCTTGCTTAACCCATTGCTGTTGAGTCAATTCCAACTCATAGCGACCCTATAGGAGAGAGCAGAACTGCCTCATAGGGTTTCTAAGGAGCTGCTGGTGGATTTGAACTGCTGACCCTTTCGTTGGCAGCCAGACTTGTAACTACTATGCCACCACCGCTCCTTCGCTTGCTTAAGAATTAGGAATTGAAAGAAAATATATATATATATATATATATATATGTAATAGGCAGCACAGATATAGTTTGAGTTGTATTAGGAGATTCTTGTAGAAGTGATTTGCTGAAGGAGTACTCTCCAGAGAAAAAGCTGTAATACACTGAGTGTGGCTAAGACAGCAGAAGAAAGCAAGCAAAGATGTGGTTCTGCTGAAGCTGAGCTTCTACCTCAACTCCAGGGACACTGGAGTATCAATGGAACCACAGTAGTCCCACCTCAAGGTAAGAGGCTGGGCGTTTTGTGCCCCAAGACAGTAGTAAGTTACTGGATACAGGCCTCCTTCTATCAGCAGTTCTGAATATGGTGGCTACTGATGTAGAAAAGATAGTTCTCAGCCTTTTCACAGCCATGGATGGTGCATCTGCAGAACATGGGGTCTGGGTGAGGCATCCATACTTCTACTACAATGGTTAATAGAAAAAACCCTGAACTAGGAGGGGGGTGGGGGTCAGAAAATTAAGATCTAGCCCTGGCTCTGCTATTAATCAGGATAGGAATCATTTTCTCCCTAGTGAGAAAGGTTATTTCTAAAGTTATTTCTAGAAGCCTGGGTGGGGCAAGTGGTTTGTGATTGGCTATGAATCTAAAGGTTGGTAGTTCTCCAGCCAGTGGCTTCTCAGAAGAAAGGCCTGGAGAACTGCTTGGATAAAGATTATAGCCAAGAAAACTCTATGCAGCAGCTCTACTCTGTAACACATGGGGTTGCCATGAATTGGGGACCAACTCAAGGGGTTCTAATACAACAATAAAAATAATTCCATTGCCAATGTATCAATTCCTACTCATAGCCACCCTATAGGACAAGGTAGAACTGCCCCATAGGTTTCCAAGAAGCGGCTGGTGGATTCGAAATGCTGACCTTTTGATTAGCGGCCGAGCTCTTAACCACTGTGCCACCAGGGCTCAGTAACAATGACAAGGTTATTTCTAGCAATATATTTGGGTAGAAAGAACATAGACTTTTGAATGAGAAGTGTATTCAGGTAGTTGTCCACTAATTAGCTTACATTTGGTCTCAATATTTCTTTTTTTTTTCTTTTTTTAAAATTTATTTATTTATTTTTAATATTTTATTGTACTTCAAGTGAAGGCTTACGGAACAAATAGTTTCTCATGAAACAGTAGTACACATGTTGTTTTATGACATTGGTTAACAACTCCACAACATATTAACCCTCTAAATTCTCAACATTTTTTTTTTTTGGTGAAAATACACACAGCCAAAGATACACCGTTTCAAAAATTTCTACATAACACAGTTCAGTGACATTCACTACGCTCTTCCAATTGTGCTGTTATTCTCACTTAAGATGAAGGCTTCCAGAACAAAATAGTTTCTCATTTAACAGTTACTACAAATGTCACCCTATGACAATGGTTAACAATCTCACAACACATCAACAATATCCTTACACAATCTTGTGTTCCCTATCACCAGCTTCCTTGTCCCCTTCTGCCTTCTGGCCCTTGTAACTGGACTCCTGTACCTCGTTAGTCTCATTTGGTTTTACAGGGTTGTCCACTCAGAGGCTGAACAGTGAACCTCGGAGGTGACTTCACCACGGAGCTAAAAGGGTGTCTGGGGGCCATACTCTCGAAGTTTCTCCAGTCTCCTTTAGGCCAGTAAATCTGGT
>NW_004443940.1:5009509-5039604 GCF_000243295.1 Trichechus manatus latirostris
TGTTGCATTCTCTGTTTGGCTTAGTTTTTCGGATCTTTGCTGTGGAGGGACGGCGTGGTGCTTCTGCCTAGAGCGCCATCTTGCCAGAACCTCTCAATATTTCTTAATCTATAAAACAGGAATGATAATTCATAAATAAAGATTATTATGAGGATTTATCCAATAAAGCTCTCGATTAAAATTCATTGTCAACAAATATTTGAAGGTTACCTCTACGACCTTCCTTTTTGTGGTTTAGATAAAAATTTTACTATTAAGGCTGTTATGAGCATGCTTTGAGCATATGTATGTTGCTGAGACCATTTCTTGTTTTCCATCAAAAAAAGATGTTTTATCTCTTCTCTCTTGTCTCCTTGTTGGGCTCAGCCATTGAATATGGGTCTGTAGAGACCCATATAGTTAAACGAGCCTAATAAAATGAGAAGAATTTGTTCAAATGATAGTGGAGTGACTAGCACTTTTTTCTTGTTAGACGAAAATAACAATGTTCAAAGACTGTAATTTCTATAATACTGACCTTTGATTTTCTTTTCCTACTACTTCCCAAATACCTGGATTCACTTATATTCCTTTTTAGATAGCATTTGAACAAATCAACACAATGTAGCAAATACTGACTTCTACTGTCTTATGATTTAATTGCACATGTGTGGAAATATATCAGTGTAAGCAAGGTTCTTTGCCTAAACCTCAGTAACATGAGCATAGACTTAAACCCCATGTTGCTACTTCTACTAAAACTTGTTTACAAAACAGGCAACCAACCTGTGGGCTGTAGTTGGCTGATAAAACCAAAAACTATATGTATTGCCATGAAGTCGGTTCCGACTCACAGCGACCCTACAGGACAGAGTAGAACTGCCCAATAGAGTTTCCAAGGCTGTAACCTTTACGGAAGCAGACTGCCACATCTTTCTCCTGCGGAGTGGCTGGTGGGTTCCAACTGCAAAAGGTCAGCTGTCGAGCGCTTTAACCACTGCACCACCAGGGCTCTTTAATATTGCAGTAAAATAGTATTTATTTTGATCATTGTGTTTTCGGAACTAAGTTTTGTATCAGAGGTGAGTGTCTCACTCTTCTTTCACACATCCCATCCCTCCTCTGGAGAACAGGATGTCCTCTGTGGAAACAGCTGCTGACAATTAACCTACTCAACATTAGAATGATAGCATTCAATTTTGATCTAGTCTAGAAAATTCATTTTAAAAGGCTAAAAAGAGAATAATATCATCTAAATTCTGAGATAAAGGACATCCATGCAAAGCAAGTGTGAATCAAGTATCTTCTCTGAACCTTCCTAAACTTGATGTAGTACTGACTGTAGCATTGCATGCCGTTCATTAATTTATTCATTTAATGAATTAACTATTATGCAATTTATAAATTTAGTGTCATTTTTGGTGTAAAGTAAGTTTATGTATCATAAACCTAACCAGAAGTTTGACTCAGAACAGACTTAGGTTAGAAGTTTATTTATTACACAATAGTGAGGAAGTCAGCACAACTTGACCAAAGCAAGGTTTTATGGAAGCTTCATAGACACATCCAGACTCCCTGAGAAACTGAATTACTGGGCTGAGAACTGGGGACTATGGTCTCGGAGGACATCCACCTCAATTGGCATAACATAGTTTATAAAGAAAATGTTTTACATCCTACTTTGGGGAGTAGCATCTGGGGTCTTATCTTAAAAGCTTGTGAGCGGCCATCTAAGATACTCCACTGGTCCCACCCCATCTGTAGCAAAGGAGAATGAAGAAAACCAAAGACACAAGGGAAAGATTAGTCCAAATGACTAATGGACCAAAACTACCACAGCCTCCACCAGACAGAGTCCAGCACAACTTTATAGTGCCTGGCTACCACCACTGACTGCTCTGACAGGGATCACAATAGAGGGTCCTGCACAGAGCTGGAGAAAAATGTAGAACAAAATTCTAACTCACAAAAAAAACGCCAGAGTTACTGGTCTGACAGGGACTGGAGAAATCCCAAGAGTATGGCCCCCAGACACCCTTTTAACTCAGCACTGAAGTCACTCCTGAGGTTCACCCTTCAGCCAAAGATTAGACAGTCCTATAAAACAAACAATAATACAAATAGCTCACCATGGATACAAGACTAAATGAGCATACCAGCCCAGGAGCAAGGACGTGAAGGCAGGAGGGGACAGAAAAGTTGGACGAATGGAAAAGGGGAACCCAAGGTCGAGAAGGGGAGAGTGTTGACATGTTGTGGGTTGGCAACTAATGTCACAAAACAATATGTGTAAATAGGTGTAAACTAATTTGCTCTGTAAACCTTCTTCTAATGTGCAATTACGTACATATTTGTATATATATATGTATATATACATATATGCAGATATATAGGTATGTATATATAAAGAAAGCATTAGTACCAGTCTGCTATTTTTTAAGAAGTAGCATAGAGAGTGAGGTCTCTAATGGATTTTTAAAAACAAATCTACCAACCTGTTGCCACCAGGTCTGTACGTTATTTCATTTTTCATCTTCATCACGTGGTGTCAAGTAATACTTATTTTAAACAGCTCCTGTAATAACCCCAAGACTTAATAGTAGCCCTTGGGGGTTTGTTACAGGGGTTAGCAATAATGTGACAGAACCAAGTTTCCCCAGACTCACAGTTGAATACCAAGTGTTAATTGCCTAATATAAATCTCTTTGTAAAACACTGGGACGAATCACAGAAATGGTACTCAAATATAATAGAAGCACTACTTGGGTGGGAAGTTATTTCATGCCAACTAATTTTCATCCTAGATGATTATTTTTTTTCTTTTATGAGATCTATGGCTTTTTAATTAGGTTTAACTTTGTCATGGTCTCCACAATTTTACTATTTCTTCTTTTTTTTTTTAGATGGAGAAATACAGTGCTTTCTAAGTGAATATTGGCCAGTTCAGTAGTATTTTTTTTTCATTTGGCAAATATTAAATGCTTACTCTATATAAGGCAATATAGTAACCAAATGCTTGAGAAATAAGCTACAAATCTTGCTACCCAGGAACAAAAAATCCAAGGAAATTCAACATTCGAAATCCAACATTTCAACCCAAGGGAATCTTTAATGATTATCACGGTGCAGGACAAATGTGTGAATAAAAGAGCAAGCACCTCTTGGCATCTAGGAGAGCCTCATGGAGAAGGTGACACCTGGTATCATTAGAACTGATAAATTGTACTATGGACTAGAAAGATTAACCAATTGCTGTTGAGTTGATTCCAACTCAGAGCAACCCTACAGGACAGAGTAGAACTGCCCCATAGAGTTTCCAAGGACCGCACGGTGGATGTGAACAG
The DNA here is from genome assembly GCF_000243295.1 of Trichechus manatus latirostris. Taxonomy (NCBI): domain Eukaryota; kingdom Metazoa; phylum Chordata; class Mammalia; order Sirenia; family Trichechidae; genus Trichechus; species Trichechus manatus. The sequence continues at coordinate 5,012,833 of NW_004443940.1, forward strand.
CTGACCCCTTGGTTAGCAGCCATAGCACTTAACCACTACACCACCAGGGTTTCCAGAGAAAGATTGGTTTTGTGGACATTTCAGGGGGAGAGAATTGAATGTACAAAGGAAACAATGCAAAATATTTCAGTTTAAGTTCCTGAGAGCTACTTTGACTGAAGTTCATGGCACTAAATGTGGACAAGACAATCAAAAACATTAATAACAATACACATTAAAACCCCAATTATACCAATAGATAGTCTTGCAATATGAAACACATTACCAATTTTTCTCCAAGTTAACAAGGCTTCTTTTACAAAGGTAATGATAACAATAAAAAACGCATTGCCGTCGAGTCCATTTTGACTCATAGCGACCCCATAATACAGAATACAGCTGTCCCAGAGGGTTTCCAAGGCTGTAAATCTTTATGGAAGCAGACTGCCACATCTTTCTCCCACATAATGGCTGGTGGGTTCAAGCTGCTGACCTGCTGGTTAACAGCCAAACGCTTAACCACTGTGCCACCAGGGCTTCTTATGACGATAGCTAATATCTATTGATTGCTATATGCCAAAAACTGTATTAAAGATTTCCTAGGGGTAATCTCACATAATCCTCATACTAATTTCATAATTTTTCAGAAGTAGATTGCCAGGTCTTTCTTCCCAGGCATCTCTGGGTGGACTCAAACTTGCAATCTTTCATTCACCAGCTGAGCACATTAACCATTTGCACAAGATTTGCTTTGCCAGGAGCAGTTTCCCGTATCACAAGACAGAGAACCTACCAGAATGTGTGGCTTTGAGGGCAGGCTGGCTTCTAAAGACACTGCAGCTGAGTGGAGCGTATTTCAAAGCTTACTAATCACACACTTCATTCTTCCTCCCATGGAAGTGGAGGACAAAGGCCAGAAGTGTTAGTTTAGCTCCATGGTTTTAATCAATCTGCATGGAGCTCAGGTGCTGGGAGCTCCTCAACAGGAAAAATAAACAGCAATGTGACATCAAATAAATGTTATCTTACTGCCCAAATACATTGACTTGTAGCATGCAAAGATACATAGTGTCTTTATGTTTTTTCAATTTTATTAGAGAGGAAGTGACTACTAAGACTTTTCCCCTGATGAAAATAATGATTTACATCTTTACAAAGGGAGATCTAGATTTAACATTTATTTGGAAATCAGTTTTTTTTCCCCTCAGTTATGCTTCTTTTATTCATAGCTGGGATAAGACATGGCTAGGGTGGTGCAGGATGGATGACCCAAAATCATTTTAAGGACAAACTTTTGACATGAAACTTCTTTTGGAAAGGTTTTATACTGTATTTAATTCTAATAGTTTGAACATCATTGTTGGCATTGCTTGGACATAACAGTAACAAATGGGGGCCAAAAACCAAAAAAACTTTGCCGTCTAGTGGATTCTGACTCATAGCAACCCTATAAGACAGGGTAGAACTGCCCGACAGAATTTCCAAGGAGCACCTGGTGGATTTGAACTGCCAAACTTTTGTTTAGCAGCCTTAGCTCTTAACCACTACACCACTAGGGTTTCCAACAGATGAAGGCAGGGCAGGAAAAATAATTACACTTCTTTTGTATTATTTTAAAATATATATATACAAATCAAGTGCTCACAGATTTTCTCACCGAGTTATTATCTTTGTAAGGAATTTCTGGTAACTTTTCAATGATCTGTCCATGTAGAGATTTCGTGAGAGAGAAGCAACTCCATGGGCGTGAGTTTCCCTGCCACCACCTTCTTTCCCATGAGACCAGTGACTCAGCAGGATTACCCTCTCTGTGTCTGTGTTTGCCCATCTTAAAAAAAGAGAAATAATTCATATTTTAGAAAGACATTGTGAGTGTTAAATAAAGTAATGCATGTAAAGCTCACTTAGCTGCAAGTTTGCGTGTGTGCGTGAGAGAGAGAGAGAGAGACAGCGAGAGAGAGAAAGGAGAGACGAGAGAGATTGAGAAGATAGAAGGGAGAAGTTAAGAATTAGGTGAATTTCTAAAGAACTCACTCAAAGGACTTTCTTCCATCCCCTAGGAAAAACAGACTCCACTTTTCATATGAGCTAAGTGGAATGAAGTACAAAATACTAATACTTGTAAGCATTCAAAGGAAAATATTGAAACCTTTGGGTATTAATGTAATTCCAGTGATTCATTAGTCCACAAGTTATAGAAGTAACTCTAATTTCTTATTTTCATATATAAACCAAAACTAAACAAAACCCGTTTCCATCGAGTCAACTCCGACTCATAGGGACCACATAGGACAGAGGAGAACTGCCCCATATGGTTTCCAATAAACGGCTGGTAGATTCGAACTGCCGACTTTTTGGTTAGCAGTTGAGCTTTTAACCACTGCACCACCAGGGCTACGATTTTCATATATAGTTCATTTTAATATATTTTCATAATTTAATTAAAATATTAAAAAAATGACAGAATAAAAACTAAAAAGTCCATGGGCAAAATGTAAAAAATAAAAATAATATTAATTCTTTAATCTTTGTTTATATATCCGTCTATATTTTTGGTAACCAGTACTACATTCCAAATGATTCAGATTGTAACTGTTTCTTCTGTGGTTTCAAGATAAGCTATCATTATTACTTTAACTTTTGTATTCTAATCATTTTTACTCCTTCTTCAAAACACTTTTTCATCCACTTATCTTGGCTAGCCCTTCCACAACAGTGTTAATAACGGAGACGTTGATTCCTTTGTCTTTTCCCGATTTTAATAAGAATGTCTTCATTTTATGGGATTCTGTTGTTTGTGATAATCAATCTTTATCATGTTATTAATTTATCCTTCAACTTCTATTTAGTTAGCCTGATTTATTTTGTTAAAAATCATGAACATAAGTTGAACTTTATCAAATGCTTTTTGGATGGCATTATTCCAGATTATTATATTAATGGGATGAATTTATTTATCACATTTCCTAGTATTGGAACACTTCTGGAATTTTGAAGTTAATCAAAGATTCTCTCTCGCTCTATTCAAATACTTGTTATGTTTTAGTAAAAAAAAAAAAAAAATCAAACCTAATTATTTCTATTTAAATCATAAGTAAAACTGCATCATTGACTCTTACCATGTAAAATGAAAAGATTTGGCATATTTTTCTTCCTTCTCCCCTTAAGCCTCTCCCCCTTCCACTCAACTATCACGTAGTTATTTGGGAGAGAAACCACAGATTTTAGCTCTAGATGATAATAATAATTTTAAAACAAAATATGTCTTTTACTTCAATGTATTTTCATTTATTATGTTTTATGGAATGTATCCAATAATTATTTAGACATTCAATATGAATATGACTGCTGCTCATAGTTCTTTCTTATATATCACATTTGGTAATAAACTGATATCAAAATGATGAATTTTATTTTGTAAATTGTGTGCACTTTCTTGTTTGGTAAATCTTTCTTAATAGGTAATTTTGCCTTTTTATTCACTAGCATGGCACTTCTTTGATTGTTGAGATTTTACACTGTATTAGGTGGGACGGCTGGAGCCATTACCTTGTTATTATTATTTTCTCAATTTTGCTAGTTATCCTTCTTTTTATTATTATTTCCACATGCACTCTGAAATAATCTTATTGACCTGCCCTCAGAAAACTATGCCTGTTACTGTTTTAATAGGATTACATTAAATGCATTAGTTAACATAAGGATAATGAACATCTTTCTATCTAAGAAAGTTAGCTAACTTTCCATTTGTTCTTCTGTGCTCTTTGAGAGTATTAGTTAGCATTTATACTTTAGCACATTTTTGAGCAATGTGTAGTTACATAATTTATCTTTTTGTTGTTGTTTGCTATTTTTATATAGCAAAACCTAAAAGTTTGTAGTCCTAGTTTGCTGTGTCAACAGGATAGTAATTAATTCTCTCCTGAACGAACACTGCTGCCCTTCTCTTAATCTATTTTGGCCCTGTGCTTGTTTTTGTTTCTGTATTTTCCTTGACCAGCTTTCAGTCCCAGCGCAAGTCCTTGGCACTGTTATGACAATCTATTTGGGTGGCCTCTGGCACCAGACCACTTGCCTAAGTCTTTAGCGATATTAAGATTTCCTTACTCTCCTCCGTTCCTCTTTCCCGTCTGTTTCCACCACCAGGCAGCAGATTGCCATGGGTCTCCTGGATACCCTTCCTGTTATACCGATGCAGGCTTTCCCTGTAAGCAGGAAATAACAAACCCTGCCCTCAACCCAGTTTAATCAACACTGTAGCTTACAGACATTTTTCAAAGTATATGTTTGGTTTATGCTACTCTGTACTGGAATTGCTACTTATTATTATATTTCTTTGGTTAAGTCACTTGGGGTGAGGAATGGGTAGATTAATCCATGAGCTTGAACCAAAGTCTCCATTCCTCATGCCTGTTTACTTTTTCAAATTTGTTAAAGCAAAAAGAATAGAAAGTCGTCAGAGTCAAATATAAACCTATAGAGTATAGAATTTAGGTAATATAAGTGTATTGAAACTTAGCATGTTTATTATCCATGCCTGTTTCTGAGAGTATGTATACAATATCTGAACAGACTGGAACAGAGTGCACCATAACCTTCTGGATTCATTTTTTTTTTAAACAGATCTTTGTAATATCCTATTGACATAGCTTTTATGATAAATAGATGTCGTTAATTTATAATACAGTGACTAGATGAAACCATCAGAATTTTCTTCCAAGTACAACTGGAAGTGAAACTGGCATATATTCAACATCATAACATCAAAAAATAATTTTCATTATTCTTTTCCACATTATTTTCACAAACATTCTGGAGAAAAAAATGATAATGTCGGTTTTCTTTTCTTCGTATGAGTGTTTTCACATATTTCTCAACAAGTCTATGAGATAGGAATAACTAAATCTCCATTTTATTTTGGGGAAAATTGAGGCAAAGAGAGGTTAAGCTATTTCCACTAGTTAGTGGAAGAGCTAGCCCACTGGACTCCACAGTTGCACGTTTTGAAGTAATAGTAATGTTATAGTTGCTTTTGCATATGAACACCAAACCCATTGCCATCCAGTTGATTCCAACTCATAGCCACCCTATAGTACAGAGAAGAACTGCCCGATAGGGCTTCCAAGGAGCAGTTGGCGGATTCCAACTGCCAACCTTTTGGTTAGCAGCTGAACCCTTAACCGCTGGTCCACCGGGACTCCTTTTTCGTAAACAAAACATAAATATAGAGAGATTAACCAGGCCAGTGGAGATATCATAGCACTTCATTCTGCCATCTACTAATAACATTTTCGAAGGATAGACTATCCTACCAGAGGACTATGCTGGGGGTCAGAATCAGGATACCTGTCATTTCTGTCTGGTCCTAGCAAAGTTATCATGTGTGTTTTATGCAAGAGATTATAATAGTCCAGCAAGTTTCACAGAAAATTCTCCTGTATTCTTATATTGCCTCTGATGGGTTTTTTTGATGCTAAATTCTTATACTCTGATTTCAAGACTAGCGCTAATTGTATAAGCAATTCTAATAAATTATCTTTTATTTTTTCTTTTGCCATCCAATTACTCCTGTTAATTTATATTTGGCTCTTGAATAAATACCTTCAGTTCTTAAAAATAATTAATTCTGGTATAACATTTTGCAAAACATTCAAATATTTCTGATCAACAGTTTTGTTCCTTGGTGAATGTTTACTTTTGTTTTCTTCAAGAGTAGAGAAATTAATGATTTAAAAGAATTGGTTTTCTATGTATATGGCCAAGACACTTTTCAATTTTGACTGCATTGAGAACTGCATCCTGGATGTAAGTTGATTATGCTGATAAGGAATCAGTCTTGTCTAAGTAATAAAATGAGTTGGCGCTTATTCTCATTTTTTTTTCCTCCAGCCGAGACCTGAATCATCCTTATTAGGACAGTTTTATGGCCTAATTTTTTTAATAGAGTAAAACCTGACATAAATCAATGGAAAATCGAACATTATACGCCTAAACCTTAAGTGACTTTACTCTCAGCTTAACCACATAGTCTTCTTGAAATACTGATGAATGACAAGTAATTACTTACTGAATGTAATGCTTGTCAATCAACTGAACAATTACTAAACCTCACATCATATTATCCAGCAAAACCCCAAGCAACACACAAGGGGGGAAGGCTAAATATTTCAAAGACCACTGACTGAGGACATTGGTAAGTACATTTATTCTGACTTTGTTCATTGACTTCTTTGACTGACTTTAGGTACAATGCCAAATTAGATTTCCTAAAATATAGTCAGTGATCTTAGCTAGTACACTATATTTCAGCAAATTTGTTTACTGACTTGTTAACTCTACTTGCTAAAATGGAAAGAATTCCAGATTTGGCATCAAAAGACCAAGGTTTTGGTTTATAACCAATTGCTGACTTAGGTGGTCTATAGTATTACCATAACACTTCTGTGCCTTGATTTTGCATGTCCTATCTACATCACAGAGCCCTGGTGGTGCAGTGGTTAAGAGCTCAGGCTGCTAATCAAAAGGTAGGCAGTTTGAATCCACCAGCCACTCCTTGGAAACCCTATGGGGCAGTTCTACTCTGTCCTATGGGGTCGCTATAAGTCAAAATTAACTTGATGGCCATGGATTTTAATCTACATTATAGGATTATGAAGTTAGTTTGAATTATTCAAAAATGCCCTTAAAATAAGAATTAAAAAAAAAAAACCGAAATGATAAAAATCAAAATTCTTTGACAAAAGATTAAATCGATAGATATAAATCTATACATATATATATGTATATGTGTACCTATATACATTTTAAAAGCTTTGAGAGGTTGTGGTGAAATTAGTGTTCTTGCCCTGGTGACGCAGTGTTTAAGAACTGGGCTGCTAACCAAAAGGTTGACAGTTCAAATCCATCAGGTGCTCCTCGGAAACCCTATGGGGCGGTTCTACTCTGTCCTGTAGGGTTGCTATGAGTGGGAATCGACTTGATGACAATGGGTGATGTGAATGTAAATTGGCCACACCTTCCTTGAGAGCAATTTTATAATATGAATTGCAAGTCCTAAGCTTGTACCCTCTGGTCCAAGAATTCTCTAGAATGTGATATGAAGGAAGTAATTAAAAATTTTCTGAAAGGTTGAGGTAAAAGAATGTTAATGGCAAAATATATTCAGAAGAATAAAACTTTAGGAGCAATTGGGGTGTTCATTATTGAGGGATTCATAAATTATACCATTTTATAGAGACATGATAAAAGACTGTGCAGTCATATAATGAGCATACGAAAAGTGAAATAATGGAAAAAGGAGTCTCACAAATGATGTATTGCATAATTTCAAATATACACGTATTAGTCACCAAAATATTGAAAATGGTTATCTTTGAGCAGAATTATTACAGATAATTTTATATTCTCCTATTTGTAACTTCTACGTTTTTAAAAATATGCATGCATCATTTACATAAGAAAATGTCTATTGTTTATAATTTAATAGTAAGATATAGAAGTTAATAATATTTAACATTTTTGTGCACTTCCTATGTGATAGGCACACTTCTAAGTACGTTACCTGTATCAGTTTTTTTAAGTGTGAATAATATTGTTGTTGATATTGCTAAGCATGCGAAATATTTTTTTCTCCTTTGAGCCTCTCACTGTAGTAATAGCCTCCTGAAAGAGATTTTGATGATTCTATTTGACGTTATTCTTCCCATGAGTTTTGTAAACATCTGACTGGAGGTCACAAAAAAAGAAGACCAGGACTGATAAGGGACCCAGGGCGTCAATAGAGGCAACTGTCTCCAAATTCGGGGAAGAGGTAACTTCTGGAAGGTTGTAGCTGAAATTTTAGCTGGAGAGAATCAAGTCCTTAAGAAAGACCGCAAACTCAGTATCACCTGGAATCTGGGGCTTCTTGTGCTTATTTGAAAATGTAGATCCAAACCACAGAAATTATTTAGCCAGTGAAGGTCATAAGAAAACATACTAACTCATTAAGTTTATCTTCCTGAAGCCCCGCTTTCTTGAAATGGCCAGCTTACAGAACAGGGATGCTTTTGATAAAAGAGTTAGGCTTTTACATGCTGAGAAATGCTAAATGATTGGAGCTGACAGTGAAGCGCCTGGAAGCTAGAAGACATTTAGGCAAAGAGTGTGGGGGGAAGATGGGAAAGCAGCTAATGAAACGTTTCCAAAGATTCCCGCCTCATATTTTGGATACAAAGAAGGCGTTCATTTCTGAACTATGGTCCTGTAGGTCCCTGCAGTTCTAAAAGACATGAATTACTTTGCCACTGTCTGTGCATCATGGATCGAATCCAGATGCCTGTGGCTTGGGGATAGATAGAGCAGTGGAATGCCTGAATATAACCAATAGGTGAAATGAGTCTCCCAAAGTCCTCACTTCATCACATGGCGCATAAAGTAGTCTGCTATGTTTTATCACATGGGGATGACAATTCAACTTCAAATGGTCTAAAGTTCTTGCTCCGCCTGACATCATCCTCTTGTTGCTTCCCAACTGATTGATCATTAGTGTCTTTGCCAGAGGTATTGTTAGAAAAAGAGAAAGTGACCAAAACCAAATCTAGAAGAATGTGTTTTCTTCTGATGGCAAAGAACTACCAGAGCGATGCATACTTCGCAGGGTGACCAACTCATCCTGGTTTGCACAGAATTTTCCGAGTTTTAGAACTAAAAGTGATGTCTTTTGGGAACCCTGTTAGTTTCTGGCAAACCAGGACATTTAGTCACCTGAACTGTAGGATGTGAAAAGTACGTTAACACAAGTAGAGAATTGTATGCAGAGTGATAGTGACAAACGTGAAGAGGCGTTGACAAACTGAAAGATAGCAACACATGTCTGGAAACAGCAACCCGATTGCTGACTTTAAACTTCTGAGATTCCTAGATGTCACCACATTCCTTGACTCCTCACTCCTTTCTTCCATCTTCAAAGCCAGTAATGGCTGGTCTAATTCTTTTTGGTTCACTCTTCTGGTTTATTCTTCCAATCTTAAGCATTCATGTGATTAGATTGGACCCACTCTGATAATCCAGGGCAATCTTCCACTTCTAGATCCTTAACCTTAGTCACATCTAAGAAGTTCCTTTTGCCATGTACGGAAACATATTCATAGGTTCCAGAGATTAGGGCATGACCATTTTTGGAGGGCTATTATTCTGCCTACCCCTTTGCAACATGACCATCAAAGAATTCCCACAAATAAAGATTGAACAAACCCTGGGTTGCAAACAAAAATAACAGATAAATAAGCCATCACAAGTGATAGTCAGCAGCAACAACAGACAACAAAATTAATCCTCAAAAACTTTATACAAAATGAAAAAGTTTTAAAATGTCCAAAATAAATGAGATTATGGGATGCATGACTAAAAAGCAAAAGACTATAAAAAATAATCCACATTTTTTAAAAGGCCAAAATAGGATTTCTAAGAATAAAAATAAAAGAATATAAAATATGAATGTAATGGATAAATTAAATAACAGAAAATCTATAAATGAAGAACTAGTGAATGGAAAAAGATAGTTAAAGAACAGAGCTAAATATAAATATTTAAATAAATTTGATAGAGAAATCAAGCTACATAGAGACTGGTTGGAAAAGTATAGCATACATATTTTGAGCTTCAAAAGAAAATAAAAGAACTAAAGGAGAAGAAGTATTTTTTGGACAGATAATAATCAAAAATTTTCATAAATGATAAAATATATGAAACTACAGATTCAGAAAAACCATTGGATCCCAATCAGAATGAAAGCTTCCCCTGCCCTCTGCCCTTCCCCAAACACACAAGAACAGTGAAGTGGTATTTCAAACACTGTTGCTGTTAGCTGTTGTGTAGTCAGCCCCAGACTCACGGTGACCCAGACTCAGGTGACCCCATGCACAATAGAAAGAAATATTGCCTGGTCCCACGTCATCTTCATCAATGGTTGCAGGCTGGACTATTGTGATCTATAACATTTTCATTGGTTGGTTTTTGGAAGTAGATCACCAGGCCTTTCTTCCTAGTCTGCCTTTGTCTGGAAGTTATGCTGAAACCTGTTCAGCATCATAACAACATGCAGGCCACCACTGACAGACTGGTGATGTCTGTGCATGCAGTGCATTGGCCAGGAATCAAAACCAGGTCTCCTACATGGATGCTGTGAATTCTACCACTGAACCACCGCTGCCCCATGTTACAACCACTAATAATTATAAAATTATGTTACGTCAACCAAAGATTCAAATAAAACAGATTACCTACAAAGAAACAATAGTAATGGAATTATGAATAGTTGAATGAACATCAATAAACAGTAAATTAACCTCAAAATACTGAGAGTTTTAACAGTTACACTAGAATTGGTCACTCAGTGAAATAATTTTTCACTGGCATAGGTTTTCAGGAAATGTAAAGCATTTTCATCAAAATAGTTCGAGAATTTACTACCCATGGACTCTCTTTGAAATATTGCTAAAGGTTGTATTTCAGAAGAAATCTGATTCCAGAAGAAAATATCGAAATGTAAAAATTACTGGCTTTCATAGAAAAATAATGAAACGTTAAAATAAAAAAAGTGAACAATACAGCAATAATAAGAAAATCTCTTTGGTGGTTAAAGATGTAAAACTATATTAAGAGGAAATAAAACTAGTATATAAATTAAGAATGGTTGCAGAATAAAAGCAACCTTATATTTTGCAGGAGGCAAGTAATTATTAATTTAAATTTAAAATAGTTAGATAATTTTAAAGTTAAATATCCATGTAGTATTCTCTGTTGTACATAAGACTACAAATAGAGTACATAGTTTTCTAATTAATAAGGGAAAAGAAATTTAAATAAGAAAAATTAAAAAATATATATTTTAATCAATTAAAAGGCAGAAGCAGAGAAAAAAAGTAGAAAAAATAGAAAGCAAAAAATAAGACAGCAGAAATGAATCCAAATGATTCCAAATACATCTAAAACTGTGATAATATGAATTTGCTAAATGCTTATATTTAAAGCAAAACTGATCAGACTTATAAAGGACATAGTCAGCTATATTCAATTTATTACACACACTTAAAACATAAGGGAACAGAAAGTTGAAAAAAAAGGATAAAAAGAAGAAGCTATGCCAGTGAAACACAACAAAGGCGACAACTGTCATTATTCAAGATTATACAAAATAGGGTTTAAGGCATAATGCATTACTAGAGCTTGAGTTATTAAAAATATAATAATGAAATGTTATTTCACCATGAACATAAAATAATTCCAAACTCTTATGCATCTAATAACGTAGTTTTAAAACACACAATATAAAAATGGAAAGAAATCCACCATCTTAATGGGAGGTTCAAACATGGTTTTCTCAATAATGTATACAGGAAGCAGATAAAAAATCAGTTAAGATGACAAAGGAATTTTACATCGTAGGCTAAATCTCTAGTCATAGGTAGAATGCTGTTCCACTCTCTGACCGTAAAGATAATCAGGTTAAATGTCAGTATCAGAAAGATAGCTATACACATACATTTAGAAAAGGTTACCTTTAAAACTGTATCAAATATCAGATGCAATGATGAAGCACAAATAGTAAGTTTAAAGACAAGAAGAAGGCAAAGAAATTCTTTATCAAGATTTAACAGCATCAAATGTACATGTGTTAGTGTTTTAAGATCTTTAAGCTTTTTTTTTTTTTTTTTCTCTCCTTGGCCTTTTGATAATACACATATTTTATTGAGTATGTTTTAATTAGTATGGTATTTCACATAGTTCTTAACAACTTATTGATATCATCTTCCCTCCCTTCTGCCTTACCTCCTCCTCTCTCTTTCTCCTTTCCACAAATGTTTATAAAGATCATGCTATAGTGCAGATCCTGTTAAACAGTAGTATGCAAGACAGATTTGTGGCTGTCAGAAGGCATTTGATTATTTTAATATGGTAGTATAGTGAATTTATATTAATAGATTTTCAAATGTCAAGCAATCCTTTCAAGTATATATATATATATATTCGTTCTTCAATTATCTTCTTAAAATGTTCAATTTTTGTTTATCCCTGTCCAATAACTTAACAAAGATCATGGTGAAGTGTTTCAGAAACACAAAAACATACAGAGTATGTTCATTAATCACCCTATGAGAAAAAAAAGAAGAAGCATTAGCAAGCAGCTGAAGTCCCTACTGTGTTTCTCTTCAATTCCCAGCTACCTACCCACTGTGAATTTCATGTTTAAATGCTTTTGTTGGCACTAATGCTACACACATATTTCTAAATAATGTATGGCACAGTTTTGGATGTTTTGATCTTACATTATTGGCATCAAACATTATTCTGCATCCTTCTTCTGGATCATTCTTTATTTTTATTTTTTAACCTAAAGCCTCTTTTAATACATATCCCTCTGATTTATTTATTTTAACTTCTGTCCAAATGTCTATTGCTTGAATGTACTATAATTTATCCATTCTGCTACGGGTGAACATTGAATTTCAAAGACTTTTTTTTGTTGTTTTATTCCTAGAAATGCTCTAATGTTCTTTTTCAAATCAGCCTACTTCTTTTGTAGTGCCTTTCTTGTCTTTGTTGTTGTTTTTCCTTCTTGCATTTCTTTTTTGAAAATATTACTTATTGTGTTGTTGTTGAGAATATACACAGCAAAACATACACCAATTCAACTGGTTCTACAAGTACAATTCAGTGACATAGATTATATTCTTCATATTGTACAACCATTCTCACCCTCCTTTTCTGAGTTGTTCCTCCCCCATTAACATAAACTCACAGCCCCCTAAGATTCTTATCTTTCAAGTTGCTGTTGTCAATTTGATCCCATACTGATAGTTCTTAAAAGATCATAATGCTAAAGGCAGACATTTTTTACTAGTTAAGCTAAACTATTGTTTGATTTTAAGAAGAATTCTGGGGATATTTTTGATTCAAGGTAACTCAGGGCAACAGTTTCAGGGGTCTATAGGGTCGCTATGAGTCGGAATCTACTCTTTGAAAACGGGTTTTTTTTTTTAATCCATCCTTCAGAGCTTCAGAAATTCTTAAGTCCATGTGGATTTGAAATTCTGTTCTTAATTTTCTCCCTTTTGATCAGGTCTTCTCTACAGCATCCTTGATCAAAATGTTCGGTAACGGTAGCCGGGCACCATCAAGTTCTTTTGTTCTGATGGCAAATGTGGCAGTTGTTCGTGGAAGCAATTAGCCACAAATTCCATATCCTCCTCTTATTCCTGACTCTTCTTCTTCCTCTGTTGCTCCAGGAGAATAGAGACCAATTGTTGTGCATTGGATGGCCGCTTGACACTACGTAACAAACTAGAAGGTAGAATAGAAGCACTAAACACATTATTACTCCAATTAACTGGGATGTTCCATGAAGTCATGGCCTTAAACTTCCAAACTAAGCATCATTTCTTTAATCATTTTAAATATCCTTAGTTTATAACCTTTTGTTCTATTGTTTTCTTATAGTGCTCAATTTGCTAAATCTCTCTCAGGGTTCTTCAGTTTTTGTCATTTTACTATAAAGTATTATTTCTTCAGCTGCATGCTCATATATAATGCCCCCATCCACCCACCCACACATACACACACACACACACACACACACACACACACACACACACCCCTACCATTGGGAGTCGTTTGTGTACTAGGGAGGTGTCCAGGTATTCTACTCCTTTAGAGGTTGAACTTCTTGTGGCTAATGAGATTATTGTTTCTACTCATCTCTTCAAAGATGGCCTGGCCCCTCCAAGCTTTGCGCTGTAAGTAAGGGACTTAATTACAGCTTCAACACCTGGCAAACATGGAGAGGTCTTCCGCTGAAAAAATCATCTAATCATGGTGTAACATGCAAATACTATATATTGAGTTCAGGTCCAACATTGTTTGTGTTCCTTTCGATATTTTTTTTTCATTTATGGTACCTGGAAACATCTCTTTTTTTTTTTCCCAGATCATATATGTACTTACACACACACACACATATATATATGTAATTTGAATATTTTAAATATAGAAAGAGAGAGACAGAGAGCAGGATTTGGAATCTGTCTAAATAATCACAATCTCTCATGCTGTCTGTAAGTTTTTAAAAGATGTCATCATTTGCATGATTTTATCCTTGGTGATTTCTCACATTGTATAAATGCAGCTTAGATTGAGAAATACTTTATCTTTTAGGAATTTCAGTGTAATTAAGAATATTTAAAACTATATTTTTCTCTAAAATCTAATGAATATTAGCTTTTTTAATTAAGCTTTGGCTTATCCTACTCTTAGAAAAGAATAGAGTTCTATTTTCTTTAAAAATTAAACATTAATCTGAATATTTTAGAAAAGTTAGAAAATATAAACAAAGGAATTTTTATTTTTTCTGTTAATATTCAAATTAGAATTTTACTCTATATACTATTCTGCTGCCATATGACTGTTTTTATTTTTAACTTAGCAAATAATTAAGAATTTCCTCATAGGTTTGCACGATCATTGTTAACAGATGCTTTGGAGCATCTATCATTTGGATTTATACTAAAATCGAGAGTTAAAAGTGCAAAGCCCAAATTAAATTATCTTATTTAATTCTCATAACAGCTCTCTGATGAAGATAACATTATTATTTTGCTTCCTATTTTTAAGTGTCAGAAATCAAGTTTTATAGTGGTGAAAGAATTTGCACAAGAAAATAATGCTGGGATGTTACACAGGTCGGAAATGAAATACGCTGGCAGACTCCAAAGCTCACGTTCCTAATTGTTGTTACCCTGTGCACCCTATCAACACTGATGTAACTAATCCCCTATTTATATATAATATATGTATGTGTGTATTTAAGTTTCCGTGTTTTGTATTCAGGTTTTGCTGTTGTAAATAATTACATGCTGAATATTATTAAGTCTAAATGCAAATAACCTTTACAAAAATAACTATTCTCTCAACATGAATTCTTAGAAGTGGGAGTGTTGGCTTAAAGGACTATTTTGTATTGCTTTTAATACATTTTGGCAAATTACTATCCATAAAGTTTTCACCAAATTGCACATTTGCTTTAGCAGTTTATAAAAGTGCCCATTCTCATAGTTCCTTGTCAATACCGGTTATGATAGCCTTTTTTATATCTGTTAATTGCCAATCATTTTGTGAAAAAATAGAAATCATGAAAAGCAGTTTTATTTAGTTATTTGATTACTGATTAGGTGGACCATTTTTTTTTCATTTGTTCATTTGCAATTCCTAGAATTATTATTTTTATTGAGGGAGCAGGAGCACAAAAGTGTGACTAGGAAAGAAAAGTCTTAAATATTGTGCCTTCAGGATGAACTATAAAGTATATTTAGCACAAGTCTATAATCGTTAGACATGGAAATTAAGAAGAGAAGAAGCTAAATGATTTGACAGTGTTACAACTTTTCACAGT
This sequence comes from Trichechus manatus latirostris, assembly GCF_000243295.1. NCBI lineage: Eukaryota > Metazoa > Chordata > Mammalia > Sirenia > Trichechidae > Trichechus > Trichechus manatus. The sequence goes on from NW_004443940.1 coordinate 5,028,239, forward strand.
ACCACAACTTCTCTGTTTTTGGTGTTGATTGACATTGATCAGATTTCTAGTAATTGAAAAATATTGAGAAACATAGTAATTTGCTCTAACCTCCTGTGAAGCCATTCGAAAAGTTCTGCAAAGTATCTTAAACATAGTGTCTTACAACAAATTTGGTGTGATGAAATAAATTAGATATCAACTGTGGACCACTATAAGCGTTTAATTATTAAATGCTTTCTTAGTCACTAGAGACAAAAATATACTCTTTAAATCAAAAGCATAATTATTTTTCCTGACAAGACTTCACAGCACTTGATTGAGATTTTAGGATGCATACATATGAGTTGACAGTTTGCATTTGCTATGTTTTCCCCTAGGTAAAATCTAAAAGCATTCATAAGCTTTAGGATTAATGGAAACAGAACCTATTAACCCTAAAAATGCCCTTTTTGTCCTAAGGAATATTCCACTTGGTAAATTGATACACAAATATGTCTAATCATGAAATAAAAATCTAGCTTCTCAAATAAGGCATGCAGTCTTTTATGTTATGGCCAATTAAAAAAAAAAAAAGGAATTCTGCATCCTTCTTTATGGTAATAACAGTATTTATCTTGGCTTCTGAAGAGAGAGAAATTCACTCACTTTAATTTTTGCATTTTTGGCCATCTACTTCCAAAATATCAACAAGTGAAAACCCTATGCAGTTCAGTTCTTCTCTGACTCACCATGAGTCAGTCCTTGATAGGAATTCACCAACAATCTGTGAAATTAAGCATCTCCTCCACTAAATCTGCTCCCCAAGTCATGGATGGCTGCTGCTTTCCATTCATCTATTTCCTTAGTCCACATCACATCTTCCCTCCTCTCATTTTCCACGTTTCTCTCTATTGTCTGCCTGGTTCATATGTTTCAGAAGATGCAACAATTTGAGGTTTCCTTTCATTTCCATTGCTCTAATGCAACAGAATTACTATGTACAAAAGTAAGTCAACTAATGTGGTGGGTTCTGTTGGGGTAATGCCAATTTAGTTGCATATCTGGTTAAAAAAAAAAAGAGAGAGAGAGAGAGACTCGGAGAGATTGAACTCCTCACATTCTTAGCCTAGCAGTTTAAATAAAAGTCCACAGCTCAGACTGATTTTTTGCACTAGTTCTCATCTCCATCTCCCCATTTATTTTCCACCCCCATTTCGACGTATGCTAAATGATTTCCATTTTCCAAGACATTGATGTCATTCTGAGAATACATTTGCCAGGCTGAAATCAGTGATGACCCCCAAAAAACAAACACCCACACTCATTGCTGTCGAGTCAATTCCAACTCATAGCAGCCCTATAGGACAAAGTAGAACTCCCTAAAGGGTTTCCAAGGCTGTAATCTGTACAGAAGCCTACCGTAGACCAGCTGGTGGGTTCAAACCGCTGACCTTTCCATTAGTAACAGAGCACTTCGCCACTGCGCCATCAGGGTTCCTTATAGCAACCCCAGGAATAACTAATCACGCATGTTCATGAGGGATAAGAAGGGAAGTTGAAGCTATAAAGTAAATGGTTGCCTGGCAAGTGGTGGGGGCATAGGTTTGAGTGGGAAGGCATATCAGCCATGTTGTAAAACTGGCTAATAAAAGTCATCTATATTAAGTGTAAAGAGTACTTGGGTTATATAAATGGGCGAGGGGAGGGGAATCTTCCATCGTAACAAGAACTGCAATTTTCTTCCGCTATTAATAACACTCATAACAACACATATTGACCCTATAGGACAGAGTAGAACTGCCTTGTAGAGTTTTCAAGGAGCGGCTGGTGGATTCCAGCGTTCCCTGAGTTGGAACCCACTCGACGGCACCTAAAGATGACAACATTAACAACACATTTAACATTTTTTCACATCCCCAAAGCCTGCATGAAATAAGCTCCAGATGAGTAAATATTTAGAAGCCCTCACTGTTAAAAAAGTAAATATATAAAATTTTTAAAAGGCCGAACAACTTTTTCTTTCCGTATAGATTTAAAGATTTGGCACAGTCTCTAGTATTTACTCTCTTACAAATCACCCCAAATAATATTAATGCTTTTTTTTTTCCAGATGTTAGAATCTATATTTTTAAATTTTCTCTATCCAATCCAAGAGGGAATGTTAAGTGAATCCCTCAGTGCTTTCAAATAACCTTTCTGCTAAGTAATGTTTGCAGCTGTAGAATAGAGTAACTAGATGATACTGGGATAAAGCAAAAAGAACTTCTGTGGTAGGTGTGAGGAAAACTTTTTTTTTTTTTTTTTTTTTGCCGATGAGAATGCACACCTAAGTTAAGAATATCCTGGTTATAGGCTAGAAAGGCCAAGTATAATGTTTATGACAGATCTTTCCTAATTATGTGAAAACCAACCCCTCAGAAGCCACTGAGAAACACAGTGCCGTTAATTGTTCTCTGCTCTCGTGCACACTAACAGTTCCTGTCCTAATTAAATGTGCTGCTGGAACATATGTTTCATTGTCTGAGCTGGGCCATTAGATTCAATAAACTCTTGAAGCCTGTCACCCAGGATGGGAAATCCCTCTTGGAGGCTTATATCTGCATCAGTGCCTACCCTGGGCAAAGCAGACTTGAGTGGCATATTGTAAACAGTACATCTAAATATAAGAACCAACAACATTGAGACTCTTCTTTTGAGTTGTGTCTGCTAATAGAATTAGTGGAAAGGAAATATATATGTAGGAAAAATATTAGAGTAAAATGGGCCCAGTTCCTACATTTATGCATATTCCTTCGGAAAATTACAGGAAATCAGATATTGCTTATTAGTGACCACTGCTTTCATTTTGTTGTTAAATTAATTTAAGTTGGTTTGTCAGATTAACGAGCTCCCTCTAGATTATTTTTTCTGCATGGAACAAGATGTCATTCAAACAATTTTTGTTAAGAGATCAGGGGAATGAGAGGCAAAAAAGAAAACCTTAATTCTTTCCACTATCTATTTTGAATAAGTTGCTTAACTGTGTAAAAAGAATTATTGAAGATTGATTTAACTGTGTAGAAATTTGAATTTGTTCTGACACTCCAAAAGAGAATGTGTCCATTAGGGTAAAATAACAAAATATTTGAAAAACGTATGCCTTATTTTTTGGAAGCTCTGGATTCTATCTCATAGACATCTCTAGCTTTTAAATGAACTAAAAGGGAATGTAGGAGAAAAAAAAAAGTTTTAGTTTGTGATACCATTAGCCTGAAATTTCAGACCAATCCATTTTTTGAATATTTCCAAAGACCGTCAGCTGAAATAGAGCCCTTTGTTTCCCAGGTTTCCTTTTAGTGAACTGTCACAGCTTCGTTTGCTTTTTGGTTTTAAAGATTAAAATAAAACAAGATGAACCCAGCACCATATCGCTAACATCTCTGCTATATTCTCTATATAATTAAAGGTAGAAATAAAGATTATTGGGAATAAGAAGTATTAGGAAAGAGTTTTTTGCAAATTTTCTCATTGAAATTACACGTGAAAATCCTCTCTAATCCAATTCTGAGCCTAGTTCTTAGATACTCAATCATCACAGAAATTATGGAAAACAGGAACCTTCATCTGCGGGGACAATTTGTTCAGGGATACAGTGTTTGAATATTCTAAAAGTAGTGTTTAAGAGAAAAAAGAATAAGTATACACAGAAATAAAAGGTTACATATATATCATCAGCAGTTGTTTTTGTTAGGTGCCCTCGAGTCAGTTCCAACTCATAGCCACCTTATGTACAACAGAACGAAACACCGCCCAGTCCTGCACCATTGCCCATTGTTGCCGCCATTGTATCAATCCATCTCACTGAGGGTCTTCCTCTTTTTCGCTGACCCTGTACTTTACCAAACATGATGGCTTTCTCCAGGGACTGGTCTCGCCATCCTTGCTTCTCAAGAGCATTCTGGCTGTACTTCGTCCAAGAAACATTTGTTCGTTCTTCTGTCACTCCACGGTATATTCAGTATGCTTTAACAACATTGTAATTCAAAAGAATCAATTCTTCTTCAGTTTTCCTTATTCATTGTCCAGTTTTAACACGCATATGAGGTGATTGAAAATACCATGGCTTGGGTCAGGCGCACCTTAGTCCTTAAAGTGACATCTTTGCTTTTTTTTTTTTTTTTAAATATTTTATTGTACTTCAGGTGAAGGCTTACAGAACAGATAGTTTCTCATGTAACAGTAACACACATGCTGTTTTATGACATTGGTTAACAACCCCACAACATTTTAACCCTCTAAATACTCAACTTTTTTTTTTTTTTTTTAGTGAAAATACACAAGCCAAAGATACGCCATTTCAAAAATTTTTTTTACATACACATTTAAGTGACATTGACTATGCTCTTCTAATTATGCTGTTATTCTCACTTAAGATGAAGGCTTACAGGACAAAATAGTCTCCCATTTGACAGTTACTACAAATGTTGCCCTATGACAATGGTTAACAATCTCACAACACATCAACAATATCCTTACTCTATTTTGTGTTCCCTATCATCAGCTTCCTACTCCCCTTCTGCCTTCTGGGCCTTGTCACTGGACTCCTGTACCTCGTTACTCTCATGGTTTTACTGGGCTGTCCACTCGCAGGCTGATCAGTGAACCTCGAAGGTAACTTTACCACTGAGCTAAAAGGGTGTCTGGGGGCCATACTCTCGGGGTTTCTCCAGTCTCCTTTAGGCCAGTAAATCTGGTTTTTTTTTTTTTTTTTTTATGAGTTAGAATTATGCTCTACATCCTTCTCCAGCTCTGTCCAGAACCCTCTGTTGTGATCCTGGTCAGAGCAGTCAGCGGTGGTAGCCGGGCACCATCTAGCTGTACTGGACTCAGTCCGGTGAAGGTCTTGGTAGCTTTGGACAATTAGTACATCTTTGCTTTTTAACACTTTAAGAGGTCTTTTGTAGCAGATTTGCCCAATGCAATATGTTATCCTCGGTGGAGAAGATATTAACATAGATGTTAAAAGCCCACATTTTAATATTGTTTACATAATTGAAAGCAGATTGATAACCATAGATTAAAGGTGATATTGAATGGGATGTAACAAAGATGGAATTTGAAAATGTTGATCTTAAATTTTCTTGGCGAAAGGATCATCTTTGAAACACAATACTATGAATGTTCAAACAATGCTGTCAGATTATTGCCCTCATGCACCCAAATACACATGTAAATTTTATGATAAAAAAATCTAATAATAGCTAAGGTTTAATTCCTTTAAATATTCTTATTTTCTGACATTATCTGATTTTGTAATAAAATTAACACATATAAACTATTAAAATTATAAAATATGGATGAGGCAAAGAGTAAAAAAGACAAGGCTTTCTTGAGTTTATTTTTTTTTTTACTATTTCTTTAATAGTTCTCTATTTTGGAGTTTCTATTTCATGAATATGGTATCAATAGTCTGTAATCTTTATTTTCCTCCTGTTCTTTCTGCTGACATAAATATTTATGAGTTTTCTTCTCAATTCTATAAATTTATGTCTACAAATTTATTACTTGTATTATTTCATTAAAAAAATTTTCTCCAACCATGTTTTCATATCAAAGCATACATTTCTAATCTTACTCTTTCTCTAAATCATACATTCAGTGATGAGTTCATGAGATTGAATGTATGATTTGGAGAAAGAGTAAGAAATTTCTAGTGGTTCTTGCAGCTACTCTGTTGCATTGCAATGTATTTACTCTTTGTTCCTCAGATATTTCTTCTTCTTTGAATTTCTGAATGTTTTTATATGACTTGTGCTATTTTTTCCCCTCTTTGATCATTTTTATGTATGATAGTCTAGACTGTCACACAGTTTGGGAGCTAAGAGGAATTCTATCAGATTTGTGACTCTATCTGGTAATCTTTCAAATTCACATAAAAGGAGAAGGAAAAGGCACAGGTCTTGTGAAGTTTTATTTTGCTGCAGCTGAAGCCCTATTGCCCGTAGCAGCGAAACGGAATGAACTAGAGTTTGATGTAGGTGGAGCAGAAGGCTTCATCTCCGGGCCACTGAGTTTCTCTTCCACGTACTTCATAGCTGGTTCTACGTTCCCTTCTTTAACTGATATGGCCTATTGTCAGAAAATGCTTTACTTTTTGTCCCCATTTAATATAGCCCAGAGTTAGTGTGGTGAATGCTGTGATATACTGCGCAGATCTCCTTTCAAGGAAGGACCCATAGCCCTAACTACTACAAATCCTGTCAGCAGACACCTTCAGTTATCAGCTTCTTCAGAAATTTCCTCAACTACAGGAGTCCATGATTGGTGCAAACTGCTAACTTGCTCAGCTGCTAACCAAAAGGTTGGAAGTTCTAGTCTACCCAGAGGTGCCTCAGAAGAAAGGCCTGGCAATCTACTTCTGAAAAAATCAGCCATTGAAAGCCCTATGGAGCACAGTTCTACTCTGACACACTCGAGGTTGCCATGAGTCATAATCGACTTGATGGCACTGGATTTACATGGAAGCATTCTGTCCAAGGCCATGACCCGTCCTAGGAGGACCACATTTGTGACTGATTTATTTGGGGGCATAAAGGCCTGGCTATCTTGTCCCACCTCAAGACAACCGTAAAGGACCATTCTGGCTCCAGAGTGTCTAATTGGGTTGGACAAACCTGTAACTGGGTCATCCTCACAGCTCAACTCCTCCCTTTGCTTAATCTGTCTTCCTTCCTCTCTGTTTCACAAGCATTGTCCCCAATGGCATTTCCTAATAAATATCCTAAATATTAAGCACTGTATATGAATGGCTTCTGTAGAACCCACACTGTGCCTGTAAGTTAGAGGGAATGATCACAGGGTATTCTGGCTGTGTATGGACTCATGAACTTAGTGAATTTCCAGAAGACCCATGTAGTACTAAGACCTGGACTTGACTGTCCCACCTCTTCCTTTCAACTCCATCCCTTTCCTCTATGTTATCAGTTGGCATTGAAAATCCACTAGTGGTTTTGCTCATTTATTTTCCTGCTGGTCCTTCTTTTGCATATTTTCAGTGATGAACTGATTGGCTCTTCTGTCAATCTCTCAAACCTTACTTGTGTCTTGCAGAAATTCTGAAATGCTTCTGGCTTGTGGATGATACAATCTTCCTAGTTTCTCAGATTTTATTACTTGGTTTTTCTGTTTTTGAATACCATTGATTACTTTCACTGAAATTTGGGAAATCTATAAGCATGAGCTCAGAACACCACCTTGAAGCAGATGTCCCTGACATATTCTTGATATAAAAATCAATGTGTCTTTTACCCTACAGAGAGGAAAAGTGCAACAGAGCAATGAAATTCATTAAAACAAAAATGAGAAAATATTGTAGTGTTTTTATTCCTAAATGCACTAATGATATTTGAAGGTCAATTTAAGATACAAATGTTATTTTACAATTGCTTAATGAAGCATAGATAAAAACCTACTGGTTCATACAAGAGAAGAACTGCCAAAAATGTGCTGAGTTTACTTTGCATGAAATAGTTACAATAGAAATTAAAAGCTTAGATTTTAAAATCTTCCAACCTAGATTTGAGCCCTGGATCTTTCACATACGTAACTCTCTATTTTCATCTGTAAAATGGAGACAACCCATAACCTCGTAGGAATGTTGTAAAGGTTGTAGGAAAGAGCATATACAATGCTTTTAGCTCTGTCCACATTCATGTATGCACGTGATAAATGGTGTAGGTTGCTCTCATCGTTATGTTACATTATGTTATGTTACGTTGTCATGTCATGTCATGTCATGTCATGCTGTTATGTTATTAATGGTGGTGTTGTTGGTGTTGATTTTCTTTAAATGTGTGGTCAGGGAACTCAAATATAGGGAAAATGTAATTCCTTGATACAAAGTAATTCTATGAACTGAAAATATAGATTCATACTATGGCTTTGTCACCTTCAAGAAGGGTGGGTGACCTTGGGATATTTTTTAACATCCCTGTAACTCAGTTGTACAATTTGTTTTTTAAATGGTGTATTATCATTTTCAGAGACTGAGTTATGAGAATTATGAGGTATCAGTTATGAGATGTGAGGATATATATGAAATGTCTTGACATTTTTTAATATTGTAAAAATACAAGGCATAATCACCTTTTTTCTCTTCCTTTATCCGTCTTTATCAATATTTTTGCCTGAAGTTATAGATGGTTCTCACCATGGGGTTCGAGAGTCAAGAATGATCATATTATTATAAAAAGCTGATTCTCCTGGTTTATTTCTTGCAGAAAAATATCTACAATGTGATACTAACTAACTTTTAGATTCAAGAATTAATTATTAATTCACTTGGGATATGAAATTAAAAATTAATATTACCTGATATGCACCTGAGCCATAGAACTACCAAATTTTTCCTTCATTTAGTGAAGCTGTGTGTGTGGTGTGGGGAGAGATAGTGACAAGCAGCAATGAAAAGGAGGATGGCTCATTAGGCTTTCGATCCAGGCTAGTCCTTGGACTAAACATTCCACGAAACCATGGTAACAAGAACAAGAACTCAGTCACAGGATATAATAAGGAGGATTTTCAGACTGCTAAAAAGTCTTCTGAAAAATTTGTGATGAATGCAATACAAAACAATTTGACGTTATAAATGTTGTAAATGTCATAATATGTTTTTGAGGGTATTAATTCCAAATGTTTAGATCACTGGAGAAGGCTTCTAGAAACCGTTCTCTAGAAATGTTAAGCCTCTGGCTGAACTATAAAACCTACAGTCTTACTGGGATATACATGCATTACTTGTGCTCTGTCTATATACTTCATTATGCTGGTAACTGCATTATTATTATCTTTTTTCTATCTGTTGAAGTATTGGTTCTAGCAAAGGTCATAAATATTAACTCTGGAGATGAATGTAATAAGCAAAGAAGAGGAGAATTGAGATTATATTAAGAGTCTTTGTAAATGAAGTCCCGAACTCAGATCCTCTCCCCGTTACCTACTTGGAATGTTACTCCTGTGAATTTCAGTTTCCTCAACTGTCAATTGGTGACATTTACATTCCTAAGGTGATTGGATCTAATGCAGACCATTAGGTAATGCGTATAATGCTCAAGAAATAATAGTTTATAATAATAATAACAACAGTGGGAGCTAGTGACAAATGTCAGGCAATTTCAGCAACATGGTAAATTTATTTACTTACTCATTTTGCTGTTTGAATTCTTTTTACATTGAATTGCTATCTGTTCTCTTTGTAATTCTCATCTTTATAGTGGCTGTTTTCAAAGATCTAGCTTTCAAATTATAAAAAAGCCTCCAAATACCATGTTTCAAGAGAAATTCAAGAATATTAACCGCAGTTGACTTCCTCATCATCAATTGCTTATGGAGAATTTTCAGAAACCGTCAATATCTTTCTCTTCAGTTTTGCATGTAAGAGAGGTTTGCGAAATTAAATGATGCACAGTAATTAGGATAAATCATGACATTTATTTTCTAGACCAAGTTCTCCCATAATGCATTTTATTGTTTGTGTGTGGCACTGTCACTGACCATATTCATATCTAATCCACACATTGCTGGGAGTTTTGTATTCCCAGAAGATCCTAAACAACTCTGTAAAGAGTTTCCCCCCCCCCCCCATTATTGTGGAAAATTCCTCATTGCTAACTGTGTGCTAGAATAAGGAGTGAAGTGAGAAGGCATATGACATTTGACATAATGTGTTTGAAAGGAGGAAAGCCCATCTATCTGAGAAGGGACACACAAAACTCTCTGACCCGTTCGACCTTATGAAGAGCATAATTAGTCATGTAAGCCCCTCACCTGGGCCAGTGCCAGCCAGGAAACAGATTGTGTTGGATTTAGGAGACTGCTGATACAGGGTTTTCAAAACTCACATTAGATGTTCTAACCAGTCCTTTGGTAGTCGCTGTTCTTGTAGTCTTTTCTCCTGTAATTTTCTAGAGTTAGCGTAAATTCAGGATTTCAATTTGCAGTACCATTCTGATAAGCTTTATTGATGCCTCTGAAGTTTTTGATGTCCTCAAGGGTCTGGCTTACTTTCTGTAGAATTAAATTGCCGTTTCCTGTTAGTTTGCCTTGTCTGTGGAGCCCTGGTGGCTCGGCTGCTAACCAAAAAGTTGGCAGTTCGATCTACTGGCCACCCCTTGGAAACCCTGTGGGGCAGTTCTAGTCTGTGCTATAGGGTTACTATGAGTCAGAATTGACCTGACAGCAACGAGTTTGGTTTTTTCGGTTTCATCTTGTCTCCAGATTAACATATTCCCCCCCAGCACCGACACACACACCCACACACACATAGACCCTGAGTAATCAACCAAATCCAAACCCATTGCCATAGAGTCTACTCCGACTCATAGCAACCCTGTAGGACAGAGTAGAACTGCCCCTTAGAGTTTCCATAGAGCTGCTGGTGGATTTGAACTGCCGACCTTTTGGTTAGCAGCCAAGAAGGGGCTCAGTTTATGTCCATTTAATTTACTTTGTGATTAATTACTTAAATAATGAAAAAGATGTTATCATTAGTTGTCTTCATCTAAAAGACCTATGGCATTTGGCATGTTATCAGTACTCTGTCACAAAGTATTTTATTCTTTAGAAGATTATATTTTTAAGAATAGCAAGACAATAGAAGTGCAAGAAAGACTAAAAAATTAAAAACAAAAACATTTGAAAATGAAAGAAAAAAAATCACTATATTTGTGATTTAAAATTTGACATATTTACTGATGTGAAAATTGAAATGTTGAGTCCTTTTTTTTTTTTTTTGGTGTTCCTTAAAAGGAGAACAAAGTCTATAAATAGGGAAAATATGCTAACATATTTCAAAATAATGAATGTCTCTGAACCCTGAATCTCTTGTGGTTAACATAAAGCTAATGAAAACTATTTTCAGAAAAGAAAAATTGTGTAAGCAAATGATAGACAAACTTACCAATCTAGAAACAATCATCTTGGACTGGGCAAAGTACCGTAGTCTGTGACCAACTGCTAGGATACCTTTTGCATGTCTTTATCATAAACAAGCTGCAACACTGTAAGAGCTAAATTTCATGTAAATTTGGTCCATTATGAGTGCTAGCTCCTTTTTTATAATAAAAAATGTGTTAGTTTCCCTCTCTATGAAAGTCACCTCTTGATTTTAGACATTTATGAATCTACACTCAAAAAAGGGTGAGACAGTACACAATACAGGAGAAACTAGCACAACTTGTACAAGGAAAGGTCATGGAAGCCCCATAGACACATCCAAACTCCCTGAGGGACTGAATTGCTGGGCGGAGGGCTCTGGGAACCATGGTCTCAGGGAACATCTAGCTCAACTGGCATGACACAGCTTCTAAAGACAATGTTCTACATTCTACCTTGGTGAGTAGTGTCTGGGGTCTTAAAAGCCTGTGAGC
>NW_004443940.1:5039802-5104539 GCF_000243295.1 Trichechus manatus latirostris
TAAAACCAAATGAGACTAACGAGGTACAGGAGTCCAGTGACAAGGGCCAGAAAGCAGAAGCGGACAAGGAAGCTGGTGATAGGGAACCCAAGGTTGAGTAAGGATGTGTTGATGTGTTGTGAGATTGTTAACCATTGTCATTATATATATATATATATACTTTATACATGTATATATGTATGTGTGTATATATATATACACCAAAAAACCGAACCCCTTGCCATCAAGTGGATTCTGACTCATAAAGACCCTATAAGATGGAGTAGAACTGCCCCATAAGGTTTCTAAGGAGCTGCTGGCAGATTTGAACCACTGGCCTTTTGGTTAGCAGCCAATCTCTTAACCACTGCACCACCAGGGCTCCATATAGATAGAGAGAGAGATAGCTGCTGTCAAGTTGATTTCCACTCATGGCGACCTTATGCCATATGTACAACAGAACAAAATATTGCTAGTCTTGCATGATCCTAGCAATCACTAGCATACTCAAGTCCATCATTGCAACTACTGTGTGGATCCATCTCACGGAGCGTATCCTTTGCCCTCACTGGCCCTCTACTTTACCAAACAAGGTATCTTCCCCCAGTGAATGATCCCTTCTGATGAGATGGCCAAAGAAAGTGAGTTGGACAATGTTCTGTTTTGATCCATAAGATTTTCATTGGCTAATTTTTGGAAGTAGATCACCAGGCCTTTCTTCCTAGTCTTAGTCTGGAAGTTCCACCAAAACCTGTGCACCATGGGTGGCCCTGCTGGTATTTGATATACTAGTGGCAAACTGACAGACAGGTGGCATATACACACACACACATCCCACACTGTTTGCCATCGAATCGATTCTGACTCATAGCAACTGCATAGAACAGAGTCGATCTACCATATAAGGTTTCCAAGGAGCGGCTGGTGGATTTGAACTGTATCTTTTGGTAGACGTTGAGCTCTTAACCAGTGCATCACCAGGGCTCCATACATATAAATATACATATATATATATATTTATATATTTATATATGTATGTATGTAGAGAGCGATAATAGATAAATAGATATGGATGGATATATTTTATATTTATATTTGACAGAACTTTTTCAAGTGTTTTTTAAAATTTTTTTGGGAGGGTTTTCCAATGTTAGCTGTCAATGAAGAGGATACCAACATTAATTTTTGGATTTGACAGATAAAACTCGGTTTTTAAAATCTCTCTTATTGATTCCAATCGTAATTAGTTTATAATTCCTCAAATATGTTTGAGAAAAAACAAAACAAAACATAGTACAACCATATACCTGTATCCTAACTGACTGTGGAAACCCATGAGTCAGGGTGACCTTTAATGGCATAGTGGCAATAGAGTGAGGATGCAGTTAGCATTGTGCTGTTATTATTCATGCTACCCACGGGACCAGGTTGCATGCACACCCAAACCAGAAACCAAACCCATTGCAGTCGAGTCGATTCTGACTCATAGTGACCCCATAGGATAGAGTAGAACTGCCTCATAGGGTTTCCAAGGAGAGGCTGGTGGATTTGAACTGCTGAACTTTTGGTTAGCAGCCCTAGCTCTTAACCACTGTGCCACAAGAAATAATTTATGTCACCTGACTTCTAAATACAACTTAGTATGCTTTAACTGTATGACTAAACTGAAGACTGTGACTTTAAAAACAGAAATTTCTCGCATCATTAGCCTAGTAGGTGATGAAGTCTGAATGGCATCTTCCCCAATTAGCCCTTAGTAAAAATTAATTCACCTTGATACGGACCTAACACTTGAAATAGCTCGTTTCTATTTTCTCTATTTACTTGGACAGATTTTTGTCTTGTATACCTTCAGCAAGAGTAAACTATGATCTGTGGCTGTTCCTAGCAGATTCAGGCATAAGCAGCAAAGACAGAATGATCTCTCAAGGAAAAAAGAAAGATACATACAGTAAGCTGAGAAAAACAATGAAGAAAGAGAAGCATACATTGTGTCATGTCAGACTAAGTGTTCTCAACAGTTACCTCAGTTACTGCTGAGCTGGCCTGTCTCTGCCTTAGATATTTGCAGAGAAGCCAACACTAGCTTAGTTCCATTTCTAAACAAATAAAACCCAATAAAGACATAATTTAAGCTCCAAATGCTTACTATGGCCATTGGCTAGTTCAATCACTTCACGTATTTTCTCTATGAAGCTACTACATTTACTCCATGACTGGTCCAGCTCTGACAGCTGTTTGCAAGGAAATAGATGCACCTGGACAAATAAATGCTAGGTGGTAGTGGTTTAACGTCTATACTGAGCCGTGTTCTATCCCTTTTCCTTCTCCTCCTCCTTTTCCTTTTCCTCTTCTGCTTTCTCTTCATTCTCCTCCTTTCCCTTCTCTTTTACTTACAGTTCTGCTTGTAAGTCCTTGAGGGATGTTTCCTCATAAGTATTGACCAGTCATGTATATTCACAGAAAGTTCATTGAGGAAGAAAGTTTTTAGATCTTACCTTTGAAAACTTTATTCCCCTAAATTCCTCCTCACTGTTGTGAGCCATAAAAGTTCCCCCTATAGTTTGCAACCCAAACCAAGCTGCTCTTTGACAAAATGAGCCGACGGAGAGATTTGTGTCAGGTTCTCTTCCACCTTCCTATACAATATACCAGCCCTGGTGGTACAGTGGTTAAGCGCTATGGCTGCTAACCAAAAGGTTGGCAGTTCAAATCCACCAGCTGATCCTCGGAAACCCTATGGGACCGTTCTACTCTGTCCTATAGGGTCATTAGGAATTGGAATTGACTCCACAGCAATGGGTTTGGTTTGGGTTTTTATACAATATACCACTGTATTTTTAAATAGATCACATTCTGACAACACACAGCATAACATGAACAACAATTTTACTTCAGTTAAGATCCCATATACAGGTGTTTATATTACTGAGGAAAAAACAGCTAACTCCTTCAATTGTGTTTTTGTATTTGGCATAACAGGTAATCACGGCCAATCAATTAGTGGCTGACAGGAACACTGATGCTGAAGAGAGTTGGGATTTCAGGACAGCTTATGTTTCATTTCAGCTTTGACACTTACAAAGGAAATGACCTTGGTTAGTTGTATAGCTTCCTGAATCTCAACTTCTTTTCTGTAAAATGGGAATAGTACTATTACTTAACCTCGTAGGTTTCTATGATGATTATATGCCTAGAAAACACTTATTTACACATGGATTTATTTAGCACACTTCCAGATATCTGGCTTGCTTCCCCCTTTATGTGACACATACGGGAATAAAATAATTAAAGGATAACGAACCATCATCAATTAAATAATTATACATTATAGCATGTTTCCTGGCACCCAAAATAATAACATATTATTTTAACTCTGGAAACCTCTTCAACACTTTCTACATTTTACAAATAATGAACATAAGGAAAACAAAACTCTTAGTGCGCTATAGCCTTAAAGAATCCAAATAATGACATGAAAGACTAATAGTAGTTTACTAGCCTTTAGGAAATGATATTGACCTCTGGAACACCTGAACAATTGAATAATGCCTACTTGTTAATAAAGTTGGATTTATATCAAGTGAATAATACATTCAATTATACTTACGTTTTTGTGAAATTCAATAAGTCCTTCCCTCTAATTAATTTCCCTAGTAATAAATCCATTACAAAGCACTGATATATATTAAGAACAGCTTTGAAAAATAACTCAAGCTCTTGGCCCTAAGCAGGGGCAGATTATCCGATAGGCAAGGTAAGCATGATGCTTACCTTGCTTACCAGATCGTCTGTAGTGAACAATTTCACATTTTTTCACCACATCAGAGACTCTGCTTCTAGGTATGGCTGGCATCTATCTCTCTCCCAATCCCACAGCACCTTCCTACAGAATCAAAGCCCCTTTTCAAATTTACAATCCCTGACAGGGGCAAATGACCTAGTAGGCAAGGTAAGCATGGTCTTATTTGTGCTTACTTACTACTCTTTGATGTGGTGAAACCCATATGAAATTCTTCACTACAGATGATCTGATAAGCAAGGTAAGCACTGTGCTTACTTGACTATTGGATAATCTGTCCCTGGCCCTAAGCCACAGTTCAAACATCTTCATTCTTTTCCCGGCACTTTGGAAATTAAACTTGAACTAAGTCTAATATGTCATCAACTGAAAGCTGCATTAAACAGTATTTTCAGGCATAAAATAAAGGAGTATATAGAAAACTCATGAGAAAAAAAATAACAAACTTGGTCTCATTGTATTTGTAGGCATCACACACAGAGACCTGCACACACAAACACCCTGGCTCCTGAATATGAAGAAGAAAAGATACCTCTTCCGTATATTTTATAATGATGCAGACATGGATATATTTTATATTTATATTTATGTTTGCTAGAACTTTTTCAAGTGCTTTAGAATATAGCTATACTCTAAAGTTATGCCATTCATGGTATAAAGTCAAATTAAAGAACAATGAGGTAGATAAATATGAGGATGACAGAGGCTGTTTTAGGGAGAATTTAACTTTGAATACACCATGTGAGTCTGAAAGATAGCGTGAGTGGTCTTGCATCTGGGCTTGTATCCAGAACAAATGTCATTGGGGAAGTCTGCATCAAAGCCTCTGTTCTTAGTTTCTCATTTCTCAACTAAAGGCAGATGTCATAATTAGACTAGAAAAGATTATTCAATTACTCACATATGCAATATGTGCCAGTGAAGGCTACTGGCAAGAATAGAATGAGGGATATTGTAGAGACTGTGGTAGCTCCTTTTTTCTGAAGGCAAGGTGATTAGTGGATTTGAAGAACTTGTAGAAAGCTTATTAAGCAAATTATACCCTAGTGAATAAGAACCTCTGAAATGTGCTGATATTGGAACTTTTCTTTTTTTTTTTTCAGAAAACTATATGGTAGTGACTACTTATGTTGTTGCAATTTAATTTCTAACCTTAATATTTCAGGAAATTTGAAATCATTACTGAACATTCTTAGTCGTTAATAGCTGTTTTTCTTAGGCAATAGTTAGGAAAAACCATCTGGTCTCACTTAACAGTTGTTAGTTGCCATCTTGGCGGCTCTCATTCATGGTGACCTATGTAGAGCGGAACAAAATATAGCCCAATCGTGTGCCATCTTCATGATCATTGGTATGTTTGAACCTATCATGGCGATCGTGTTGATCCATCTCATTGATGGTTGCCCTCGTTTTCGCTGACCCTCTACTTTACCAACCATGACTTTCTTTTCTAGTGATTGATCTTTCCTGATGACAATTCAAAGTCTTGTCATCCTGGCTTCCAAGAAGCATTCTGATTGTATTTCTACTAAGACTGATGTGTTCATTCTTCGGGCAGTCCACAGTATATTCAATACTTTGCCAATATCACAATTCAAATACATCAATTCTTCTTATTTTCTCTTTTCTTTGTCCAGCTTTCACATGTGTACGAGGCAACTGGAATGACCCTGGCTCGGGGAAGGCCAACCTTAGTCATTAAATAGAGTTATAATTCTGTGGAAGTCCTTATAATAACACCTTGGTCACACCGTATAGGCAGTCAATTGACATATACATGACTCTACGGTGCTGCCAACCATGTTTTATAAGATTTCCCCAGCTTTGTGTAACTAGAATTTTGCACTCAGGGGAGGCCAGTTTATTTGTCTTTTTATTTAAGGTTGTTTGTAGAAGATTGATTCTCCCACAAAGGAATGATTGTGACACTTCATTGAGACATGTCACTGAAGCCAGTGGTCCAAATTAGGCCAAGCAGGTTTCAGATTAGACAACTTTTATAAAACATGGTAAAAGTTTGAGAGAACCAACTTGAAATAGGAAGAAAACTTATGTTAAGTAAACCAACAAAGGGCTTGCATCCATTCATTCATAGGATCCTTTTGCTCCTATGCTCTAGATTGTTCTGTTTTTACTGTCCCAGACCTAGTTGATTGGTTTCTTCTTCCTAGCAGGAACTGTCCAATCATTTAAAAAACCTATCTCTTTACAACAATCACTTGTTCACACAGAGGGCATGAACATACTGTCCCCCCTTTACCCTTACACATAAGTGTACTTGGTATCACCACTCAGTGGAGAGTCTTGCTTATTCATCACATGGGAACCACTGGAATATCAAGAGATCAGAGAACTCTGCAGGTTGTGGAGGCGAATGAACCATTTTTGTTTTGTTTTCACAATTTGCTTTATCCCCTAGATAAAAACAATGCTGTTAGACCATGGCTACGGAGATAGACCCCTGAAAACATGACTAGAGAATGAAAAGACCACAAAAAAAGGACATTTAGCAAGAGAGAGGTGATTTCTTTTGTTGGGAACACCTGTTTGTAAGAACAAAGTGGAAAATCACACATGACATGAATAAAAGCATAAAAAAAATAAATTTCAGTACAATTTTGGATATAAAAATGTCAGCACAATTCTCTATTCTCATTATTATGCACAATGAAATCTTTCTCTTGACTAAGAGTGATTAATCAACTGAGGTAGCATTTCTTCCTGTATCTGAGTCTTACCATAACAAATACATGAGGCCAGGCACATCAATGAGAAAAGAGTTGGTCTTAAATTTGAAGGCACTTTTTGGACACATATTTATAATTTCTAGAATTTAATATTATTGGCTCCTTCATGCTTATCTTACACCTCTAAATCCAGATCAAATTTCAGTTGAAGAAAACATCTAAACCTTACCAAGTGCTTAAAAATGGTATTCACTATGCACACAAACTCTTTGATTTCTGATTTGTGTTTGTTCATTTGTTTTAATTTCAAAACAAGCAATTTGTATTAGCTTAAAATTCAGCAACATAAAACAATAAACATTATCTCACACAGTGTCTGAGGCTAAAGAATCTGAGGACGCTTAGCTCAGTCGTTCTAGCTCAGAGTCTCTCCTGAGGTTGTAGACACACTCTTGATAAGGGCTACTATCATCTTTGAAGACCTGATTGGGGTTGGAGAGTTGGCTCCAAGATCACTCATGTGGTTGATTGCAGGAGACTTCTGTTTTTGCCACATGGGCTTTTCCATAAATTGCTCATAGTATCACTTCCTCCAGAGCACATGAACTGAGAAAGAGAGAGAGAGAGAAAGCAAGATGAAAGCTGCAGCCTTTATAACCTAATCTCAAAAGCAACATATCCTCACTTCTGTAATATTCTACTGGTCACATAGACCAATTCTAGTATTATGTGTAAGGGAGCTACACAGGGTTTGGCAAACAAAAGCTGAGGATCATTGAGGACCGTCTTGGAGATTAGTGACCACTCAGTTTATCACAACTAGTTTATTTATTCATAAGACTTATGCGATTAAATTCAAAAAAGTAATTTTCATTAACTTCTTCACTGAATATTTGTACATAGTATAGGGGTCCTTGTGGCACAGTGGTTACTGCTGAGGTTGCTAACTGAAACGTAAACAGTTCAAATCCACTGGCTGCTCCTTGGAAACCTTACGGGGCAGTTCTACTCTGTCCTGTAGGGTCGCTATGAGTCGGAACCAACTCCATGGAAACTGGTTTGGTTGTTTGTATTGGTCAGGCCTGGCAGTGTAGTGGTTAAGAGCTCAGCTGCTAACCAAAAGGTCAGCAGTTCAAATCCACCAGCTCCTTGTTTGAAACCCAATGGGGCAGTTCTGCTCTGTCCTATAGGGTCACTATAGTCGGAATCGAATCAATGGCAAAGGGTTTTTTGTGTTGGTCGGCATTTACAAGAAAGATTGTCATGTAACAGGAAATTAAAAATGAAATGAGAAAAGCTACAACAAGATTAGGATCAGAAATCTATGACAGCATTAGGGCTTGGTTGGCCAGGGAAGGAAAACGGATGAGTAAGTGACATCTAAATTAAGATGGAGAGAGGGAAAATGAAAAGGTCACTGAGTAGAAAAACATGGCATATCAAGTCAGCTTTTCAGTATAGCTAGAGGATAATAAAAGATCAAGGTGGGAAGAGGAAAAAGATGGGTTTGTAGATCAAGGAAGTATAGAAAACTTCAGAAAGCCAGTAGCAGAATCAAAAATAAATTCCAGGACCTTTCACAAATCCTTGGCTTTGCATAATATAATTCTCAGGTGCCCTCTGAGAAGCACAAAAAAAGTCAGTAAATATCCTCGAACCCAAAGGAACGCAGCCACTCCTGAAAGAAGCCAGTGGGCAAATACCTTGCACAGATTAAATGGCTGAGGTTCGTTTTATCCTCTTGATGACCTTCATTTGCTATGCTCTTCTTCTATATGGCAGAGTTACTAAATCAGCCCCAAGAGGAACCCATTAATAGGTGCAAAGCTTTCCAGGAATGACCTGACAGGACCCTATGTCATTTCACATTTGTCTCTACATCTCACATTTCACCTGCAGGATGAGAGAAATCCATATAAAGTAAGTTTAGAGAATTGATTTCCCATGAAGGGAATCTATCTTTCTTACCTAAATAGCTTCTATTGCAATGTAATGGCCATTTTACTTACCTTTGAGATACTGAATGCATTTTTTCTTTCATTGCACAGGGAGATATATACCACACTAGAGGCAAGCAGAAGATACAATAAATGACACAGAAATCCTAGAACAATAACCTGCCCATTCCCACTCTCACTTCTCTTCAGTGTATAGCTCCATAGCCCACAGCATGACATTATTATATTTATTCCCTTTCTAATTTACTGTCACTAATGATACTCAAATATAAACTTTGGTCTCTTTCTCCAATTATTATTTTTTCTCTGAGAATATTATTTTTTAATATATTTCTTTATTCAATTATGTCACTTTGAAGTAAACAACATAACGGCTTAGAGTGTTTTGCAAAAGCTATTAAGTGGGAGTAAATAAATAAAGAATTCGTACACATAATCTGCTTGTGGCTATAAAGACCATATCTTCATCATTTTAGTCCCCTATGGCAGAAGATCTATTTTATTTTTACCCAGTATATTGTTGTTGATTTGACTGTTTGTTATTGATTTGATTTCAACTCATAGCAACCACATGTGACAGAGTAGAACTGCCCTATAAGGTTTTCTTGGCTGTAATCTTTATAGCAGCAGATCACCAGGTGTTTCTCCTCTGGCGCCCTGGGTGGATTCAAATACCCAAACTTGCAGTTAGCAGCGAAGCATTCAACTGTTTGTGCCAGTTTGGTACAGAACAGATATACATATATGCTATCCAGTGTATCAATATATGTACACACATATGTGTCCGGATAAAATGTGTGTATACACATATTTTTTATATGTTGTATATAAACATAAACCAAACCAAACCCGTTGCCACCAAGTCTATTCTGACTCGTAGCGACCCTATAGGACAGAGTAGAACTGCCCCATAGTGTTTCCAAGGAGAGGCAGGTGGATTCAAACTGCAAACCTTTGTTTTGGTTAGCCACCATAGCTCTTGGGGTCGCCATGGATCAGAATCGATTCGTTGGCAACATTTTTTGTGTGTGTATGTCTGTCTGTGTGTATACATAGATAATTATATTGGTTTAAGTTGTACCCTAGCAACGAAATAATTTGTTTAAAGAGTTTGTCCATCGCAATTAGGGATTGTCAGTCTTAATAATTAACCTAGTAAAATATTATTCCAATTAAATCAGCACAAAAATAGATAAACACACCCAAAGCTATAGTACATCCATACACACACACATTCACACACACAAATTGGGTTTTGTCTAAATAAAAACTTTACTCCTTAAAATATCAAATTAGGGTGTCAGTTTTTTTTCACAATTAAGAATACAAATATTTTGTATGTTTTTCTAAATGACTTCAATAATCTTAAAATACATATGAAGGTAAAAATGATTCACAAACATATGAACCTATGCTTTAAAGAAAACGAGGAACAGACCAAAGTTTATATTTAATAAAATTTAATACAAATTATATGTGAATAATTTATCCTCTCATTGTTTCATTCCTTTCTTCTACACCTTTAGCAATTGCGTATTAGTTGTGTGACATTGGGCCAGTCACTTGATAACTCTGTGCTTCGGTTTCCTCAGTTATAAAGTATAAAGTATTGGTACTTACCTTACAGAAGGGCAGGCGAAACTTCTGTAGAAGGTCAGATAGTAAATGTTTTAGTCTGCCCATGCCAGAAGGTCTCTACCATAATCATCCAACTCTGCCGTTGTAACATGAAAGCAAACATAGACGATATGCAAATAAAGGAGTGTGATTGTGCTCCATAAAAACTCTATTTACCGACCCTGAAATTTGAATTTCAGAATGTTACTGAAAGCAACACATCTCTGTTTGCTCATTCCTATGCCCTAAATACACATCTGCAAGACACATTAAACAATATAAATGTTTTTGAAAAGTCAGCACAATGGTATGTATTGACCTGAAGAAGATGGATGTCGTGAACCACATCGCAGCAAAAAAAAAAAACAAAAAACAACTATAGTCAGCAAAATATCTTGCTGCCATGTTCCATCATCTGGAATGCATGCTACATAAATCTATACTGATGATGAGAGACGTGCAAAACTGACTCAAAAATATTAGCATTCCCTTCAGAGAACCGGCAATGTGGAGAGTGACATCGACGTTGCCAATTTCATCAAAGGTTGACAAGGAGTAACAAAGGTGGCATGGGTTGTGTTCTGTGACTTGGATAAGAAAAATACATCAGCCCTACCTTGTTGCAAGATTTCATATAGCACAAAAACTGGCTCATTGACTCTAAATATATATATACATATATATATCATCTTCTGATCTAGTACTGCTTTTTGTTAAACTTATGACCAATTTTGTCTTGAGGTAGGGGAATTTAAACCACTACTCTTTCTGATTCTTCAATGTCACAGCATAGAGAGAGTCTTGTCATTGTGATTCTGCTTTGACATTTTCACAAGTATCTTGAACTTGGCTCTGGCTCCTGTTGCTCTGTATAAGCACCAGGTAACTTTCACATTCCATCACTATCTTTTGCTCTTTTCTTCATCCTTGAGCACTGATGTTTTGGTCTTTCTCTTTTGCCTCAGTGGCTCCAGATAATAGGATTCTGCTTCAAAGTTATTTATTCCTCCTAGGAGTTTTGCTCCTGAGCTCTAATAACTAAGACTTCATGTTCCTTGATATCAGAGATGGCTGAGGCTGACTCGGTCCAGACAGCTGAGCAAATCACTACATTACCTGCCAATAGGCATTCCTGACCTTTAGCTTCTAATACGCTCTACATTAGCCCATGGTAGAAACCTTTCCTTGCCTCACTAACTTCTGGATCTCTCTTATTTCCAATGTCTTACCACTTGTGTGCCTCATGGATTATCTTTATCCACTTCCTCCCAACTCTCCAGGAAGACGCACTTATATATTACTATTCCCTATCACCAGAAATATAGGCTATCAGAGAGGATAACAGGTGAAGTCTCAGGTTAAGTGTAGTTTTGCCTTTTAATTTTTTTAATTGGAATACTGGTGTGTGTGTCATAGATACCACTTGTGGTCCCACCCAAGATGCATAAGTTTAGCAAAGATTATTAACTCCTGATGTGGAAACAAAATAAAAAGTTGCATTTTGTTTTAAGCAGGAAATGGCTTCCACGATTGTTTCTTTAGAAAGCAAAGGGATACAATGGGATGGAATTAGAAATTTCTGAAATAGAAAAAAAGAAACTTCTCTCTCACCCAAATGTCACTACCAAAATGGTTTTCTTGCTCTATTTCATTTATCTCTATATTTAATATTATATTTAAGGTAAAGCATGAAATATTGGGTTCATGAAGCTATGCTATTATGAATACATTCTGCCCACATACGTTTCTTAATATGACTGTTATTTGTAAAGAGTCCACAAAAGAATGCATAGAAGTTAATGAACGTGGGAAAAATATTCCAACACTCCCATTTAGATTTCTACCGGGTTCAACTGGGATTTCTTGCTCCTTATATTGACTTGAGTCTGTAAGCCAGAAAACAGAAAAAAAATAAAACAAAGCAAATGTAGTTCAACAGGAAAGTTAATTTACTTTAGTGTGAGGATATGAAAAGTATGCCAGAACAGCATATTGTCTTATGAATTAAATCTCTCTCTCTCTCATTTTCCCTCTAGCTCTCTCTCTCTTTATCTTACTCTATCACTAAGTCCTCATGGGAGTGGGGTTTGCTTATAAGGGGGGACTTTTTTTGGTTCGCTTAAGTTGTTTTCGTCCTCAACTGATATATTTCCTTCTATAACCGGTTCCTACAATGGAAATTAACCTGGAAATTCAGTGTTAGAAAAAATAAAACTTTTTTCATATATTTGAATTGAATTAGCTTAAATCCACTTTTTTCTTTCTTCTTAACACACTGAACCATGCCAGTAATTTTCATTATAGGGTATCATCATTTTCTGACTCTTAGAATAGATACATATAAAACTTGACAAGTCTTAAATAAATAAAAAACCTTGTGGAAATCCAAAGGACTGCTGAATTACTTCAAGTGCTAAAGTAACACAAATAATATTTTCAAAATTAATTATCTCTCATTCATAGACTATTGGATCTTGTGAATTTTGCATCTTCTTGAGCTGATTGTCCATAAATATTTGAGAAAAGCTTTCCATTTGGATGATTTCTGTCATTATTTAGTTAAGTATATGAGCAGGCAACCTTATGGGAAAAAATACATTTATGGTAGATGGTAGAACTTTAGAATAAAGTGCCCAATTACCAAAATTTTACATGCACTGAGTCACACCTTGCAAGAATTGTGCATGCCTCTCCAAAGTATGTCTTTCCGAAAAAAAGAAATTTTTCTGTGAAGATGTATAAAAAGGAAATCTAAGACAAATTATGTTATTAGAACTCATTACACCTATTTTTATACTACCAAAGTTATTTTGAATGTATTTGACATTACACTAAGGATGTTTGTTGATTCCTATATAGTATAGTCATATAAATTGACTCACTATTTAAATAGCATAAATAGTATGCTATTAAAATTGATTTAAATAGTAAACAGATTTAAATAGGTCTCACTAAACTCAACTTACTAATTTATCTCATGAAATGTTTGTGTAGTAGTCTTTTATGACATTTGGTCCTTTAAGATTTCTAGCTGTTAACAAATATTGTTGTTGCTATTCGTTGCAATTCAGTCAATTCCGACTCACGGCAACCCCACGTGTGCAGAGCAGGACTGCTCCACAGGGTTTTCCGGGCTGTGACCTTTCAGAAGCAGATCGCCAGGCCTGTCTTCTGAGGTGCCACTGTATGTATGCAAACCACCAACCTTTGAGCTAGTAGTAGAGTGAGTATTGAACAGTTTGCACCACCCAAGGACTCTAGTTAAAATAAATACGTTTTAGATTTAATTGTTTATATAGTAATACTATATAGGGTATACATTCATGCATAAACATATAAACATTGTAAATGTCTATATCTTCTAAAACAAAAGTAATAGCATTAATATTTTAAGTGCAGTTGATCCTCATTATTTGCAGATTTTCTTACTGAAATTTATTTGTAATCCACAAATCAATATTCACAGCCCATAGTCATTCATGAATGTGCGCATGCACAGAGCAGCAACAAATTCTAGCCACACCACCTACAGATTCCCAGCTGAGGTCAAACACGGCTGGCTTGGGATTCACTAATTCAGTGGTTAGGTGAATGTAATAAAATATAGCTACCATATATAAGAAGAATTTTAGCAAAATTACACAGTAATCTTCAGCTTTCTTCATTATCTTATAAAATCAATCAGATTAATGGTAAATTCTTACACCGGAAGATTCCAGGTTTCAATCTGAGCTCACTACAGAGGTGTCTAGATCAATGCTACTTTCTCAGCTTCCCCAAAGGTACAGTACCCTTTAAATAGCATTTCACTTAGTTCCAGAAGATGGTAGAAAAATAGTTTACTGATAGCGTCTACCCAAAGAAACTGGACCAAAATCAACTGTGAAATTAAAGGGGAACTCCATGGAGTCAACCTTAATTACTGCTTGTACAGTAACTCTTCTTCTGCTTGTCTGTGGAAATTTCTTTATAGCAGAATCTTCTGTCGTCTTCTGATTACTTGAATTTTGTCAATTTCTTGGCATCAAGTTCACCTGTATTTTGAAATCTGTCCTCTTCACCCTGTCAATTCAAGCTTTGCAGGGTTTTCCAAAGCAGACATTTTGGTTTTAAAGTTTTTGATAGATGTTTTTCAAAAGGTGAAGCCCAAAAATAAACATGTCTTCTCTTAACACTTTGTTATTGCCTTAAACTGAGGAGGCATAGCCCCAGTCATCTTCTGTCTGCGAAAAGCTAATTTATCGTGTTATGTTCTTGCCTAAGTACACTTGACTTTCATTTAAAAAGATGTACATATTGATGCCATTTTTGTTAAGGTGGGGAGCTGATGATAAAATCATTAGATATAGTTTCATCTGTAAAAGTCAGATATCTACTCTTATGTGAAACAAAATTTAAAACAATACAATCATTAAATGAAGTGAGGAGTTCCTAGTTTGCCTTTCCATATTTTTTCTTTTTTCCAAAAGAAAATAAGAAATTCTTTCACTGAAACTTATTTGAATTCCTGAAATAAAAGTCTGACACTAAAACCCCTTCTCTTGCCCTGGGTGTCTCTCTTGTCATTCTCTCCCATACAGTACAACCGTAGACATGAGTGTGCGCATGTGTGTGTGTGCACACTCACGTGCACACGCGCACACACACACAATTCATACACATACACTTACATCTTCAATGTTTCTTTTTTAATATTTGCTTTAAAATCATTCTGAACATGAGTTCTGTAATGGGGAGTTGTAGACTCTTGTTAGAAAGCCAAATTAAATTATATGTTCTCAGATTGTCAGGGAAAAAGAAGTGTTGATAGAATAAAGTTTCCTTCATTGACACACATACCATGCTTCAGTTAAGTGAATGCAGTCCCTGTCTGGCTTTGTCAGAAATGCCAAAGATATTCTTTGAATGTACAGATAGTGTTTCCTACCAAGATAAATATTGTCTTATATTAAATATATATATATATTTGGGGGCAATGTCAAGGCATTTCTTGGTGCACTTGAGTCTAAGAAACTTAACTTATGAAAGAGATGTTTCCATTGAGTTTTGAAAACAAAGCATCAGAAGCCTAAAATTATTTTATTGACCTAGTATATTAGTGAAGTATTTGAAAACCTTATGTACCTCAAATTTCTGAATCCTCTAAAATACCCAATTCAATATTTCCTGAACAAATATCATGGAAGACCTCTGACTTAAATAGTTTTGATTACTTTCTTCTGATAACTTATTTCTTCAATCTTCAATAAAACATATCTTTGGGAATTCTCACAACCACACTTTACCTCAATTGTCTCTCAAGTATTAGACTGAATTTAATTGTAGTATATCTTTTGTTGGCCTACAATCTACATGAAATTTTCTAAATATTTCACTAAGTCATTTGAGCATGTGGGAAATAACATTTGCTGCTGGTCAAATATCTATATGCTCCCCCACATATTATAGTCCCCTTATATCTACGAGGAAACCCTGGTGGCAAAGTGGTTAAGAGCTATGGCTGCTAACCAACAAAAGGTTGGCAGTTCAAATCCACCAGGCCCTCCTTGGAAACGTTATGGGGCAGTTTTACGCTGTCCTTTAGGGTCGCTATGAGTCGGAATCGACTTTACAGCAATTGTTTTTTTGTTTTTTTTTGTTGTTGTTTTTTTTAATATCTACATGGGGCCAATGCATAATGAGCAGAAGTGATTTGAAAACTTTCTGACTCAAAGTATTCAAAAGCCATTTTGTGACCTTCCAGTTCCTCTCCTCATTTTTGGCAACGACTGTGGAGGCCAGTGTAGTGATGGTGTGTTCACAATATAGAAGTATCCTGGATCACTGAGTCACTATATGGAAGCTGTTCTAGAGATTTGCCCAACAAGTAGTAAAGTTTCCATGAGCAAGTAGGAGGCATTTATTTGTTAAGACATTGAGATTTGAGGGATTATGTGTTATTTTTGCATATATATATATATATATATATAGCTTATCCTTCTTAATATAAGTATTCCTAGCTCTTCAGATACAGTAGGTCTAAGATTAACTACCATACAATATCTTCATACTTCAGTTTCAGGCATGATCTAAAGAGTAGAAAAGAAGCATGGAAGAGAGGAATAAGTCACCCAGGGAAGTGATATTCAAAATTCTAGAATTCTAAGCTATGAGTCAGAGTCTACTCGATGGCAGTCAGTTTGGGTTTTTGGTACAGCCAAATTGCATCTGGAAATTCTGCTAACAGAACTAGGCATACACCATTGGCCACCTCTTTTTTTCAGGTCCTCTAAACTATTCTGTTGTTTCTTCAGTGTATTTCTAGGAAGTAAACTCCAAGGGTCAGAAACTATCTCTTCATTGCTCTATCTGCGGTGTCTGCTCCAATGCTCCGTGCAGAGAGAGCACAGCAAACATGGCTTGCATGAATGAATGGTTACCTGATAGCAATTCCTGTGAGCAAAGGCGCTGGGACAAAGATTAGTGGAATTTTGATCTCTGTTGCTCTTAGAAACCTGGACTCAGCCAACAGCCTTGATATTTGAAGAAGAGATTTCTGCTCCTTAAATGTGATATGAGAAAATTCCTTAACTAAAAGCAAAATAAAAACCAAATTACTTCTTGTTATGATACGAATTTCTAAATACAGTGAACTTGGGCAATAATTGGAGCCCTGGTGGCACAGTGGTTAAGCGTTTGGCTGCTAACCAAAAGGTCAGCAGTTCAAATCCACCAGCCGCTCCTTGGAAACCCTATGGGGCAGTTCTCCTCTGAGTCTCTATGAGCCAGAATCGACTGGACAGCAATGGGTTGGGTTGTTTGTTGGGGCAATAATTAATTACTTGCATAATAAACACTAGATGATGACAGCAAGCAATTCGCTGTGTATAACACAGGTGCTTTGGTTTTGCAGACGAAGGCCAAGTTCTTAGTGCTGGAGTTGTTTCTCCTCAAATAGCACACGTATAAATACCAAAACCAAATCCTTTGTGGTCGAATTGATTTCGACTCATAGTAACTCTATAGGACAGAGTAGAACTGCCCCACAGTGTTTCCAAGGCTAGTGGGTTCAAACTGCGGACATTCAGTTAGCAGCCAAGCCCTTAAACCACTGCACCACCAGGGCTATTTATACATTTACACCTATGAACACACCTACTTAACTCATAAAATCTTAAGGCAGAAATAAGCCCCAGCACCAAGAACAGGACTGGACTCCATAAATTTTTGCAATGTTTGAATGAAAACTTTTATGAATTGAAAAAGACAAAAATAAACAATAACGACATCAATAACAAACCACCACCACCACAAAAAACAAACAGAAAAGTAGACTAACAAAAAATGTGTTTGTGCGTGTGTGTGTGTGTGTGTGTGTGTACATACCATTTGCAGATGTTTTTTTAATTAGATAAGCTGATTTTATTTTATGTACCAACTTAATTGCATAAATAAGTTCAGTTTTGGCAAGGTTATTTATTGATTTGATCGTTGCTGACATAGAGAGTATTTGATTTCTCATATATTTGCCTTTCCCATAGGGGGCAAATGGGTTATAGAAAAGGAGGAAAGAATAGCATGTTAGGAAACATTGACATGGGAAATTACAATTGACTATTAGATATAGTATATAATGCAAATCCTCAATTCGCATGAAGAAAATCGATGCATATGTTATTAAAACATGTAAGAGATGTTATTTGAACAGCTTTTCCAAGTTTTACAATAAGAAGCATGTGTCATTTCTTTTTTTGACTTCTATTGATGCATTCTAAAATTGTACATGTCCAAATTTTTTTCTCTCTTACTTTTTATTCCTTAAAATTATACAGATGTTTGAAAACATATGTCCACACAAATGTTTTCACACAAATGTTTGTATCAGCATTACTCATAAAAGCCACAAAAACCACCTCAGTGTCTGTCACTTGGTGACTGGATAGATAAAATGTAGTATATCCATACAATGGAATACTATTCAGCAATTAAAAGAAATGAACTGTGGATACATGGATGAACTTAAAAGATTAATTCTGTATGAAAAAAGCCAGACATAAAATACCACATATTAGTAATTCCATTTATATGAATCCTCCAAAAAAGGTAAATCTATAGAGATAGAAATTAGTTGTGGTTGTTGGTGTGTGTGTGTATGTGTATGTCTGAATATTAACGTACATGTGCATGAGGGATCTTATTGGAATGATGAAAATGTGCTAAGAGTGATTTATGTTGATGGTTGCACAATTTGGTAAATTTGCTTAACAACATTGAAATTGTACCCTTTTTTATTACTTTTTAATTGTACTTTAGATGAAGGTTTAAGAGCAAATTAGTTTCTCGTTAAACAATTAATACATTTATTATTTTGTGACATTGGTTGCCAACCCTATGACATGTCAACACTCTCCCCTTCTGGACCTTGGGTTCCCCGTTATCAGCTTTCCTATCCTCTCCTGCCTTCTCGTCCTTGCCCCTTAGCTGGTATGCCCATTTAGTCTCGCTTTGTTTTATGGGCCTGTCTAATCCTTGGCTGAAGGGTAAACCTCAGGAGTGACTTCAGTACTGAGTCAAAAGGGTGTCTGCGGGGGGCATACTCTCAGGATTTCTCCAATCTCTATCAGACCAGTAAGCCTGGTCTGTTTTTGTTAGAATTTTGTTCTACATTTTTCTCCAGCTTTGTCTGGGAACCTCTACTGTGATCCCTGTCAGAGCAGTCGTTGGTAGCCAGGCACCATCTAGTTGTGCTGAACTCAGTCTGGTAGAGGTGTACACATTTTTGAAATGAGTGAATTAACTTTGTAAAAAATGCCTCAGTAAAGTTATAAAAGTATACATAAACTTTTCTCATAGCTAGAACATTATATTTTTCTGTGAGAAATATGTGAAACATCGGTTGCTTTTGAAGACAAAAGGAAAGGTTATTTGCATATGTACCCATTGCTGTGGAGTCAATTCTAACTCATAGAGACCCTGTAAGACAGAGTAGAACTGATCCATAGAGTTTCCAAGTCTGTAGTCATTATGGAAGCAGGCTACCACATCTTTCTCCCGCAGAGCAGCTGGTGGGTTCGAAATGCAGACCATTCAGTTAGCAGTTGAGCGCTTTAACCACTATGCCACCAGGGTTCCTTGTTTAAATATATAAGGGAGCAGAAAAAAACATATTTTGGTTAAAATGAAAAAGAAAAAGAGAAGGAAAAGTCTTCACTACATGAAAAAGACAGAGTATTCAATCTTATTTCGGAGGACTGTATTTCCAGCTATTGTAATTCTCCCTATACTCTGAACAAAAGTTAGCTTGCAATGCTGTGCTGCACGTAGGTAAAAAAAAAAGAAGCATAGTTAATTATTTTCCTCACATTTAGAAAGTGAGAGTATAACAATGCTAAACTTTAAATATTAGTTTGCTAAATATAACCTTTAAGCTTTCATGGACTGCCCTCCATCAGCTGCAATAATTATATACATGCAGGAATTATACATTCAATAAATCTTAGGTTTTTTTCTGCTTTGATGTTTCTCTACATGAAATGCTTTCATGTTAAATTGGAGTTGATTCTTGTATTTCTGTTACTAGAGATATTAGAAAACAAACTCAGTGTTACAGATTGACTATGTTACATTAGATTTTTTGAACTTCCTATATGCTTTGTCATACACAATTTAACAAATGATACTTTCTAATCTGTCTAATAAATCCTATCTCTGCTGCATCTGTGTTGTAGTTTAATACTTGTGTTTTTCTTCCTTGCAAGATGCTTTGGTAGTTTTATTGATGTAACCTCTGAATCCTAAGATCCATGGCCTACTCCATCTCAATCTAGAAGAAATTTACTCAGAGAAAGCTTGTGACACAGTATTTCTGTATGAATTCTTACCTATTTAAACCCTGCTTCAGTGATTTTGAATCATTGCACTTAGAAAGCAAAAAAAAAAAAAAAAAAAATTTTCTGTAACATTGAAAATCTATTACAAATTTATTGACAGAGCAAAAGACCCTTTTAACTTTCAGTATGGCATTTCAGTCTGGTGTCCTTGACTAGATTTGCATTAATGCATAGAATGATTTTAAATAAATATGGTAATAAACTACCATATATTTTTGCTAGTTTATGATCCACTTATAGTCTTAGTGGAAACTGGTAGCTTATTTTTTTCTTAGTCATTCCAGGAAATAAATAGCCAGCTACCAGTTCTGTTTTCAAGGAAAACATAAACTAATAGAAGTAAACAGAAGTAATCACTGAAGACAGCATTTACTGAAAGTCAGTTCTTATATGATTACATTGCAGGCCTCTGGTTACCTTATCACATCTTGAAATTAGTTAGACTGTACCTGGTTGCCATAGAAACAACCTTGGATTCCCCAGGGTACTTTTCACCTCCTCTCTTTTCTCTTTTTCTGCATCACACATTTATTCAGTTAAACATGTGAGACTAGAGGTAGTGGTTCAAGTAGAGAAACTCTTTCAAACCTTCCTGTACTCATAAGCAAATCAGAGCGCCTATTTCATGCTCCTACATGCCCAATTCAAATTCTATATCTTCAACCTTTCAAAAACTGAGGCCATGTTTGCACCCAAAGATAGCATTAGCTTTCAATAATTTTTTATTCTGAGTACAAAAGCAAAAGTTTAATGTAGAAACAACTTAAAAATGCTGTCAAGCGCTTGTGTGCACACACACACTCAACCAAGCACATGCAAACTTATTAATGACAAGAAATAAGACTTGAAACATGAGCATACAAAAAAGACAAGGACAATGTGAAAAATAAAATAATAGTTTTTAGAAATGCAAGACATTGAAAGTAAAATTAAAAACTAAATAAATGTTTTAAAAAATTGCAGACCGCATTAGCAAACTGGAAGATCGATTTTAAAACATTACCCACAGTACCGCACAAGCCGCTACAGTTAAAAATCACCCACAATTCCATTGCCCAGAGATATAAGCAGTGATATTTCAACAAAACTGTATTTAAACGGTGTATAATAGTGCGGCTGCTTTTGAAAATAGTAATATACTTTAGATAGATAAGCATGCTCTCAGACCATGTCTGCCTACACTAGTACAGGTTGTCCCCGACTTATGACATATTTGAATTGCGACCAACTGCACTTGGAACCATTGATTTTCGCTTGTTTGTTTTTTGGTGCATTTTATCATTAGTAATATGTATTACATACAGTGTTGCAGCACTTGTAATTTGCTGATTTTATAATTCTCATGCCAATCCACAAAGAGAAATAAAGATCAGATTCATAAAGATACTACTATTAAAAGATGATACTATTGAAAACTAAAAAAAAAATGAGTTATTCAACTTATGTCAGAACCAACTTACTATGAAGTTGTTGTCACAAGACCCCAGCATAAGTTGTGGACTACCTGTATTGATAATGATCACATAGTATTTTGATGTTTTACGGTATTTTTCACAAGTTCATTTTCTTAAGAGATTAAAATATTTCTTATTTCAATATTATGAAATAATTGAAATACTTTTCTTGAGAGCAAACATTTGCACATATTCATAATAAAACTATTGGGACAAAACTAATAAATAAGGAATTTCTGACTCAAGATTCATGCACATTGGAAACGTCTTACTATACAACAGTCAACTTATCTTTGTGTCAATTTATTATTCCATTGACAATTCAGTTTTCTTCTCCCTAAATATTATTTTATAGAAGATCCTTCAGCAAGATTATGTCAATAGATTTTGATTGTTTTATTTGTTGGAAGATGTCTTTTTTTTTTTTTTTTTTGGTCACTTAATTGTTTTAAGGGATAGTTTAGCTTGGTATAAATTGTTGCCAGATATTCCCTTCCAGTACAGCTACTTCTCACTTATCTACTATCTCATTATACAGCATTTTGGATATACAACAATAGTAAAAAAATTTACTATCCAACTATTTGGCGCATTAATGACACAGCCTGGCAGTAACAAAGCCAAGGTGTGAGGCGAGAGTAATGCTGGTTATGATGGTTACAGTTTTATGTGTCAATTTGGTTGGGGAATGATTCCCAGTGCTTTGGCAATTATGTAATGATGTAATTTGGCAGTTATGTAATAATGTAATTTGGTAGTTATGCAATGATGCAATTTAGCAGTTATGCAATGATGTAGTCATCCTCCATTTTGTGATCCGATATGGTCATCCTCCATTTTCGCATAATGCCGATTATTGCCTGGTCTTTGGAACCTAATCATGTTGATAAGTGAGAAGTGGGTGTAATTTAAAGAGTCAGTCCAGTCTAATTGTCTTTTCTTTGCAAGTGCTTAGTTGTTTCCTACTAATCAATTTTACTTATTGTTCAATGTTCTGGATATCCACTCCAATGTGATTAGGTGTAGAACTCACTTTATCTCACTTAGAGTTGATTTTAATGTCTGTATGTAGGGATTCATGTCTTTAATCCATTATTAAAAATATGAAACCATTCCACTTTGCATTTATCTCTCCCTCATGTTTTCTGTCCTTCTTTTCTGGATTAGATATATATTTCCTTTCTCTTTCGTTTATATTTTCCATGTCTTTAGATGCCTGAGCTGCACTGTGGGTAATTCTTTCACATATATCTTCCAGTTCACTTGAAGGTTGTCTTCAATTCCTTAAAACATTTATTTAATTTTTAATTTTAAATATGTTTTCAATTTCTAAAAATTCTATTACTTTATTTTTTCACAATACCCTGATCTTTTTTGTACTCTTACGTTTTGAGTCTTCTTTCTTTAATGTTTTGTTTGTATTTTTTATGTGGTAATCTGTTTATCCAAGCTTTTTCTTGTTTGATTTTTCTGTTTGTTGGGCTTACTATCTTGTACTCGCAATGGTCATTTTTCTCACGTGTTTTGACATTTTTTATTGCAAGTTGATGCTTTGCCTGATATTATTTGTTAGAATATGTGTTGAATCAATTCTGACTTACGAAAAACCTCATGTGTATCAGAATAGAACTGTGCTCCATGGGGTTTTCAATGACTGATTTTTTCAGAAGTAGGTCACCAGACCTTTCTTCTAAGGTGACTGTGGGTGGACTCAAAGTATCAACCTTTAGGTTAGCAGCTGAGTTTGTTAACCATTTGCATTATCCTATGGGGCTGTTCTACTCTGTCCTAGAGGATGTCTTTGAGTCAGAATCCACTCTGAATCTAGGACATGGCAAAAATATCTCCCCTTTTACTTCCCTTTTCAGTTTTATAGATTATATCTAATCCAAACTTCTCACTTAGGAGCACAATTTTGCATGTGTTGGCTCTTTGCAAGTTTTCCATACTCCATCTCATGTGGTCCAAGGCTTTGCCCCTGGATCTGGTAGTCATTAAATTCCAAATCACTTTTAAATCTTTTCATTATCATAATGGCTGAAGTATAAGATGAACAAATAAAATCAAACACACACAAACAGAGCCAATAAAGTAACAGCATATCTTGAAATTTTGGTGTCCTTTATCTTGGGGAATTTCTTTTACTTTATTGTATGCTTCAGCATTGCATTTAATCAAATACTTGTTTTATTTTATTTTAGTGCACATATTTTCACAGAAGTTATTTTCACATTGTCTAGTCTGCCATGGTAGCAGAAACTAAAGTTTGGAAGAAGC
Organism: Trichechus manatus latirostris; assembly: GCF_000243295.1. Classification (NCBI taxonomy): domain Eukaryota; kingdom Metazoa; phylum Chordata; class Mammalia; order Sirenia; family Trichechidae; genus Trichechus; species Trichechus manatus. The sequence continues at coordinate 5,063,446 of NW_004443940.1, forward strand.
TTTACTTCAGGTCTTTTGCAAAAATATACAAAAATATATACACACATACATATATACATATATATATATATATACTTTTTTCTTATTATTTCTCCCCCCTGATTTCTCTTGGTTTACTGTTTTTCCCTCACAGAGTTTAATATGTAATACATGTCATTTCCTTCATTATTTCTGTAATACAAAAATTTCCATAGCTATGCATATATTCTGAGAAAAATGTCATCGTATCTAATATGTAGCACATAGTTTCATCCTGTTATTTTCTAAACAATCTGTAATTACAAGTTCTTTTGTTCTGTGAACCAAGAGCTGTTTAGAATAGCTTTGAGTCCCCAGTTTCTGTTTAATCTCATTCTATTTATGTCCAGTTATGGTCATAGAATAAGGGCTGTTGCTTTTTATATTTTGGAACATGTTGAGGTTTTGCTCTTACCAAGTATAGAAAAAAGTGTTTGTGCATGTGTTTATGGGTATATATCTATATACATATATGAAAAATATATTATCTTTTTTTAGTACATAAAGGACTGTCACATTCTCACTAAATGTATATTTGTAACGTTTCAATATAGTTTAATCAGCCATAATTTTGTAATATATAAAATCACTATAGTTTTACGGTTTTACTGCTTATTGTGCCAAAGCTGAGGGAAAATTACTACAAATTGTTCCTTTAAGTTGTTATATTGTATGTTCATCCTTGCATTTCTGACAGTTCTTTCCTTATTTGAATGCTATACGATTTCATATGCAAAGATTCATTACAGATATATCCATCTTGTGGGCTACATTTAATTAACTCAAAATTATTTTTTATTTGTATAAAAAATTTGCTATAAATTCCACATTCTCTGTTATAAATATTATCATCTAACCCTTTCTTTCTGCTGGTTTTTTTGTCTGATATATCTTAAAGCATCTTATTTTAGACTATATAATTTTGTCAGGAGTCTGGTGACACAGTGGTTAAAATGCTTGGCTGCTAACCAAAAGGTTGGTGGTTCAAACCCACCAGCTGCTTTTTGAGACAAAGATATGGCAATATGCTTCTGTAAAGATTTACAGCCTTGGAAACCCTATAGGGCACTTCTACTCTGTCCTATAGGGTTCCTAATCAACTTGACGGCTGTGAGTTTAGATTTGAATATATACTTGTGTTTTGTATGTTTGCTGTAAACCTTGTATCATTAGATATTTTGATCCATTAGAATGATTTTTCTTTTAAAGGGATATTTAAATGATGAATACATAGTGATAACTTGTATGTTTGCCCTTACCATTGTCATTTTATTTTATACTTTCTTGCTCTTGCTTATCTTTAAACCTTAAATATATTAAAGATTTATCTTTTTATTTTGGTCTCGTGATTTTTATATCACATGTAATATTTTTATTTCGAGTCTGGATATTTAAATTCGCCAAAAAAATAGTAATCTGTATTATGATATCAATATTCCTCATTAATACTTCCTTTTTAAGCTAAAAAGTTAGAATCACTTACTCCCCTTATCTTCCAGTTGTTGAAATAATCTGGACATTTATATCCAGGTTATCATGTTTTGAAATATTTCATTTATCTTTCAATACAGTGCTCATGAATATATTTTAAAAGATTATTTAGAAAAAATTAAATTATATTTATTATATTGCTCACAAATATTAATTTTCTTCTCATTTGTTTATTGTCAGATGAATATATATGCAGGGATGTATTTCTGAGTCTCTGTATGTCTGTGAACAGCCTTCTCTTTCCTTGACACATGTTGGATTTTGAATTCCGAAAAATTCTGCCACAAATGTATCTCCTCTGGGTTCTCTAGTTATTATTCATATACTTTCTGTTGTTATATTATTATCACTATAACTATCATTATTATTTGGTTGCTTAGAAACGTCATGACAACCTGTTTGGTCATATCTCCCTTGTATATGTTTAGGCTTAGTTTTTGTTTCTGTTTAGCATAAACAGTAAATTATTCTGGGCTTGACTTTTTCTAGCCTTGTAATTCTAATATATCAATATTTTGCTTGTCACTTGGACCTCTGTCTTGCTGTGAGTCCTCATATCTTTCTTAAGCTTATAGAAATAATGAATATGCTTTCATTTTTCAAGTACCATTTCTTTTATATGCATATTTAATCCCAGTATATCTATTGGTCAAAGACATATCAGACAAATGTTAACAGAAAGAAAATTGAGGACACAATGTTTGTAGCAGAGAATGTAGAATTCTTGACAAAATTTGGTACAAATGAAAAAATAATTTTAATTAAAGGCACACCGCCGGGCTACGTGCAAGATGCTATCATAGGGGCTGGCTACACAGCATAAACAGAATCTACAAGAAGCTTGCTTACCTGCAGGTTATATTTGACTCTGAAGAGAAAGACCATACCCAGTGTATACACTGTAGAAAGATCTATCAAATAGTGATGATAGCATGACAAGAATTTATATTGTTATGACAGAGAATGCTTGCAAAGGTAATTTAAACTAAGAGGTTAGGATGGGCTTCTTTGAGGAACAGACATTTAAAAAAGAAGCTAGGTTTGTGAGATGGGGAAAAGATCAGTCTTGAGGAACTATGAAAGTAATGTAAAGGCCTTTGGGATGGAATCAACATGAGGAATAAAAAGAAAGTGGTTGTAGTTGGATAGAGTGCACTACATGGAGAATAAAGAAAAATTAGTTTGGTAAGTATGACAGGGCCAGATTGCATGAGGAATTATGAACTAGGGAACTTTTTTTTCAGTTTATTATCATTTTTTAATTTGATCATGTAAGAGTTCAAGCACATACAAGGACAAAATAGTGCAATGAACTCTCATGTACCACTACTCATTTTCAAGAATTATCAACACATGGCCGATCTGATTTCATCTCTGCCCCACCAAATCCACCTTCTTGTTTTATTTTGAAGGAAATCATAGACATTTTGTCATTATTTTTCTGTAAATGTTTTCCTATTCTTTTTCCTAAAAGTTTTGGACTCTTTAATAACTTCTATACAGTTAACACACGTAAAGAATAAAAGTAATTTCTTAGCTTCAATAAATATCAAGTCAGTGCCAATGTTCCTTAGTACTTCATACGTGTCATAACTTTCTACAAAGTTTTTCGTTGTTATTGTTTGTTTCTTTGCTTTAAAATCAAGATCCACATAAAATTGACATATTATGACTTGGTATGTTTCCAGATTTTGTTGTGATCTAAAGGTTTCCTTCCCCATCCCTTTTATTCCTTGCCATTTGTTTGTTTTCCAAGTTTCCTTTAGCCCATTTAAATATTCCCAAACTTTTACTGAGGAAGGATGGGTTAGAGTAGATTTTCATGGACTCACTCTTTTATTATTTTTTGAAGTGTTTAATAATATGGTCTTATACTTTGATACGTTGATACCACCTGGCTCCCATCCCCACTTGTATAGGAGTCCCTCTCTGTTGGGCCTGTTTGGGTTCTATACCTTACTGTTTTTGCTCAGGGCGGGGCCCTTGGAAGGGAAAAATGGCTAGGTGGTGCTGGTAGTTTACACAGCCCAGTCTGCTCCAGCTCCTGAGACCATCACCCTGGAACTCTAGCACTCAGCCTCGAATCAGACTGGGCTAACCCCTTCCCAGTTTTAGCTGCTCTCCTCAGAGTGGCCACATCAAGCCTTCCAGTGAGGTCCCTCTTGGCTATTGGCGGCTTCTCCTCCCCTTAGGTCTGTCAGAAGTCCATGCGCCCTTCTGTACAAGTGCTGACATATTTTAGCTCTTGGTGGGTTTTCCCTACTTAACAATATTTTGTGGTTTATGGGGATATGTTAATTTAATTTTGTTGCAGATATTAAATGTGGATTTAATATTTTTCTATCTTAGTTGTCCTGTCTGATATTAAGAGAGTCTCATGAAATTTAACACTTCAAGACATGGCCACTGCCTTCAAATCCCTTCATTTTATTCTTTCAAAGAGAAGTCATTTGGGGCTTTGAGTGGGGAAAAGGCATGATCTGATTTACAATTTTAAAAGATCCTTCTGATTGCTGTGTGGTGAATAGATTGTGAGGGGAAGAAGTAGAGGTAGGCATGCCCAAGAAGCGCCTTTCATTCCAGTTCAGGTGTAAGACAATGCTGACTTTGCAGCGAGGCAGAGGGGGGCTGGGATAGATAAAAACCGTAGTGATTTATTTTCACTAAGCCCATCCAGCTAACATTACAGTTAATACCCTAAAATGAAGGTCAACAAACTAGGGCTGGTAGCACAAATCTGTCTGCTGCCTGCTTTTTCAAGTAAAGGTTCATTGGAACACTGTAACTGTAAGCTGGATGGGCTCATGGATTCCATATGGTGTTGATGGGAATAAAGGAACCAGTGACTTCTCCTAGATGAGCAAGTAAAGGAAGGTGATGTCAACTAAGATGAGGAAGATAGTAGGAGAAAGTTTGATGACTAGAACAAGGAGATTTTTTCTTTTTCTTTTTTTTTATTTTATTTTACTTTGTTAAGCGTGAGACGTCTATTAGATGTTCAGTTGGAATTATCACATAAGCATTTGAATATTCAAGTCTTGAATTCCAGGGGCAAGTAGGGACTGAAATTCATCTGATCGCATTCTTCCTCTTTCTCCTCTTTGATTTCTTTTTATCTAAACTGTGGGAGAATTCCTTGATTAATGAATTGAGTCCCTACATTTTCTGATCTGCTGTTTACTGCCTCCACTGCATTTTAAAATAGACCACCCTTTCCCTTCAAATCAGTGTTCCCTGTTTCAGAATATTACCTTCTCTTAACTGCCTACTCTGTTGTAATATATGCAATGCCCTCCTGAATTATGTGGATAATACGAATTAAATACATCATATAGTTTTAGCATTTCAATTGTAAGTCTGTTTGTAAGTTGAAATTGGTACAGAATTTAAAGATTAGATCCCTTCTTTCCACTGCTAAAGCTGCTCATATGCCAGTGACCAAGTGCTTTCTATTCTTACAGGTGAATTTTCTTTTTTTTAAAACTACTGGGAATTCTCTTGGAGATTGTGCTGAGTTGTTTAAATCTTTTATGACAAAAGAGATGGAAAAAGTTTAGAGTCACTTTGCCAATTTAAAATTTCAATTAGCTGTGTGATTTCTGTCATATCTGTCATATGTCTGGAGGCCAAAATATATTTCCATTATTTTCTGTGGTAACCTCTTTTTTTTTTTTCTTTTTTAGTGGTATCTTCCTTCTCCAAATGTCACACTTTCCCTCATTAGCAGCTGCTTATGATAACACACCCACCCACACCTCCCCCCCGCCACCTCTTATGTTCAGCCTGGTGCCACTGACCTGAAATGAAAGCTAAAGTGAATGATGTGATACAATTTCTTATCTATGTGAATTCTTGCAATTGGAGTCAGTGTTAAGATTAAACTTTCTTCAATACAAACGGCACCATATCTGCCCCTGCATCTAAATTTTACCTTTTTGGCAAAACTTTTCTGTAAAGGGCTAAATAGTAAATATTTTAGACTTTGCATGCCATATGGTCTGTGTTGCAACTACTCAACCCTGTCTTTATAGTACAAAAGCAGCCTCAGGCAGTATGTAAATAAATGAGCTTGACTGTGTTCCAGTGAAACTTCATTCACAAAAGCAGGCAACAGACAGATTTGTGCCACCAGCCCTAGTTTGTTGACCTTCATTATAGGGTATTAATAAAATTCTACTGAAAAGCATTTCCTTTGAACTCAGTTTCCAAAGCCAACCCAAGAATCCCAGAGTTCCTGATGTTGTTATCCCTTCCTTCAGTCTATTTCTGGTACTCAAAATCTTGCAGAAAATTCTTCCTTGGTTCAGGGCTAACAGTCACTACCATCAGACTCAGCCCCATTATTGCATTCCCTTAATCACTTGAAAAATATATTAATAAAATAGGGGAGTTAAGTTGTTCTAAGATCCCCATCTCCAACTGTTTCACTCAGATTTGATCAGTAAAACAGATTAAACATGTCAAACAAAGAGAATCTGTTTATCCTGGTGTTGGAAGCTTGAAAAAGCAGGAGAAGAATTCTGAAGTAACCTAGAGTTTCATAACTGCAGGAAGCAGTGATCACCCCCAGGGCTGGTGAAAGATGTCAGAATAGACGAAATTAAAGCTAGAAGCATCCAGAAGGGTATCCATTGGTGTAGTGCCCTAATGCGGAAGGGTGCAACATGAAAGGGTGCTTGGGCTTCTAAAAGAGGGGTGAGCCCAGAAAGGATGCACAGTCAAGTAGAAACTTCCTGTCCTGTGGCTGATAATCTAATTGCCAAGAAGACACGGAAAACCTGGGGTTTGACTGCTGAAAGAAGCTTCAGGCTGGGCCCAATTGTCCTCTGCTGCTGGAACAACACAGATAGTAACTGGAAAACAAGGACTAGCCTTTGCTTGTGTTACAATCTCCACTGAATTCCTGCCATCCACATATGCTAACAGAATGCCAAATAGTCAAACACATGTGAGAAACTTAGTTTTCAGAATCACATAAAAAACTTTTTAAACAAAGGTGGTTTGTGGGGCTGTATAACAATAAATAAATTGTTATTGTTTCTATTGTTGGTTGGGTGACATCAAGTCAGTTCTGACCTACAGTGACCCCATGCCTAACAGAACAAAGCACTGCCCAGTCTTGCCCCATCTTCACAATTGTTGCTATGTTTGAGCCCATCATTGCAGCCACTGTGTCAATTCATCTTGTTGAGTGTCTTCCTCTTTTTCACTGACACTCTACTTTACCAGCTGTGATGTCATTCTCCAGGGACTGGTCCTTCCTGATAAATTGTCCAGAGTAAGCAAGACAAACCTCACTATTCTCGCTTCTAAGGCGTATTCTTGCTATACTTCCTCCAGGACAGATTTCTTCATTCTTCTGGCAGTCCATTCAATATTTTTTGCCAACACCGTAATTCAAAGGCATCAATTCTTCTTTGGTCTTCCTTATTCATTGTCCAGCTTTTAAATGCATATTAGGCGATCGAAAATACCATGGCTTGGGTCAGGCACACCTTAGTCCTCAAAGTGACGTCTTTGGTTTTGAACAGTTACAGAGGTTTCTGCAGCAGGTTTGCCCAGTGCAATGCATCATTTGGTTTCTTGACCGTTGCTTCTACAGGTACTGATTGTGGATCCAAGTAAAATGAAATCCTTGACAACTTCAATATTTTCTTCTTTTATCATGATGTCACTTTTTGGTCCAGTTGTGAGGATTTTTGTTTTCTTGATGTTAAAGTGTAATCCATACTGAAGGCTATAATCTTTGATCTTCATCAGTATTTCAAGTCGTCTTCACTTTCAACAAACAAGGTTCCATCATCTGCATATTACAGGTCGTTAATGAGTCTTCCTCCAATTCTGATGCCACATTTTTCTTCGTGTAGGCCACCTTCTCCGATTATTTGTTCAGCATACAGACTAAGTAGGTATGATGAAGGAAAACAACCCTGACACACACCTTTCTTGATTTTAAACCACACAGTACCCCCTTGTTCTTTTCAAATGACTGCCTTTTGGCCTATGTGCAAGTTCCTCATTATCACAGTAAGTGTTCTAGAATTCCCATTCTTCGCAATGTTATCCATAATTTGTTATGATCCACACAGTCAAATGTCTTTGCATAATCAATAAAACACAGGTAAACATCTTTCTGGTATTCTCTACTTTCAGCCAAGATCCATTTATCATCAGCAATGATATCCCTTGTTCCATGTCCTCTTCAGAATCTGATTTGAATTTCTATCAGTTCCCCATTGATATACTGCTGCAACTGTTTTTGAATTATCTTCAGCATAATTTTACTTGCATGTGATATTAACGATATTGTTTCATAATTTCTGCATTCCTTTGGATTGCCTTTCTTTGGAATGGACACATATATGGATCTCTTCCTGTCAGTTGGCCAGGAAGCTGTCCTCCAAATTTCTTGGCATAGATGAGTGAGCACTTCAGGTATAAATAACCAGTACAAACTGGATTTATATGTCGTTACCTTATTTTTTTTTATAAGGATACTATGACTTTTAAGTATGGGTTGGGGACATGGGAATATATCATATTTAGATATATTGCTTATTAGCATATATATAAAACTCTATTATTAGGATGGCATCATTACTCATTTTTGATGGTATTTGCCTAATTTTTACACTTTTCATTTTGTGTGCATCCTGTTTTAGATTAAAAAATAAAAATTGCATATAAGGAGGTCTTCTGGTATTTTTAATACTATTTTTCCTGAGCTTTTAAGGCGTTATACTTCTTGCTTAAAAACAAATCCATTACTTGCCAAAGATCAAAGATTATTTTCCTCAATTTGTTTATTTAAATGTTTTCAGTGTCTTTTATGCATATAGCACTGAGGTAGGTCCCAAGAGGATCCAAAATAATGTTTATTTAGTTTATGATAATGTGATAAATTTTCTGGATGAAAGGATTAACTGAAAGACCAGAGCTAATTTAGTAGGAGCTTAAAACAATCCCCAGAGTTACATATATACTTCGGTATGATCTCTTAGTGATAATAAGATTTTTTGTAACTACTATGCAATTATTTCATTTAATAAATTGAGTAAAAATAACTTAGTGTATTGTGCTACCCAGTCCATGGTTACCTTTCCCTGACTGCCTCAATGTCTTTTTCGAATATTGGTTTGTTTTAATCTAATCCAAACATGGCTGATCATTGTGTTTGATTATTACATCTCTTAAGAGATTTTAAGAGTCCCCTCCTTTTCTTTTTAATCATATTTATTGTTGAATAAGCCATTTGTTCCTCCTGTAGAATGTCTCACACTCTGTATTTGGCTAATTGTTTCCTTGTGGTGATGTTTAACTTGACCTTGTAGCCCTGCTATCTCTTGGAAACTAGTGTTAGATCTAAAGGTTCGATTAGACTCAGCAAAAGTGCTTTTGCAGCAAGACAATTCATGGATGGCTCTGTATATTTCCTACTAGCTAATATAAATTTTTTACAATAATAGTGACTGGGATTTATAAGATGTCCAGCATGAAGTTCAGTCTTTCTAAAAGTACATCAAGGTATGATGAGGGTCACCTGATGAAGTGCTTAATGGTTTAAAATAAATTCTTAACCCAAGTTGGCTTGAATTCTTGAAACAGTGATGGATATTCTCTCTTCTATCACAGTCAACATTCTTAATGCAAATGTGTCAAAAAAGTGGGGTGAGGCTGACAAGGAGGTTAAGGTGTAAATGATGCAGAAATGACAGAAAATGCAGCAAATATTAGACAAAGCACCAAGAGGCCACCAGAGGATGAGAAAAGGCAATCAGTACCTAAGGGAAAGAAAAGAATAATTTGTGGAACACGATGATTCAGCTGTTCATAAAACAATTATGTTACATATAAAATAGACATAGTATGGTCTCCTGGAAGTTATACATCTGCACTTTTGCACTTTATATTCACAAGAAAGACATAAATGATAGTGACTAGTGTACAGTTATTTTTATTTTGTTTTAACAATTATGTTCATATTAATGTTATGTTTCAGCATGTTTCATTGTATTCAAATACTTTGAAGATTAGTATCCAGATTCAATAGCCTTCAGTTAATCATGATAATCAATCCAAGCAATTATTTCTCCAACTATGTGACAGACATTTATGCAAGTTGGCCTGATTGTTCTCCTTATTTGTTAGCATTTATTATAAATTATTTCTGACTTACAAAACTTATAAGGAACATCCATGCACCCAATATGACCTAATGAAATAAAATGTTATAAATTATATCCCTCCCAATTACATCCAATCTCTTGAGAATAACTCTTCTCTGGAATTCGATATCATTATCAGCGTATTTTATTTTTCTTAGTACATATGCATTGTTAAGCCATGTACCATATTGTTGTGCAAGTCTTGATACACAAAATGGCATCTGAACTTATGTATTATTCTAAAAATTTTGGCACAACAGCATATGTGTGAGATTCATTCATTTTGACGTATAGTTCTAGTTGACTCATTTCCACGGCTATAGTCAATTATTTAAATATATCACAATTAATTTTTCTTTCCTATAGAGGGACAGGGTTTTGTTTATGATTATTTTGCTGTTAAAAATTATACTTTTATCAATTTTCTTGTACATGTCTCCTTTTGCATGAGTTTCTCTAGATATCTAAGAGTTTAGGTTTTTTTTTTTAAATTAGATCATGCAACATTGTTTTTAAAAGTGTTCTTACTAATTTAAACTCCCACTGAAATGTATTCATTTCCATTTTTCCTTCTATTGCCAACATTTGACATTATCAGATTTTTATATTATTGCCAATCTAGTAGGTGTAAAATGGTATCTCACCATGATTTTAATTTTAATTACCCTATTTATTAGTAAGGTTTAATCATTTCTCCTTATTATTGGCTGTTCCAGTTTCCTCTTCACATCTTGAGCTATTTTCCCATTGATTTATCTTTTTCTTCTTGATATTTAGGTAGTTGGAATATTATGGAAAGTAGTCATTTGTGGTTAATATGTTATATAGATTTTGTTTTCTAGTCAATGATTTGTATTTTCACTTTTTAATAGTATCCTTTGTGTCATAGAAGTTTATAACTTACACATGATCCATTTTATCAACTTTGTGTGTGTGTGTTTTCTATTCTTTACTTCCTGTTTTAAAAAAAAATAAAATGTATCCCAACTAAGAGGTCATATCAACACACTCCTATATTTACTTCTTAACATTTTAAAAATTTTAAATTTTCATATTGGGGTCTCTAAACTGCAACTATTAATTGGCTCTGGTAGGAGGTAGATATTTAATTTTCTCTCCCATGCAAATAGCTTTTTCTCCAGGCATCATTCTTGAATAGTCCGTCTTGTTCCAAGTGATCTTCAATATCATCTCTGTTACATATTAAGTTCCTATACATGTATATTGTTTTCTCTTAACTTTAAATTGTCTTCCTTTGATCTATTTGTCTATCCCTGTATCAGTAACACATGCATGATTATCACATTCCCATAATGGGATCTGATAGGATAAGTTCTTCTGATTTGTTCTTCCTCAAATTTTGCTTGGTTAGTTGTGACCCTTTCTTCCCTATAAATTTTTGAAACAAGTTCTAGGTATAGAATAAAGATTTAGATCTATTTGGGTTTTCTATTTATATTTGAGTGTGAATAATTTCTTTTTAGGTAAAATTGCCTATCTCGTCTGAGTTTTCAAATTTATTGTCATAAGTTAGCTCATAATATGTCTCAATTAGTTTTGAAATCTTTACTACATCTGTAATTTTGCCATGTTCTAGCCTTAAAGTTTGTGCGTGTGTTTCTTCTTTTTTTAATTATGAATACTGTCTCCAGAGTTGTAAATTTTAATAATCTTTTCAAACAATAACTTTTGTCTTTATTGGCCCTGTTTATTGTATCTTTGTATTATATTTCATTGATTTCTACCTCTACCTTCATGATTTTCTTCCACATTCCTTTCTTTTTAGCACTCTGTTCTTTTCTAATTCTTTAACTTCAACACTTTGATAAATAATTTGCATGCTTTGTTTGCTCCGAAAAAAATGAGCATCAAAACTAGAAAATTTCATCACAGCAGCACATTAGAGTCATCCATAAATTTTTATATTCTATATTTTATTCTTAGTTTTATTTTCTAATTTCCAATATGATTTCCCCTTTAATGAGTAACATAATGTGTAATTACTCCTCCATGATTAATTTAGAAATGTATTTTCAACTTTCCTAATATTTTTGTCATCTTTTTGTTGTTTGCTTCTCATTATTACATCATGATTATAAATACTATCTGTATGATCCAAAGATGCTGAAGTATGTTGAACATTACTTTATGGGTTTGCTTAGGTTTAATTTTCATAAATATTCCATGTGTTTCTGAGAAGAATGTGTATTTTTCTATTAAGGGATGTAAAGATCTATAAATACCAGCAAGATAATCAATGATAATCAGATTATTCAAAATTTAAATACTCTTACTTTTTAAAAAAACTCCTTATTCTTAATATTACTTAGCTGCATATGGCAGAATGGTTAATATCTCATGATAATTCAGACAGTTATGCCTTATTAATGATCTGCTAATATCATTAAGTGCTTAAAACATGATAGTTTTAATATCTTCTAGGTGAGTTGTAGCTTTTTATCATTTACAATTTTTTTCTTTATCTCTAATATGTTTTAACCTTAAAGTATTTTTGTCCTGATATTAATAAAGCTTGACTATCTTACTGTGGATTAGTATTCATCTGGCATATATTTTCCACTCTACTTCAGACATTCTTTCACCCTTCATTTTTATTCTGTTCTTTATGATGTTGTTGTTGTGGGCCCTTGAGTCAATTCTGACGCATAGCAACACCATCTGACACAGGAGAACTGTCTTACAGGGTTTTCTAACCTGTAATTTTTACAGGAGCTGATTGCCAGGTCTTTCCTCCCATGGAGCAACTGGTGGGCTCCATCTGCTGACTTTTTGGTTAGCAGCCAAGCATGTAACCATTACACCACCAGGGCTCCTTGTGTTCTTTATAGACACTATAATTATATATGCCTGTATATTTGTAGGCATATAGAATTTATATTTTGAATGAAGCTTTAAATTCACTATTTTTTAACTGAAGACTTTAGCCCATTTACCTTATATCGATAAATGATATACTTAGAATTATTTCTACTATTCAAATACATGCTTTCTATTTATCCAGATATGCAGTGTGTTTCTAATGTTTTGGTTACTTTTAATAGTTTAAGTTCCCTACCTGATTTAATAATATCTATATCCATTATCTCTACCTCTCAAATTAATTAATAAAATGTATAATGTTTTAACTTGAATCAATGTCTTCCATTATGTATAATGTTGTGATCAGATTTTATTTTACTTTTATGTCTCATTCCCAACTGTCATTATAGGCATTGTATTATTATTTTGTACACTCAATTTTTTGCTTGTATTCGCTTATATTTTAACCAATCTTTTGCTCCCTATTCCTTCTTTTCCTATATTTCAATATTATTTTGGGGTCCTTAAATGAAAGTGTGTTAGTGGTAAATTCTCTTTATTTGAATATGCCATTATTTATGATACATGAACAAGGTAAAATTCTGGTTTGAGAGTTTTTTCCTTCAAGAGTTTGAAGGTATTATTTCATAACATGTCCCTTCTGTTATTGCTACTGAGAAATCTTCTGATTCTCTAATTTCTTATCGTTCCTTAATTCTAACAGTACACAGTTATTGTCTTCTTTACCTCTCTTCCAATCTTTATGTTATAACCTCTTGAGACACAATTAGATAAACATTGATATATGTGTTAACCTCGATAAGCAAGAGGCTGTCTGATCACTGTCTTGTCCAAAAACTCTACCAACAGTTTGTGATGCTTTCTCGTCTTGGAGCTAGATCACTGTAACCACTACCAATAATGGCTGAGGATTCTGCTGGGATCGCTGCTCCCAGGACCTCCTGACACTAAATGGTTCAACCCACAGTGCCTAGTTCCAAGCTTCTGTCTGCCATATGCCTCTCGCCTTCATCCCAGGGCTTCTGGTTACTTCTGAGGCATGAGAAGTGATAGGATCTACTTGATGCATACCCACAGGCAACCTGGAAGTGCATGGAGGTAACCCTCTAGATGATAAACACTGGCAAATAGAAGACAGAACCCAGTGGTAGACCGCATTTCTTCCCATACTTCTCCCAGTTCAGGGAAGCTCAATTATTCACCAGTTTGTCAAGAAACGATGGCTAGTTCAGTAGCACACTCAACACACTTGCTTATATTTGTAATCGCTGTTTCTCTGCCTTACTTTGTTTTCTATTCACTTGTACTTTCCTGGGATGACACTACCCAATAAAGTGTTAGCATATGATCTCTTGCCTTAGGCAAAAGAAAACCTTGGCAAAGGCATTTTTTACATATTTTCATATTTCTATTATTTTTTCCTCTCTCTGTGTGACTCTGTCCGTGTATATGTTCACATATGTCAGTTTGTTAATTCTCTGTATTTTAATTTAGCACGTTTTGAGATTTTTAAATTAAATATTTTTGTTTCTTTTGAAGATGCTTTTGGTTATTTTTTTCATAGCCACCCATTCTCCTCTAATTATACTACATGTGTTTGTATTGTTCTCCATATTACCTTGAACATACTAAATTTATATTCTGCATCTGATAATTTTTATTTTCCTCATACTATGCTGCTGGTGTTTGAGTTCTGCTTCTTATTACTCCTAAGAGTTCTCACTCATTGTGGCTTATTTTTTCATGTGTTTGATAATTTTAACTGATGTTTCCAAGACTTCATTGGTGAGACTTCTATAAAGATTGGTTGAGAGTCTGTACCTCGAGGGAGTATTTTGGCTTAATTTAACCAGACATTCTGGGTTACTACCAACCTGGGAAAATTTTAATTTAACTAATCAAATGACATTTTTTCCTGGACCATGCAGAAATTATAAAATCAAAATCCTAACTGCTGAGAGCAGGCTGTGATTGTGAATTTTTATAGTAGTGGGTTTTTCCTCTCAGATCCTAGGGCAAGATAGGCAATTTAGCTTGTTGTTTGTATTTGCCAGGAGGAAGAATTACTCTATTCCAATTCACTTAAACTCATTGCCATTGAATTGATCCCAACTCATAGCAACCAATTCACTGAGGATACAAGTATTTGAGGACTCAGATTGTGTGTGTATGGACTTTATTTGGTCTAACATCTTTCTTTCCTGCCTACAGACTGATCATTAAAACCAAAACCTAGCAAGCTTAATAAGATCTACGACAATATCATGGGTATTTAATTTTAGTAGAAAGCAGCCCAGGTGGTACAAATAGTTTGTGCTCCACTACAAAACTAAAGGTTGAGGGTTGGAAGCCTCCCAGCAGCTCTGCAGAAGAAAGGCCTGGCAATCTGCTTCTGAAAATATGACAGCCAAGAAAACCCAATGGGGAAGTTCTACTCTGTAACACACGGGGTCTCCATGAGTCGGAATTGACTGGGCAGAAACGGCTTTACTTTCGGATGTGAATTTTAGTACTAACTTATCATTCTAATTTTTTAAGTTTTCTCTGCTTTTGAGCCTCAAGTAATTTATAAGACGGTATCTCAAGTACAGCTACACTGTTTAAAGGTTGCATTTTTATATTTTACCCAGAATTTCTAGGCGTGATGTGTCAGTTGTTTCTTCAACTTGTCCAGACAACATTACTGCGAGCACAGAAGTCTGTTCTCTGACAATGATGTGTGGTGTTCATTCACTCTGTTTGGACTTAATCATCGTACACCATGAAAGATTTTTAAAATTATTCTTAAATTATTATTTTAATAGTTATTACTTAGTATATGTAAATTAAGATTTATAAATATTAATGTCTTAACAACAAACAAGCATGCAAGAAAGTTTTAAAAATGAGAAGACCGCACTGAAGAGGTAGCAAAGTGTGCTGCTGAAAGCATAAACTTGGTAGACGGACAGCCTGGCTCCACCCCTTCCATGACGTAAGATTGGTCCAGTTGCCATCTTCCCTGTGACTCGCTCTTCTCACCTATAAAATAGACACAAATAGAAGTATGTCTCTCATGGGATGGCTGTGATGATTAAATGAACTGATGTAGGTAACGTGTGGAGAACAGTGCCTGGCACGTTAAAATGCTCTATGAATATTTCCTTTATTATTATTTTTTTTAATGTCCATTTTCAGTGCAATTCTGGATTACTTAATGAATATGATCCAAAGAGTCTTTCCCAGGATTTTTTTCTTTTCACCTGAATTTAACTCACATGCTTTCTGCATTTTCAATAACTGATGTCTATTACAGTGCAATAACAATAGCATAAAATTGTTTGCTCCTTTATCTCCTCATCATTTATATAAGCTTTGTGAGAATAGGAACAATTCATGCAAACAGGAAATCTTTAAACGATTTAGGAACTGAGAACATTTAGAAACCATTTTAGCCCTGGTATATTTTACATCGGCCAATCAGTTTGCAGTAAGAAGCCATATTTAAACCAGCAGAAAATCATTATATGATGTACAAAATGTGGACAAGAGACAATGAGAATATGGCATCACATTTGAAATAGACAATGATTCGATTGTCCTGTTTAGTTGAACGCATTTGTCTGGGTAAAAATTAAAGGAATTGTGTCAGGCTGAAAACTGTGTTTCATATAGGACTTGCTGAAAAGAAACAAATGGCACCTTGTCGGTTAGTTTCTCCCTAGAATGCAAAGCTACCCTTCTGTTCTTTTTAAATACATAATCCTGTTTCCTAAAGCAAACAGGAAATTACAAAAATTTTTAACAATTTTTAGTTTAAGTTAATCTGTTTCTTTTACTCAGAAAATTATTTTCAGACTCAAAAGTTTACAAGTAATGCCCATAAGACAGAAAAAAACAGCAGAGGAGGTGGACGCTTTTTCTTTCAACTCTTCAAACAATGGTCCTTAAGATATTGTTAGTACATCATACTTGTAGCTAAAGAAATGTCCAGTAAAAAAAAAAGTATAAAAGTATTTTCATGTATCACTGCAGACATGTATATACATATATATATTAAAAAACTCATTGCCATCAAGTTGATTCAGACTCTTAGCGACCCTATAGGACAGAGTAGAACTGCCCCATAGAGTTTCCAAGGAGCAACTGGTGGATTTGATCTGCTAATCTTTTGGTTTGCAGCTGAGCTCTTAACCACTATGCAACCAGGGCTCTTACATATATATAGATGTATATATATATGTATACGTATCTATATATATACACAGAGAGAGAAAATAATAAATTGTGGTATTAAAGGAAACATATTCCCATAGAATATTTCTACATGAACTTAGGTATAATATTTAAAATTCTCAAACTTAGCCTACCTAACACATAATATATTTTCTCCAGCAATAGAGAGAAAGTTTTCTTTGGAATTAGGCAACTACAATCAGGCCATCATTGTTACCCTATATAAAATTATTATAAAATTATAAAATTTTTCTTATAGACCATATAATCGCTTTGACTTTTACAATGTATATTTTAGAATTTAAAATGTATTGTGTGCATATATACTTGTATTATATAAGATATATGAGTGCTTAAAGCACTTGTCCACTGAAATTTATAATTTTATAAATATAGAGCTATAATATATAATGTAATGTAATATATAATATATATATCTACAGCATAAATTTTGAGAACTTAATGTGTGTTATCAATGATGTTAAATCCTACATACAATATCTAAATGAGTTCTCACAACATTATGTGGTTGTAGGTACTACTATTATAACTATTTTACGAATAAACCAGGTGAGGCTTAGAGAGATTAAATAATTCACAAATATAACATATCTAGTAAATGGCTGGAAACGCTGGTGGCGTAGTGGTTAAGTGCCACGGCTGCTAACCCAAAGGTCGGCAGTTCAAATCCACCAGGTGCTCCTTGGAAACTCCATGGGGCAGTTCTACTCTGTCCTATAGGGTCGCTATGAGTTGGAATTGACTCCATGGCAACGGGTTCTTTTTTTTTTTTTTTGGTTTGGTAAATGGCAGGTCAAGGTCAGTCAAGCTCCAAAGCCCATACTGTTAACCATTACTTTAAGATATACAATAGAGGATACAGACAATTGTTAAAATGCTTATTAAGTTAAAAAACTAATCTAGGTGATCTTCATAAGCAATATCAAGATAAATTTGGAAATACTAACTGTGAGAGTAAGAATTAGGTCTGGCTGTGAGAGAGAAAAATATTAAACATGGTTAAACAATAGAGGCACTGTTTCCCACAGGAAATTCTGAAGGCTTCTATGGAAGGTCTGTTCATAAAGTTCTCAGGAGCAAGGTTCCTTTTAATTCACCACCCCTCAACCCTAGATGTGGTCTTTCTCTTCCGGGACAAAGATGGTTGTTAGTAGGTCTGTCATCACAGCCCATCAGAATGTAGGACTGATTGATGATATGCAAAAGACAAAATTCAATTTTCTTTAAGTAATGTTCATTGGAGGTTCCCTGTGTACTCTTCTGCTTATATATCAGCGACAATAACTCACTCACACTCTTTATTTAAAAAAAAAAAGACAAAACTCAGGCTTCATTAAAAATCAGGGGATTCTATGACTGCAGAAGAAGGGAGAGCAGCTGTAAGTATGGTACAGACTCTTTACCAGAGTGAGTAAATGTTTGTTAAGAAGTAAAAAGAGAAGAGGACCTTACGTTTCTTGACTATCTAATATTGAGACAAACCTTACATGCCATGTGATTGATTTGGGCTGGTTTTTGGCAAACCTACTGTCTTCCACTGTGGAAATCTATGGTTGGTGAAATGTGTGGTAGATTGTCTACTGGCTGCAACTGTTGACTATATAACATATGTTATTTCAGTGTTTATCTGGGCAAATCCTTCAGATTATTTTAGAATTCAGCATATTTGGCATCTAAAAGAAGCACAAGTAGTCCTCCACACCCCCAGCATGCAGCCCGCCCACAGCCTCTTTTGTCCCATGGTGTGGTTTCTTGGGAGCTGAATCATATTCCTACTGCAGTTGGTAGCCTTTTCTGCCCCCTGGAATTCCCACCATTCTGATTTTTGTATTACGGAAAATTAAAGGGCTTGGAATTTGCTCATGGAGAAAATAATTAATAAATCTGGACATAGTACGAAGTACAAACACATATACCCATAAACACAAATATTATTTTTATATTGATCAGGTAGGTATATTGGTATTGTTAAAAGTGATAAATTAATAAAATGATAACCCTGAAAGTATCAGTACACCACTGCATTATTATTCTCTTCTTGAGGATGTGTGAAAGGCTTAGAATTATTTCAAATGTAAGATGCATAACAGGCTGATCTCTTTAAATAATACACATATATAAAAAAATTAATAAGCAAATAATGCATGTATTGTATATATAATTTTCAACAGGATGTTTGTGTTTCTTCTTTAAAAGCAAATGTGCAACATATCATAAGACAATAAAGTTTTGTAAGAAAATGACAACGATGTTCAAAGTAAAAATGTATTTTTTATCTGATGTTGATGTCAAAATCAAAAAGGCATGTGTAATTCTGTATTTCTTTATAATTTTTTTTTCAAAAAACAGAATTAAAATATTTGCATGGGTATGTGTACATACACTGGTTTATCTTTACCAGTAGTAAACCAATAGCAATTTTCTGCACTGTCTTACATATGCAGGCGGTCTACGAGGTGGTCCTATAATTCCAAGTAGGCAGGAGACTAGGATGAGGAGCCCAACCAGTAGCATCAGCCCCTCTTTGGGTGCTACGTTCATCTAGTCTGACTGATACGCACACATGAGACACTGGCAACATTTTGGCAAATGAAAGCCATTTAATAACTTATAGATAAAAACCAGCAAACAACAGGAAGCATTCCACGGTGTGCGGTCCCTGGATGGGAAAGCCGTCTGGATGGAGATGGAGACTCTTCTCCACGTGCTCCCAATTTGTAACATAAGCAACAGACAGGAAAGTCTCTCCCCCAACTGGTTTTATACTCCAGGGGCTGCATGGCTCACAGCACGCGTTTACCCCCCTGAAACACCCGAGGGAAAGGTATGAGTAGACATACAGGGGCCAGCCTGGAATTGTATCTATTTTTAGCAATGTTAAAACAAACAAAAAACACAACCCATTGCAGTCCAGTCGATTCCGGCTCACAGTGGCCCTATAGGACAGGGTAGAACTCCGTCGGGTTTCCAAGGAGCAGCGGGTACGTTTGTTCTGTCAACCTCTTGGTTAGCAGCAGAGCTCTTAACCGCTGGGCCACCAGGGCTTCTTAGCTATGTTAGTTATTTAGAAAGAACATCAGCATTTGGGGGCGAGGCGGGGTTGTTTTCTTCCTGAAACGTCAAGATACTTGCAGGGGGAAGGCACAAGGAAGACCATGGCCGCCGGGCTGGCCAAACGACTGTCTTCTTCCAGGCACTGGTCAATATACTGTATACAAATAGTGCCCTTTTGAAAGGATTTCTTTACTAAAGTTGTCTTTTGATCATCTGTACAAATTTACCACAAATTAAATTTTTAAATTTATTTGAAAATTAAAAATTATTTCTATGGCAAAACTCATGAAAGAAAAGCAGTCAAGCAAGATAGTAAGATCTTTGAACTTGGAAATTGGATTCCCACAAGTTGTAGCCTAGTATTAGTCACATCATAAGTGTGTGATAAATATAAATTGTAGCAAACAACAATCTAATCAACCTTAAGCAACTGGAAAAAAACATGAATGAACTATCCCTGAAGATCAAAAACCAAAAGGGTACATCAATAGTCCTGGAATTTTACATGAAACAGAGATATGAGGGAAGTAGGACAGAAAAGTAGATGAAACAATGACTTCAAGAGAAGAAATGTTCTTCTGGGATCTACTTATCTTCTTGAAACATATGTTTGTTGCCCTCTAGTTGTTTTCCAAGGAGTAGAGCTGCCACGCAGGGTTTTCTTAGCTGTAATCTTTACAGAAGGAGATCACCAGGGCTGTCTCCCATGGAGCTCCTGGGTGGGTTTGTACTGCCAACTTTACAGTTAGCAGCTGAGCACTGGAAGTAAACAAACAATAGAATAACAGAGGTACAACTAATGTTGTTAGCTTTAGAAATTTCTGGGAATTAAAAAAATAACCCCATTAGGATGTTGTTGTAGTTAGGAGCTGTCGAGTTGGTTCCCATTCATAGCGATCCCAAGTACAACAGAAGGAAACACTGCTGGGTCCTGTGCCAACTTTACAATCATTGCTACATTTGAGTCCAGTGTTGCAGCCACTGTGTCAGTCTGTCTCCTTGAGGGTCTTCCTCTTTTTCACTGACCCACTATTTACCAAGAATGATGTCCTTCTCCAGAGACTGGTCCCTATTAATAACATATCCAAAATTCCAAAAAGGAAATCTCATTATCTTTCCTTCTAAGGAGCATTCTGGCTGTACCCTTTCCAAAATAAATTTGTTCATTCTTCCGACAGTCCATGGTATATTCAATATTCTTTGCAAACACTATAATTCAAATGCATCAATTCTTCTTCGGTCTTCCTTATTCATTGTCCAGTTTTCCCGTGCATATGAGGAGATTAAAAATACCATGGCTTGGGTCAGGCACATCTTAGTCCTCAAACTGACATCTTTGGTTTTGAGCATTTTAAAGAGTTCTTTTGCAGCAAATTTGCCCAATGTAATATGTGGTTTTGTTTCTTAACTGATGCTTCCATGGGCTTTGATCCAAGTAAAATGAAATCCTTGACAACTTTAATATTTTCTCTGTTTGTAGTAATGTTGCATATTGGTCCAGCTGTAAGGATTTTGGTTTTCTTTATGTTGAGGTGCAATCCATACGGAAGGCTGTAGTTTTGGATCTTCATCAATGCGTGCTTCAAGTCCTCTTCACTTTCAGCAAGCAAAATTGTGTCATCTGCATATCCCAAGTTGTTAGTGAGACTTCTTCTAATCCTGATGCCATATTCTTCTTCATATAGTCCAGTTTCTTGGATTATTTGTTAACATACAGATGGAATAAGTATGGTGAGTGACAGGATACAATCCTGACACACACCTTTTCTGATTTTAAACCATGCAGTGTTCCCTTGTTCTGGTCTAACGACTGACTCTTGGTCTACGTGCAGGTTATGCATGACCACAATTAAGTGTTCTGGAATTCCTATCCTTCGCAATGTTAGCCACAATTCGTTATGATCCACACAATTTAATGCCTTTGCCTAGTCAATAAAACACAGGTAAACATCTTTCTGGTATTATCTGTTTTCAGCCAATACCCATTTGACATCAACTTTTTTTTTTCTTTATTGCCCACTATAAAAGGACTTCGAAAATACTTTTCATTTATTTAATTTTTTGAGAGGAAAAAAAGCTGATAAATGTATCTTTGTAAATTTTCTAATGGATTTTGTGGCTGTAATTATTGAGTATTGCTTCCAGGAATGAGTATATCTGATTGGTCTAGGAGAACGTTTAGTTGACTCCGCAATTGCCCATGGCAAGGAAGTTTAACAGGTTTTTTACAGTGTAGCATTATCAGAAAATTAGACCTAAAACATTTTTTTCAAAACTTATCTAGAATGCATTTTCATACTGATAAACGGCTACTGAAATGTAAGATTAGAGAAAAACGTACAGAATCTCAATCTTGAAAATATACCTGCCATTTACTGGGAAGAAAGTCAGTTCTTTAGAGTAAAACATTTGAAAATGATGAAAGCCTGGATTTGCGTGGTGTGAGCAGCAGACATGATTGTGTTTGTGCACGTGTGTGTGTGCACGTGTGTGTTTCATAAATATATATATACACACACATGTATATATGTATAGAGAGAGAGAGAGAGAGAAAAAGAGATCACCTCAGGTATTATTTTAGGTGTGTGGGATGCATCAGAGAGCAAAACAAAGACCTCTGCTTTCATAGGGTTTCTCTTCTATGGGAGGGACAGATGATAAAAAAGAAACATAATCAAAAAGTTAATTATGAAAGATTTTTAAAAAGCTTTGAATAAAAGAAAAGATACAGCAGGGTGAGGAGAATCAGTTATAAGGGCAGAACGAGAGGAAGACTGCAGTATTAAATGAATAGGGTGGGTGACTTTGTGAAGTTTCAGTTAAAGCAAGACATGAAGGAACTGAGGGAGTTGCCCAGCATATAGCTGGGGATATGGGAAGAGAGAATGGCAAGCACAAATGCCGGGAGGCTGGAATGTGTTCCAAGTAATTGTAGAAGTTTAAGCAATCAAGGCTATAGAGATGTGTGAAAGAGGAACAAAGAAATAGTAGAGTTAACTGGGGGCTGACTGCAGAGGACCTTATAGGCATTGTAAATACTTTCTATGCAAGAGATTATAATGGCTCAGAGAAGAATGCTAGCTGCTTTTGTGATGAATGATGTTAGGCTTAAGTTCTGGATATGCACTGAAGGTGGAACTACCATGATTTGCTAAAGTGGGTGTCAGAGAAAGAGAGAAGTCAAGGATGACTTCCATACTTTTTCACTTGAACCATTAGAAACACGAAGTTTCCATTAACTGAGATGAGGAGGATGCTGGTCCAGTCAATTTGATGTAGAGGAGTAGTCAGGAATTAAGTTTTGGACAAATTACAGGGTTAATACACTTGGCTGCTAACTGAAAGGTTTGAAGTCCCAGTCCATCCAGAGGCACCTCAGAAGGTTGGTCCATCTACTTCTGAAAAATCAGTCATTGAAAACTCTATGGAGCATAGTTCTATTCTGACACATCTGCACTTGCCATGAGTTGGAATTGACTTGACCACAAGTGGTATTTACTGGTATTGGTTAGAATTCCAAGTGGAGATGTCAAGAAGGCAGTTAAATATATAGTTTGGGTGTTCCAGAATGACCAAACAATATACATTTTTCATTTGTTAGCCTGTAAAATGCACTTAAAGCAAGAAATGGGATGTGTACAAGGGAGTTAGTGTAGACTGAGAAAGGTGATCAAGGACTGAGCCTGAGGACAATCAACAATTAACAGTGTAGGGAGAAGAGGAAATGTTAACAAAAGAGATTGAAAATAGCCAATGAATTATGTATATGGGAGGGGAGGACCAAAAGAATATGTCATTTTAAAAGTAAAGAGTAGAAAGCATTTCAAGGAGAAGATAATGATTAACTATTTCAATGCTGCTAATAGGTCAAGAAGGAACCCTGGTGGCACAGTGGTTAACTGCTGGGCTGCTAACCGAAAGGTTGGAAGTTCAGACCCACCAGCCTTTCCATGGGAGAAAGATATGGCAGTCTACTTCTATAAAGATTACAACCTTGGAAACCCCTATGGGACAGTTCTATTCTGTCCTATAGGGTCACTATGAGTTGGAATCCACCAGAAGGCAATGGGTTTAATAGGTCAAGTAAAATAAGAAGGGAGAAGTGACCACTGAATTAGATAATGTGAAGTCATTGATGACAATGAAGGCAGTTTTCCTGTCATTAGTGGATGTAGTGGGCAAGAAATCCTAGTAAGAATGAGATTGGAGAGACTGAGAAGTGAAGAATTGAAGACAGTGAATATAAATAATTTTTTGAGGATTTTTTGCAAGATAAGAAGGCAAAGAAATACAACTGTTTCATTTATAGCCCTATTGTAAACTGTATATTTAAAATAAAATAAGATTATTAATTTATTTCCATTACAAAAATTATAAATGCTCATTCCAAAATTTTTGGAAGATTAGAACGAAGTAAAAGAATGCAAACAAAAATCACAATTATTATACCATTCAATAAATAATACTTGCATAATATGAATTAATAATTCTCAAGCTTTATGGAACAGCAAGACCGGGGGTCGGCAAAGCTTTTCTGTAAAGGGACCAGTTCCCAGTTGCTATCAAGTTGACCCTGACTCATGGCGACCTCATATGTGTCAGAGTATAACTATGCTCCATAAGGTTTTCCATGGCTCATTTTTTGCAAGTAGATTTCCAGGCCTTTCTTTTGAGACACCTCTGGGTTGACTCAAACTTCCTACCTTTTGGTTAGCAGCTGAGTGAGGTAACCAGTAGCACCACCCAGAAACTCCTCGGTAAAGGGGCAGACAGTGAATATTTTAGATTTCTGGGTCATATGGACTCTGTTCCAACTATTGAACTCTACAATTCTATGGCAAAGGCAATCATAAACAATATGTAAATCAACAGATTCAGCTATGTTTCAATAAACCTGCATTTACAAACAGGAGGCTTCAGGCCCTAGTCAGCCCACAGCCTGTAGTTTGCCAATCCCCGACCAAAACTATCCTGGCATTTAAGATTCCAGCCCTTAGCTTAGCATCATAAAAAAAGTTGAAAAGTTTGTTGATTATAAAATCAGTGCTAATATTTTTCAATTTACTTATAATGTATTTAAAAGCATTTCTCTAACGAGAGGCAATATTAACAGAAGTCTGTATATGTTTGCCATAGTCTTTTGCTTGTTGTACAAGATTTGTAATTGTACAATATGTGTATCAGATAATCAGAATTTTGCCAAAGTCCCTAAAGATAAGCAGCTCCATAAAATAATGGTGATTGTACTACCATAAGTCATGACAGCTCACCCATACAAAAGACTTTCTGACTCGCTAAGTTAATAAAATATTGATTAAAAAAAATACAATTTATAATAAATAAAGAACAAATCCAGCTCAGGCAATGTTGTTGTTTTTCTACTTTGTTCTTAGTCTCTCTGCCATTTAAAGGAGCACAGAGCAGTGTACCAGCATTTGACATCTACTAAGGACTGTGAATGTGCTCCATGGAACTTCCTTACTAATCAAAATACAAGCTCCTACTCTCTTGTCCAATGTATTACTTTTAGAGGCTGCTGAGTGTATTCTATGTTTATAAAAGCTAGGCAAGAATCTTTCTTTCTTTTTTTTTTTAATTTGCTTATTTCTCAAAATACATACTGTGGATTTTTATTGGGCTGGTTACTCCAGTCCTTATAAACTCACAGGTGCCATGTTTATGCTCCTGGAGGTCTTTCTGGATCTTATGCCCTGGAGTTGTCTCAGTAGGCTCCCAGATCACCCACCTGACTGAAATTGGAGAAAACTGGCCAGGCACATCTTCAGAGCCCCAGCCACTCTGGTTCCCATTCAATCTTAGAGAGCTCAAAAATAAGTCAATCAATCAGTAAAAACAAACTTGCTGTTGTTGAGTCTATTCAGAATCACTGCAACCATGTAGGACAGAGTAGAACTGCCTATAAGATTTCTAAGGTTGTAATCTTTACCGAAGCAGACTGGCACATCTTTCTCCCGTGGAGTGGCTAGTGGGTTCAAATCGCCATCCCTTAGGTTAGAAGCCAAACGCTTAATCACGGCACCACCAGGGCTCCTTCCTAGAGAGCTAGAGAAGTCTAAAAGAGATATGCTGGCACCTGAATTTTTCAAAGTTTCTGGCTAATTCAAAATGATTCTTGGAGGAGCTGATAAATACCTCTGATATGTCTGATCTGTGAACTCTCTTAAGTGATAGGAAACATCATATTCTCTCTAAGGTAGTAAGGTAGTACTGACCATGTTATAAGACCAACTTTCTCCATTTTCCGTCTTCAGATTGATCATAAGTTATTCAAGTAATATGAATTTAAGTCACTTAGTGAAACCTGTGGCACAATTTATTGATGCTTCTGTTTTACGTGATAAGGTGAGTTGTTACAGGTTTGAAAAAAAAAACTCTATAACATGTTCATAAATCAATATACAGAGTTATTCTCTCTTCTAGTTCAACATGGTTTTTCATACAGTGAGATAACTATTAATGCACAGAAAGAAGCATTATGCCTTTCAGATCACCAAGTACTACTCATAGAATAATCTATTGGGGAAGAGAAAGGCTTGTAATAGCTGCAGTATCAACCTTACTTCAAGTTGCTGCTGCCTTTTTTTTTTCTTTCCCTCAACCTCATTATTGTTAATGTAAATAGAAAGGAGAGAGAAAAAATTACTTCTTAACTGAGGGATAACTTGATGCAATTTCTGGTACTTACAAATCTGGTGTAAATCCTGGTAATAAGGAAACTCACAGTCTCTCTTTTTCTCAAAGGCTACTTTTGCAAATAAATTGGCCATTCATGGATGATCTGGACAATGAAAGAGATCTCAAAATCGCATAATGTAAAACTAGAGAATATGGACGACATAAACAATATGCTAATTTGCATATCTTTCATCTTATTACTTCTACTAATGTGACATTTTAGGGCCATTTAGACACACATTCAATGACATTACCCATGCTTCTTTTCAACGTAGCAAAAAAGAATACTGTTCCCTAAAAAAAGCATAGAAGATATTCATGCTCATTTGTCACAGATAAGCAAAAACACTGTAGTGTATCCTTCTCATTATCATGACAGTTGTTACTATAATAGCTGTTTTTTATGCACTGCTTGTTTTATTCTGCAGCTATACTTCAAGCATTAGGAGAGTGACAGCGGCTGAAACCGTTATCCCAGTTTTCAACTTGCGAATTAAATTACATTCCATTAGAATTCAGGTAGTGAAATATTCTTTAAAATATTTAAAATATGCAAATACTTTGCAGCTTGGCCATAATACACATTGCTCCAGATTAGAGGAGTTAACTTCCCAAGTTAAACCCAAGTATTGAAGAGATTTTTCTATCTTCCAAGAACGGTGTGAGTTCTGCTAAGTATTGTAACTCAGTGACAAGCTATTTATGTTAGATGTGCTTCTAATTAATGTTTTCCCTAGCTGTAGCATCTTTCTCTCAGAAGAATGGCTCCGAGAGAATGAAAATGCCTTTTTGGTTTATGTAAATGTCAAAAGCCCCACTGATCAACATAGTGCTGGGGGAAGTACTGAAAATAAGTGGAAACAGTTTTTAAAGGAGTCCTCGCATCAGACTTCAGGATGATCTTATGAGAAACCAGCTTAACTTCCCAATCCACTCAAAACAAAATTGAAAAGCAGTATTTTTAATTTTGATTCTGATTATTACATTTTAATTATATTTACGTGTATAAGAGAATAGCATACAACACTTTTTTCTGACAAGTTTATAAAAGGATCTTAAGTAGTATTTAAGGTTGTTGCCACCATGGTTATATCATTTAATTACTGTGAAGCATGTCACAAATCTTGTGAATTATAACACTAAATATAAGCCTGAGGCTGTCTTTAGTCTGAAGAAATTTATAGAGATTGAACTGCTTGATTTACAACAGAGATAAACAAATTGACAGAGTCCTACTTTTACAAGTCAACGAAGCAATAATTAAATAATTCACCTTTTCTTAAAGTAAAATTGTTTTGCTTTAAGAACTCAAATTTCTGGATAAAGTTTGGAAGGATATGCTAGCTACATTTTCTGTTAGTCAGTTTCAACTTTGTAGAACTTATCAGATATTGCCAGCGGCGTCTCACCTACTATGTTGGAAAACATGATCGATGGTGATGAAATAAAATAAAATAAAATAAATCTAGCTTTGATGCAACAATATCAATCTGATTTCCATAATTTAGAGACCGTGTCTGATTTAAATTGGCATCTAGTTAGCAGTCCTGATACACAATCCACTGAAATACATAATAAATATAGAAAATGGTAAAATTTCAATAGATTCTGAAAAAAGTAAAACTTAAGTCAAAACTTTCTCAGTGTATCTGGTTTTCCTTTAAACCATAATTTGATAGAACTTATTTGATTGACCCAATGCTACCACATCTTTGCAATGTCAACAGGGAATTGTAGGAAAATCCATACTCAGCTTCATCCATGTCTTAATTTAGAAAGTTCAGCCTGCAACAATTGACCTGCTGTGACTCTTATGTGCAGTACTGGTTTCTAAAACAACCCTCCTTCCTTCTGTTCCAAAGCAGCACTTCTCTTTCTACTTTCATTTGGTAACAATAATTACCAGCAATTATATCTATGACATGTATAAAATACATATAGATATATATATCCACAAACATACATGTATATAAATATATA
Source organism: Trichechus manatus latirostris (assembly GCF_000243295.1). Taxonomy (NCBI): domain Eukaryota; kingdom Metazoa; phylum Chordata; class Mammalia; order Sirenia; family Trichechidae; genus Trichechus; species Trichechus manatus. The sequence goes on from NW_004443940.1 coordinate 5,091,927, forward strand.
TACACATACATATATTTGTGTATATATATACAAATATATACATACACATACGCATTTATATACATTTGTATATGCACATGTACAAAATTGGATAGGACAAATTCAGAGAGGGCTCTTCAAATACTGCAGTCTTGAAAACTTAGTCTCCAGAAGGAAAGTATTGTAGACCTAAAAACAGAATGAAAGGATCGAAGATAACTGAATATTTAGCTTTGTGCTTTTGTAACTTCAAGCAGTGGGGAGAAGAGAAGATGCTATCTCGTTACTGCTAGTTCTCACATGATAAAATCTATTTCAACAATGGGAAGTGTCCAAGGGACTATGGACAAAAATGAACTTTCCAGCTGCAAATTTGAAGATGCTGATCAACCAGTCCCGAGGAGACAGGTGACAAACACAACCCACAAACCCTAGCTAAGGGTGGTTAGGATTAGATCATTTCCATGTTTGAGGATAATCATATAGGTTGAAATGATACGACAACAATAAAAAATTTTAACAAGTAATAGGTAAAGATTAATTTGGGAGCAATTAAAATATCCGTTGAAACAATTAAAATTGCACTGAAGATAATGAAACATAAATTAGACACTGTGCAAATATTGAATAACTCATGTGAAGGACAAACTTGTTACGGTTTGCAGGTTGCAAAAACGTACAAATGTACACAATGATATTTATTAGCATACAATGTAGAGCTAAGAATGTTTTTCTCATTAATATCAATGGTAAATCATAAATATTGAATAAAATGTCCTGAGCTGAAAAAAGACAGAAGTATATAAATCAAAAGTGTTCACCAAATTTCTAGAAAAAAAAAATGTTTGTGAAGGAGCCCATGTTTAGTCATGGCTAATTTTTTATTTCATACACATACACACCTATTCAGTCAGAAAAAGATATAAATCTTTATACAGCATGAATAATACACACGACAGTTTAAACTGGTGATAATAATTTGGTAGTTTTTAATTTCTGGTATCTTTTGCTAAGATTTCTTGTAATAACTGTCATATTTAATAATAACACATAAAAATAATATTTACAAATTGTTAATGGCATTAGAAAATGCTTATGATATAGTATCATAAAATGGTTTGAATATGTAAACTGTAATACACTAAAAAAAAAAAAAAACACAAGTACCCACCAAAATTCAATACTGGTTGCATCTATATGGGCATTTTTCAAGCCATAGTATCTATGCACATCCTGGGGACCTTGTTCAGTAGGACTGGGAGCTGGACTGAGGTTCTTAAGGTCTATCAATCTCTCAGGTAATCACTATGCTACCTATCTGAGGATTACACTTCAGGAAGCAAGGATCTACATAAAGTGCTTAATGATAATAATGTTGGCTTCATTATACTTTTCTGTATTAAAATTTTGAATAGTAATTTATATACTTTTCATAATTTATTAAGTTTTATTATAACCTATAATTTATTAAAGACCAATATATCAATATAGAAAAATATCAATATATTTATTATATTATGTTACATTATATTAAATTGTTGCTGTCAAGTCTATTCTGACTCATAGTGACCCTATAGGACAGAGTAGAACTGCCCCATAGGTTTTCCAGGGAGCCACGGGGGGATTCAAACGGCTGACCTTTTGATTAGCAGCCGAATGCTTAACCACTGTGTCACTAGGTCTCCACAGTCTATCAAAAATAGTAATAAAATGAATATAAAACCAGAATATTTTAATCCGTTTTATTGTTTCACCTCTATAATCTTAAGGACAAACAAGCAAAACTGTTCCTATCCTAACAAATCGTCTCCTTCCATGGCCTTCTATAGTGGTCTGACAGATACAAGTATTTAGAGAATTGAGAAAATCATGTAAACTTTGGAGGTTGTGGTTGGAATTGGTAAGGCAATCATGGACAAGTCAGGGTGGGATGCTTAATTTTTAATAAATTGTGTCCCAAATCATTCAGATTCACCTGTTTTCAAATTAAATATGTTTATGTATTTAGGCTGTCAGGCATTTTCAGGAAAATAATGGCTCAATTATGATAAAAAACTTATTTGTGATAATTAGCATATTACTATTGCACTGTGAGTCTATTGAGTATTCAGCTAAAGAACACTCATTTAGCAGTGACCAGGCTATCATTTTTAAATATTGTTAGTACAGTAATTAATTGATTTGATTTTCTATCCTGTTATGCAGTTGACAAGAGCCATTTATTCCCAATCTCTTGCTTTTAAATTGACAACACTGATTCCAAATGTTTGACTCTTTAATAGCATCCTAACTACTCTGTATTTCCCAGAGAGAATATTTTCTTTCAATGTATATACAAATATAAGTTATTAATAATGTATATATCCTCATTAGGCAGAAACAAGTGACAATTTTTGAGAAGTAATAAGAATAAAAAAACAATTGCACAGTTCAGTGATATGAAAGAAAGTGAGGAAGTCCTTGTTTTAGTTACCTAGTGGTGCTGTAACACAAATACTACAAGCAGATGGTTTTAAGCCTAAAAATCCAATTTCTCATAGTTTTGGAGGCTGGAGTCCAACTTAAGACATTGACTGTAGGGGAAAAGTCCTTTCTTGTCCATAGTTCTGGGATTCCTTGACATTCCTTGGCTTGTAGCAGGATCTTCACATGTCACTTGTCTTCCCCCATGTGTCTGAGTTTATTCTGTTCTTTTTATAAGACGCCACTCAGAAAGCATTAGGTTTAGGACCCACCCTAGTCTGGTATTAGCTCGTTAACATAATAAAAGAAACCTCTATTTCCAAGCAAAAAGATTGATGTTGTCAAGGATTTCATTTTACTTGGATCCACAATCATGGAAGCAGCAGTCAGGAAATCAAGTGACATATTGCATTGAGCAAATCTATTGCAAAAAAAAACCTCTTGAAGTGTTAAAAAGCAAAGATATCACTTTGAGGACTAAGGTGCACCTGACCCAAGCCATGATATTTTCAATTGTTTTATATGCTTGAGAAAGCTAGACAATGAATAAGGAAGACTGAATAAAAATGATGTCTGTGAATTATGGTGTTGGCAAAGAATATTGAGTATGCCATGGACTGCCAGAAAAATGAAAAAGTCTGTCTTGGAAGAAATATAGCCAGAGTGCTCCTTGGAAGCCAGGATGGCGAAACTTTGTCTCACGTACTTTGGACATATTATCAGGAGGGACCAGTTCCTGGAGAAGGACATCATGCTTGGTAAAGCAGAAGGTCCGCGAAAAAGAGGAAGACCTTCAACGAGATGGATTGACACAGTGGCTGCAACAATGGGCTTGAACAACAATTGTGAGGATGGTACAGGACCAGGAAGTATTTCGTTCTGTTGTACATAGCGTCGCTATGAGTCAGAACTGACTCGACGTCACCTAACAGCAAAAACAACACTTCCAAGCAAGGTCAGATTTACAGGTACAGAGGTTAGGACTTCAGGATAACTTTCTGGGGGACACATTCAATCCATAACTGTTCTACCAACTCAGTTTAAAATATCTGTTATTTCTCATACCCTGCATGAACAAGCAGCCTAATACTGCCTGACTGTAGCATAGATGATACATAGACAAAGTATGGGCGCTAGTCTACTCAACTCTCCTTTATAGACCTTGGCCTTTGGATCCAATTTGTAAACTTTTCTTTATCAAAAAGAAATACTGTATAATATTCTTGAATTTTGCTACTTATAAGAGTCTACAGTACAATTCTCAATGAATGGAAATGAATTATTTAGTAGACTATTGCTAAACACAATAAAACATTAATCTTTGATTTATTTTACCTGTTCATGATTCGCATGTGGTTAGAATTTCAACTTTTTTTTAAAAACAGTATTCGTCAGACTTAAATCTTGTAGCAGGAATAAATCTCTACTTCTCTTTTCTTGCTACTATAGGTCATGGTTATAGCTGATTACATTTTATTCATCTTTATTGCTTTGAAGAGACTGCAGGAGAAAAGTGCTAACATAGTAAACTCCATAACATTCTAAATATTGGACATTGGGCTACAGTAGTTAACAGAGAATTTGAAATACTAGAAATCAGTCGTATATATTATTCATGAATGTCTAAACTTATTGAATTACAATAAAATTATATATATAATTTTAATATAATTACTGGTATATATGTATATACGTATATATATGTATATATTGGAGCCCTGGTGGAGCTGTGGTTAAAAGCTCTCCTGCTAACCTAAAGGTTTGCAGTTAGAATCCATTCGCCACTCATTGGAAATCCTATAGAACAGTTCTACTCTGTCCTATAGGGTTGCTATGAGTCATTAATTGACTCAAGGGCAACGGGTTTATATATATATACAAGTATGTATATATGTATACACACATATGTGTATATGTATATACACACATATGTATATACACACATATGTATATATACACATATGTATATATGTATATACACACATACATATATACACATATGTATATATGTATATACACACATATGTATATACACACATATGTATATATACACATACATATATACACATATGTATATATGTATATATACACATATGTATATATACACATACATATGTATATATACACATATGTATTATACATATGAACATATGTGTGTCTATATCTATCTATATATATATATATCACTTTACGTTGGCGAAATTTTGGGGGAGCATTTTGATCTACAATAAATCAAAGTTCAAGTCAGACACTGTACATATTCTAATATGAACACTGGGATTTATTTATGTGGTATTTTTGCATCCTTTATGAAGATTTTGGTGGTTTGTTAAGTCACAAAAGTGTGAATCTCAAGGTGTTTTGTGAAATATTTTTAATGCGTCTGTATTTATATATGTGCACTATTACCAAAAGAGATTTGACTGCAGGGAAAAAAGATAATAAAATATTAGGTATGCCCAGAAAGTAACCACTAGGTTCTGATCAAGATTAAAACTCCAAGATTCTGAAGAAATATATAGCTCATTACATTTTTAAACTGTTCTTTAAAAATCAATTTTTTTACTGATATAGTAAAAATGCTATCTTTTTCATATTGTAGGAGATTTAGAAAATAGGAAAAATGAAAGTAAGCAAATAAAAACCATTTGCCAACTTCTTAGTGATAACTAATCTGTATTATTATTTTAGAGTTTAGTTTAATTTTCTTTATTAAAGTGGGTTGAACATTTATGATATGTAATCTGGTCATTTACATTTATTTTTGAAATATTCAATATAGGGTGATATCAATGGAAATAACAAATTAAGACCCTCTAAAAATGCATTCCTCCATAAAAGCAGCAAAAATACTGAAAAAAAAAAAATCAGAATCAACTTCTTCAGAACTCTGGAAACTAAGCAAGGACTCTAGCTACTCGGGAGTATTTATTCAAGAAAAATGGCTGAATATTAGTAAGAACAGTGAGTTTTGTGCCATGTTAACTTGCCCTAGTCTCATCTCCTGCTCTCAAGCTCAGCAGTAGCCTTAAAACATGACAGCCCACATTTCTAGTACCAGAGGGAGCAGAACAGAGCTAGAATTGTTTCAAAGCCTCATTCCCTAAGAACTGTCATTATTTGATCTCTTCGGTGGTTACCTAGAAATTCTTATTCAAAAGACTTGTCTTTACTTGACTTCATCAGAGCTAAACTCCTCTTTTTAGGGGAACTTCTCAAAAATATTTGCAGACAAGTATTTTAAACTGCGGGATTCCTGGGTGGTTAAATGGTTCATACACTTAGCTGCTAACCAAAAGGTTGGCAATTTGAGTTCACCCAGAGGAAGAAAGACCTGGTGGTCTGTTTCTGAAAAATCAGCTCTTCAAAACACTATGGAGCACAGTTTTACTCTGACACACATGGGGTCACTATGAGTTAAAATTGACTGGACAGCAATTTGTTTTATTTATTTATTTATTTTAGTTTATTATAAACTTCATGGCTTCCTGAGGTAATAGATAACAGTTGAGGCAAAAAATAGACTAATCAAAAAGCTTAAAAGGAAAAGCTGACAAATGCGTTACTCATAAGGGCTTTGAAAAGTTCCAACATATTTCTGGGAACATATAAGACTGTGTACATGTTTAGGGCTGGGCACATCCTTAGGAAAGGCTTGAGAAGGCCCTAAGCTCTCACCTCTGACTGGCTATGAAGCTCTTGGGAAACGGGAAGTAAAGGTGAAGACGGAGTTGTAAACTAACCAGGTGAGTGCTGAAAGCATGCTGCAACATGCACGTAGAACCCCTTGGCAAATACTGTGAGTTTTATCGGTTAGAATTGTTTAAGAAAAGATGACAACAATTAACTGACCACTAAGCTAACTGTGTAGAGGCTACAATGACCACACATAAAAAAATAATACGGACTTTGCAGAATTAGTTCAGAAAAGCCACTAAACAAAACCCAGCTACAATAAACAGCATCAATATCAAGTTCTATGGTTAGGGAGGGTATCTGATTTCCAGAGTTTCCACAGTATTTTATTTAAAGTGTCGACTTTTCAAGGAAAAAAGAAAAGCAAGAAAATATGTCCCATAATAGGAATAAAAAACAAACAATGAAACCAACCAACCAAACGATGTCCCTGGCAAGCACAGACAATGGACTTATCAGAAAATAACTTGAAATCAGCTGTTTTAAAGATTTTCAAAGGGATAAAGAAATCATTTCTAAACAACTAAATGAAATTATAAGAATAATGTCTCACCAAATAGAAAATGTCAATAAAGAGATAGAAATTATTAAAAAGAAACCAAACAGAAATTCTGAAGTTGATGTTAATTCAAACTGAATTATCATAAGATAAATTAAGATGTTAGTGGTAATCGCTAGGCAACCATTAAGAAAATAATTTAAAAATATATAGTAAAATAAACCACAAAACAATTATAATGTAAGACTAATAAATAGCTACTTAGCATAAAATAAAGCACTGATGGATGAATTGCAGAAAAAAAACATGACATATAGAAAAAACAACAAAATGGAATGCATAAATACTACTTTATTTGTAATTAAATTAAATTTAAATGGATTAAACACTTCAATTAACAGGGAGAGAGTGGCAGAATGGACAAAAAACAGGAACTAATTATATGCTATCTACAACAGACACACTTTAGATTCAGACATCAATAGATTGAAAATAAAAAAAGGGGGGGAGGAAGAAATATACCATGAAACTTCAACCAAAAGAGAGCTGATGTCATTGAACTAATACCAAACAAAATAGGTATTACAAAACATTGTTACTAAAGACAGAGAAAGACATGTTATAATGCTAAAAATGCTAATCCATCAAGCCAGTAAAACATGATTCTGAGTTAATGAATAGGCTTTAATGAACAGAAATTTCTTTTGTCACGTTTTAGGAAGCTAGAAGTCTGAATTCAGGGCATTGGCTCTGAAGGAAATGTTTCTCTCTCTGTGGGTTCTGAGGGAAAGCCTTTGTCTCTTTTCAGTTTCTGTCCTTGGTTCCTTGACTACCTTCATGTAGCCAGACACCTGTGTTCCCCTATCTGTGTTTCTTTACTTCAGTGCCTAGTTTTCTCTTTTTATATCTCAAAACTGATTGGTTTAAGACATTCACTGACATAGCCTCATTAACATAACAAAGAAACACTATTCCAAATGGGATTGTATCCACAAGTATACAAAAAAATCCAAACTAAACCCACAGCTGTTGAGCCAATTCTGACTCATAGTGACCCCATGGAAAACCTGGTGGCTTAGTGGTTAAGAGCTTGGCTGCTAACCAAAAGGTCGGCAGTTTGAATCCACCAGGTGCTCCTTGGAAACCCTATGGAGCAGTTCTACTCTGTCCTGTAGGGTCGCTATGAGTCAGAATCGACTCGACAACAACAGGGTTTTTAGTGACCCCATAGGGCTTCCAAGGCTGTAAATCTCTAAGGAAGCTGACTGCCACATCTCTCTCCCGCGGAGCCACAGGTGGTTTCAAATCATAGAACTTTCTGTTAGCAACTGATCAGTTTAATCACTATGCCCCCAGGGCTCCACAAGTATAGGGTTAACGATTTACAATACATATTTTGGGGAAACATAATTCAATCTATAATATATTAAACCACTGAATTGTACATTTCAAAATGGATGAATTATATCTTAACTTTTGAAAAAGAGAAATTAAACTGCTAAAATCCAAAGTGAAACAGTCACTTTGTTTCTGGCTGACATATGTTCCCTCTTTTCCTTTGATATGCAGAATTTTTAGGAAATGGGAAGTCATATATTAAAAAAAAGTCAATTTTTTTAATCTTTTGCCACAACAAATTAAATAAACCACTATCTGTGAATCTTAAAAAAAAAAAAATTCCTATATGTCTCTTGTCCATATTTCATCTGTAGTGTTTTTATATTTTATTAATAAAAGTAGAATTTATTAATTTATAAGGATTATTTACTCATTATTTATCTTCCCTATTCATTGATAGTATGTATCTTAGTCTACCATTTTCTTTTCACTTATTTTATACTTAACAAAAACATTATAAAAATATATCATTTCTTTTTTTATTTTTGATATACATAAAGTTTATATGTCTTTTCATTAATTTTGATTATTTCTCATAAGAGATTCTCTCTCTAAAGTTAGGCTGTCTTTGAGCTCAGAGATATCTCTTATTATGAATTGGATTTTTGCTCTTCCTATATTTTGCTTTCTGCATTCTTTCTCACATTCTTGTTTTATATATGTGTATAAGTAAAAGTCAGTCATTCTTGTTTTATTCTTCTAGTTCTCTCACTATAGTTATCTCTTTATTATTTTCCAAGATTCTAGAAAAATTCTTGTTCTTATCTTCTAATTCATTGACATTTTTCTATAGTATTCCATCTGATCTTTAAAATCTCCTTAAAAAAATTTTGTTAGTTATTTTAAGTTTTGATTCCACTGTCCTCCATCCTGCCTCTCTATTGCCTGCTTTGAGACCCTTCTTCTTTCCCATTGTCTGATGTTCTTAATCAAAATGTTATTGGTGGCTTAGCTTAGTGTCAGTCTTTTATACCTAGGAGTGCCGTTTCCTAATTTTCTATAAGTAATGAGGCCTTCAACCCTTTACACCATCCCGTCTCATCTCACATTACCTTCTAGAAATTCCTCTAATTTTCAGAATTTATTTCCTAAATTGTAAAAGTTATTTATATCATCTCTACTGTTGTCTCCCTTTAGCCATTTCAATAGGAATTAGGGGGAAGTGGGGTTAAATTCAGATTAATGTTGGGCAGACAGTCACTTTGTTTATTTTCTAGCATTGTGTTGCACTAGGCAGAGTAAAACAATCAAATTTAGACACAATTTCCAGTCCTGTTAATGCCAAATTCGAATTATAATGGAGTATCAAAACTCCTACTGGCCCATACATTATCTTCAAGTAAATTTGGAGTTTGACACTTCTCCAGGAGTGTCTAGTCAAGGCTCGTAGATCTGTGATTACATTATGAGCTGGAATTCAGCCCTTACTCACCTGTCATTTTTCCAATCAACAGGAATTATCAATGCATCTTGGTTGCATATTTGATCAATTTCAGAATGCAGATGTCGGTAAAAATCTTCAGTTTCCTCATCTTCAACATTAGTTGTTGATGCATAAATTTGAATAATAGTCGTATTAACTGGTCTTTCTTGTAGGTATGTGGATATTATTCTATCATCAACAGCACTGTACTTCAGGATCGATCTTGAAATGTTCTTTTTGACAATGAACACGACATCATTCCTCTTCAGTTTGTCATTCCTGGCATAGTAAACCATATGATTGTCTAATTCAAAATGGCGAATACCAGTCCTTTTCAGCTCACTCATGCCTAGGATATAGATCTTTTACTAGTGATTGAAATTCAAAAGTTGGAAATGAAGAATAAAGATTGGTAGTTGGAAAATACAGCCTTGGTGATAGAAACAATGCCAGAGATCGCACGATAGAATTTTTCAAGAGCAATGACTTAATCATTTAAAATACCTTTTTTTCAATAACATAAACTGAACTATACACATGGACCTCACCAAATAGAAAACACAAGTATCAAATCGACTATATCTGTGGAAAGAGACAATGGAAAACTTCAATATCATCAGACAGAACAAGGCCAGGGGCTGACTGTGTAACAGACCATCAATTGCTTTTGTGCAAGTTCAAGTTGAAGATGAAGAAAATTAAAACAAGCCCTCAAGAGCCAAAATATGACGTTGACAATATCCCACCTGAAAGTGGAGACTGTCTCAAGAATAGATATGATGCATTGAACACTAATGACCGATGGCCAGACAAGTTGTAGGAAGACATCAAGGACATCATACATGACAGAAGCAAAATGTAATTAAAAAGACAGGAATGAAAGAAAAGACCAAAATGAATGTTACAAGAGATTCTGAAACTTCTTCTTGAATGCAGAGTAGCTAAAGCAAAGGGAAGAAATAATGAAGTAAAAGAGCTGGGCACAAGATTTCAAAGGGCGGCTCAAGAAGACAAAGTAAAATATTATAATGAAATGTGCAAAGATCTGGAGTTAGAAAACTAAACAGGAAGAATATGCTCAGCATTTCTCAAGCTGAATGTACTGAAGAAAAAATTCAAGCCTCGAGCTGCAATTAGGAAGGATTCTATGGGCAAAATATTGAATGATGTTGGAAGCATCAAAAGCAGGTGGAAGGAATACACAGAGTCACTGTACCAAAAAGAATTGGTTGATGTTCAACCATTTCAGGAGATAGTATATGATCAAGAACTGATGGTACTGAAGGAAAAAGTCCAAGCTGTACTGAAGGCATTGGCAAAAAACAAGGATCTAGGAACTGACTGAACATCAATTGAGATGTTTCAACAAATGGATGTAGCCCTGGATGTATTCACTTACCAGTGCAAAGAAATTTGGAAGACAGCTACCTGGCCAACCAACTGAAAGAGATGTATATTCGTGCCCATTCCAAAGAAAGGTGATCCAAAGGAATGGAGAAACTATAGACCAATATCACTAATATCACATGCAATTAAAAGTTTACTAAACATCATTCAATAGCGATTGTGGGTGTATATAAACAGGGAACTGCCAGAAATTCAAACTGCATTCAGAAGAGGAAATGGAATATCATTGCTGATGTCAGAAGTATGTTGGCTGAAAGCAGAGAATACCAGAATGATGTTTACCTGTGTTTTACTGACTATGCAAAGGCATTCAACTCAATGGATCTATAACAAATTATGGATAGCATTGCAAGGCATGGGAATTCCAGAACACTTAATTGTACTCATGAGGAACCTGTACATAGACCAAGAGACAGTCATTCCAACAGCATAAGGGGATACTGCATGGTTTCAAATCAGGAAAGATGTGTGTCAGGCTTGCGTCCTTTAACCATACTTATTCAATCTGTATGCTGAGTATATAATCCAAGAACCTGGACCATATGAAGAAGAATATGGCATCAGGATTGGTGGAAGACTCATTAATAACCTGCAATATGCAGATGACACAACCTTGCTTGCTGAAAGTGAAGAGGACAAAAAGCACTTATTGATGAAGATCAAAGACTACAGCCTTCAATCTGGATTACACCTCAGCATCAAGAAAGCAAAAATCCTCACAGCTGGACACATAAGCAACATCATGTAAAATGGAGAAAAATTTACGTCGTCAAGAATTTCATTTTACTTGGATCCACAGTCAACGCCCATGGAAGCAGTAGTCAGGAAATCAAAGGATGTATTCCATTAGGCAAATTTGCTGCAAAGGCCTCCTTGAAGTGTTGAAAAGCAAAAATGTCACTTTGAGAACTAAGGTGTGCCTGGCCCAAGCCATGATATTTTCAGTTGCCTCACATGCATGGGAAAGCTGGACAATGAATTAGGAAGACGGAAGAATTGATGCCTTTGAATTATGGTGTTGGTGAAAAATATCAAACATACCATTGACTGCCAGAAATACAGCCAGAGTGCTCCTTGGAAGTGAGGATGGAGAGAATTTGTCTCACATACTTTAGACATGTTATCAGGAGGGACCAGTCTCTGGAGAAGGACACCAAGCTTGGTAAAGGAGCAGGTCACAGGAAAAGAGTAAGACCCTCAGTGAGATGGATTAACACAGAGGCTGCAACAATGGGCTCAAACATAACAAGGATTGCGAGGATGTTGCAGGACCGGTCAGTATTTCATTCTGTTGTACACAGAATCACAAGTAGACGGCACCTAACAACAATAACAACACCCTGTCAGTTAGGCATTTGTGTTGGCCGAGATATGCACAGCTTTAGGAGGTATCCTTGCTTGAGTGATATCCTAGTAATTCTTCAAGACTCTATCTAAATGTGTGCTTCAATTCGTTTCTTATAAAATATCAATCTTCTCTGCTCTCATATTATTTTAGTATTTAATGTACCCTTTTCATGTACTTGTATGTATATATGTACGTGTATATACACGTATGTATCCCATTGCCTTTGAGTTGACTCTGACTCATAAAGAACCTATAGGACAGAGTAGAAGTGCCCCATAGTGTTTCCAAGGAGTGGCTGGTGGATTTGAACTGCCGACCTTTTCATCTGCATCCGAATTCTTAACCACTGTGCCACCAGGGCTCTGTACATATACATTATACATATGTATATATATACATA
>NW_004443940.1:5104639-5163148 GCF_000243295.1 Trichechus manatus latirostris
TATACATATGTATATATATACATATATATATATACTTGTTTACATGTCTACATATCAAACTCCTCTTAGACAAGGAAGGCTTCTCATTTGTTTCATGCTGGCATTTATTTAATCACAATAGATAATACAGTAAAGAGAAATTGCTGAGCTTTCATGTTAAACTCCTGAAATCACATCCATTAATATACTTCCTTTGTGCCTTTGTGATTTTTTGCCACAGTTTGAACTTTATAAATGAATCCAGTTAGAAAACTTGAACTTAAAAGCATGAATTTATGACCTCAGGGACTGTCCCCGCAAAGATGATGTGGTTTCCCTCCTGTTTCTACAATGTTTATTACATGTCAGTGCTGTTCTACATTCCTTCCTTGTTTTATTAATTTAATATAGCGGACATAGCAGGCCAAATACTACTATTAACTCTATTTTTTAAATGGATGGTGTCATGGATTGAACTATGCACCCCCCCAAAATGTACATATCAGTTTGTCTGGGCCATGATTCCCAGTACTGTGTGGTTTTCCCACATGTTGTAAATCCTGCCTCTATGATGTTAATGAGGGAGGATGGACGGCAGTTGTGTTAGTGAGGCAGGACTCAATCTACAAGATTGGATTGTATCCTGAGGCAATCTCTTGAGATATAAAAGAGAGAAGTGAGCAGAGAAACAGGGGGGCCTCATACCATCAAGAAAGCAGTGCCAGGGGCAGAACGTGTCCTTTGGACCTGGGGTCCCTACCCTGAGAAGCTCCTAGTCCAGGGGAACACTGATGAGAAGAAGTTTGACAGAGAGAGAAAGCCTTCTCCTGGAGCTGACGCCCTGAATTTGGACTTTCAGCCTACTTTACTGTGAGGAAATAAACTTCTCTTTGTTAACGCCATCCACTTGTGGTATATCTGTTATAGCAGCACTAGATGACTAAGACAGAGGACTGAGACAAAAAAATTTACATAACATATTTAAGTCACAAAATAGTAATTGAGAAAGTCAAGCAATCTGTCTCAGCATCTGAGCTCTTAACCAGTTGTTGATCTACCTCTCACTAAGGCAAGCTCTTAGTATCAATGTTACGGAATCGAAGAGAAAAAGCTACAGTACACCATATTTCTTCTGCTTTGGGAAGCTGTAGCTTCTTTTACACCATCATGGATTTACACTGTGGAAATTGTCAGGCTGTATATTGAGGCTTTATTAGATCCCATTTCACATTAAACAAATATTTATTAAGCACTAACTGTATGCTGGGGGGGTAGTAGATTATTTTCAGACATATGATCTAATTTAGTATGAAATACATAAAATTGGCATCATTTCTCATTTTTACCAATATAGAAATGGAAGCACAGAGAGCGTTCACGTCAATTATACAACTGGTCGACAGCTTAATTGGGAATAAACTTCATTCTATTATCAGAAGGGAGGGGAATCAAACAATAAGATTAACAGGAAACTCCGAGCTTGGGCCAGAAATTTAGTTAGCTTTAGCCAAATGTTCCATTCCTGTGTTACATCTCCATTCTTGACACTGAATACATTGTCCCAAATCACAGATCCAGGCATTTCCCAGCATAATGTGCAGTTCCATTTCATGTAATCTGGAATGTTATTTTGTCAGAGTACATTGTTACAAAATGTGATTTAGTAGCATATAGTAGTATTTATTCACTCATTTAACGAGCATGTATTTAGCATCCTCTACGGGCAAGTTGAGTTTCTGAATATAAGACGACCCAACTTAAAAAAAAAAAAAGTAAAAAGGTTAACAGAACAGGGCATTCATTAATTTTACACTGTATTTTAAATATCTGTTTTCATAATTAATCTCTGTTATAACGTGAGTCTTCTGAGGGCAAAGACTAAGTCTTTTATCTCTATATCTTCTAAGCCCATCAGTGGGAAGTAATATAGCGATGGGGACAAATGCATGGCTCAAGAATCTGGCAGATCTCTGCGGAAAAGCAGGTCTGCTACATATTAACTTTGGGATCTTCGACAAATTAATAAATTCCCTGTTAAAAGGGAATAATGATACTTCAAGGGATTCTGATGAGAACTAAGTGAAATAATGCTTATAAATTATCCACCGTAATACATGACACATGATAGTTTTTCAATAAAATATTATTAATTACTATTATATGTGCCAAATCAATATGTGCTGAATGAACCGCAGTAGAATACAATAGGTGTTCTAATCAACTTTAATTATAAAGTCTTACCAGATCATAGAATACTGAGCAATGAGTTTCGCTGGAAGGGGACATTGGTGGTTCACTGATGCAGCCACCACCCATCTGCCAGTGGTAGTTTGCATACTGTTATGGCAGTGAACAGGTTTCAGCGGAGCTTTCAGACTAAGATGTTCTAGGAAGAAAGGCCTGGTGATCTACTTGCAAAAATACCATGTGTATTTGCTAACCATGGGCTATTATATCATATGCCTCTATGATTCCATCAAATTACATATGCAATTACTGTCCTGGGAATAAAAAATACAAAACATATCACAACAGTCTGATCTGCAACTGATCATGCTGGATAGGGCAGTACTTGGTTCTGTTGTGCCTGCAGTCACCGTGATTTGGGGTCAACTCGATGGCAGCCAACAATAACAAAATTTTGCCTGAATGGAACAGCTCAAGGATGTAGGTGACATTTAGATGGGTTTCCCCAAGGGTGGGTTAAGTCTATCAATAGGAAAAGAGCAAGGAGAGGAAGGTACCAAGAAAGTACAGCCCAGATAAAATAGTCAAAAAGTCTCTTCTGTCTATGACCAGAAAAACTCCCCATGCTAGATAATTTTAAGGTCCTAATGTCCTTAAAGCATATGAAGAAAATGCATGCAGCAAATCTAAGATGGCATTCATCTTGTGAGAGAAATGCGCTATATGATAGACTTCCGGTCTGAGTGACCGAGCATAACACTGCTTGAAGATAAGATGGGTCCATGTAAGGTATGGACAGACTCGCTGGCCTGAAGAATGTGGTTGATAACTGCAGTGTGAAATTATTTTAGCAGATAACTTTCAAAAAGTTTCTATCTGCGCCTACTGTCACAATTTGCTTGAAACTTTGGAGAGGGAAAATAACGTCGACTTTGAAGTCTACTTCTAAATTAAGTTACTAAGATGTCATTTCTTAACTTCCACTGTAGCACTCAAAACTTTATCTCCACTATATATACTGCAGTAAATGGAGCAATTATCAAATTGCCCATGAAGGCCTATTTTAAAGAATACATAATCATCCGGTTGCAACACATCATTTTACAGTTATCATTTTCTTAAGCTTATGCAATATTATCTAGGGTGGGAGTATTAACTGGATAAAATTATAATTCCTCAAACCTTTTTTTAACCAAAGCAGAATCAGTTTTAAGATGAAAATATTAGCTTTTCTTCCCAATGTATTTCTTCTCAATTATATTTCTGCTATTCATGGGCACATAAGAATCAAGGAACAATTTATAATATAAATATTTCTTGTGCCTTAAAAGTCATGCTGTAAGCACACAAACATACACACTCCGCTTAATCTTTCCTCCCACTCCTACTTTTACTTTTGAATCTATTTTCCCAAATAGCCTTAGCCTCCTTCAGAAAAATAACCTAGGTCA
The DNA here is from genome assembly GCF_000243295.1 of Trichechus manatus latirostris. NCBI lineage: Eukaryota > Metazoa > Chordata > Mammalia > Sirenia > Trichechidae > Trichechus > Trichechus manatus. The sequence continues at coordinate 5,108,257 of NW_004443940.1, forward strand.
TCAATAATCTTTATTTTAGTGACAGGTATGAGACTTCTAAGAATGGTAGTGTGGAGTTGATTGAACTGGGGGAGAGCCCAAAAAGGGATGATTTAACATTTTTATTATAAATTCTGATTTTTTAGTTTATTGTAATGAATATTTGACATTAGCAACAGTATTTGAAATAGTGTGTTTTCAAACTCGACTCAATTTAATTTTGACAGAAAAATAACTGACAATTTTTAATATTATTGAAGTTTGGGACTTTATAAAGTGGTTTAGTTTGGTTTTAAACTTAAGTGACGTTTGCCCTTTACGTACAATAGCATCTTTTAAAGACTTCTGTAGAACAAAGTATAATTTGAAAAGACTGCACACACATCTTCTATTGACAGAACATTTATCACCACAAAAGAAAGCTTTATTTTTCTGTTTTGCATTTTTTCTTCTCAGGACAGTAATTGTACATATGATTTGGTAGAAACATAGAGGCATACACCATAATGGCCCATGGTTAGCAAATATACCAGGCTAAGGAGGCAACATTACATTATCCTAAATAGAATTAACTCAACAGATGTAAAACAAGTCTTTGGAGATCTTACTATGATATAAAACCAAACATGACGATGACCAGCAGGTTATGCTACTATAAAAAAGGACAAGGGGAGCTAACCACAGAAGAAAAACTGTCAGAATATTTGAGTCCTAAAATTTGCGCTGACAGCAATTAAGGCCCACCTCTAAGTAGAGCGTCTGTGCCGCACGGTGTTGTATCCCGTGCCAGGATCACAGGATGTTGAAGAGTCATTAAGCTTTGGAGATGCCTAAGCCACCTGCCCAAGCTACGCTTCATATTTAGATTGGAGGCAAGAATAAGATCTGAAACTATGCTGTGCTGGGAGAAGAGAGAGCGAAAGAGAAGAAGAGAGGGAGCGAGTGACAGAAAGAGGAAGAGAGAAACAAAAAGAATATGGAGAGAGGGAGGGAGAGAGATGGATATCTGACTTACCTTCTGAGTTCTGCCCTACTCTAGGGTTTTAAAGTATCAGCATAATCACTCTGAATATTGAATAGGCAGAAGAAACAGGTCATTTTCTAGATAGCACTTTGCTGAGATGAAAAATCTGCAATAATTACGAGATCAGATTACTCATCAGTTTAAACATTGATTAAAAATAGTATTAGCTTTAAATTGATTGCATTAAATTGCAAGTATTAGTTACTGTCCTCAAATCTTGAGTTTTATCATGTTTCGACAGGAGCTGAAGATTTTACTGTTACATGAGACTCTCTCATTTTAAACAGATGTAATTCTCACCTGCTTTTCTCCCTGCCACGTACTCTTTGATTAATCTACTTTGTTGTTGTCATTGTCATCCAGTCAGTTTTGACTCATAGCAACCCTATGTACAACAGAACGAAACACTGCCCGGTCCTGCACCATCCTCACAATCGTTGTTATGCTGCAACCCACTGTTGCAGCCACTGTGTCAATCCATCTCATTGAGGGTCTTCCTCTTTTTCACTGACTCTCCACTTTACCAAGCATGGTGTCCTTCTCCAGGACCCGGTCCCACCTGATAACATGTCCAAAGTATGTGAGACAAAGTCTTGCCATCCTTGCTTCTAAGGAGCATTGTAGCTGTAATTTTTCCAAGACACATTTGTTCATTCTTCTGGTAATCTATGGTATATTCATTATTCTTTGCCAACACCATAATTCAAAGACATCAGTTCTTTTTTGATCTTCCTTATTCATTGTCTAGCTTTCACATGCATATGAGGTGATTAAAAATATTAATAAACTGCAAATTCTACTGTTTCCAATTTGATTTGAGCTTGGAGTTATTGCCTAATTAAAGAGGAAATTACCAGATTGCACGAGTGTTCAACAATGTAAATACACAGGAAGTTATGCAGGGAAAGAGTAAGTAGGTCTTTTCCAAAGGTCAGTTCAAGTCAAAGTTGGCCAGTGAGGCAAATGTGTTAGACACTTCTCTCATGACTCCATTCCCCTCACATATCTGTCCCAGCCATATCCTAGAACACTGGCTATTTTCATTACACTTGGTTGTATAATATCACCTGTGCTTTCCACAGTCTCAAGGAGCCTTCATAAAATATTATGTTTAATTGATTCCTTGTTGTTGTTGTTGGTAAGTGCCTTTGAGTCAGTTCCAACTCACTAACCTAGTCACTAACCCTAGGTACAGCAGAAAGAAACACTGCCCGGTCTTGTGCCATCCTCACGATAGTTGCTATGTTTGAGCTTATATTGCAGCCACTGTGTATTCATTTTGTTGATGGTCTTCCTCTTCATCGATGACCCTCTTCTTTACCAAGCATCCTTGCTTCTAAGAGGCATTTTGGCTGTACTTCTTCCAAGACAGATTTGTTCCTTCTTCCAGCAGTCCATGGTGTATGCAATATTCTTCACCAACACCATAATTCAAAGGTACCAAACCTTCTTCAGTCTTCCTTATTCCTTATCCAGCTTTCACATGCATATGAGGTGATTGAAAATACCAAGGCTTGGGTCAGGTGCACCTTAGTCCTCATAGTGACATCTTTACTTTTTAACACTTTAATGATGTCTTTTGCAGCATTAACAGCTATCAGCTATTAAGTGCTGTGTAGATCACTTCGAATATCAACTCAGGTTCAAATGGTTCATCAGGCAATGAGGACAATACAGAATTACTAGTTTGAAAGTATGAACACACACACACATACAGTCATGGGTTGCTCAACATCTGTGATACATTCTGTGAAATAGGACATTATGTCGTTTGAACGTTGGGCAAACACGCCTAAAACGCACGCAATAACATTCACTGATTTTCCACCTTCCTGTTGTTTAATAACCTTTTGTTTCACTTCCAAGTAAATACTTCTTTGCCTCTAGCTGCTGCTATCACTAGCACTGGTTTTGCTGCATTTGGGAGCCATGATGCACTTCATGATAATATTTTCGAAAAAAAAATTAAACAGATACCACACAACACTCAAGAGACATGTGATACCTGAGATTGGATGCTGCTGCCTACGAGTCAAAGTATACACTGTTATATGGTAAACTTTTTATTTGTAAGTCGGGGAAGTCCCCATTAACATAACGATATAAAATATAGTACAGTATATACATAAGCCAGTCACATAGGTGTTTATTATGACTAGCAAGACGTACTTATTATAGATTATATATGTACAGTACCATTATATACCTGGCAACTTAATCACTTCGTGTACAAGAGACACGAGATACTCATGTTGCATGTGGGAAGCTGTTGCATTTGCTACATTTGGACATTGCTTATGTCCACTGTGTCCCATTCTTTGATCAGGATTTTCTAACTCTTATTTAACCTTCTGGAACCATGGACGTATACGTGATTTGAAGTTGCCTGAAGGGATGTTATGCTGTGCATGACTGTACATATAAAAACAGAGAGAATTAGAGAGAGAAATTTAGTCCAGCTAACTCATGACTGCTTATACTAATGAATTTATAATTTCATAGAAGCGTTGGATAAGAGTTGTTTGGTAGATCACTCCAGATAGTGGATAATGGAAACATACTTAGGCATTGGTTTGATATATATAAGAACATGTGATTTCTGCTAATCTGAGAATTGACAAAACAGCAATGAAAGCAGTGTTTATCATACCCGTACGGCCCCCATACCTTGTCCTATTCCTCCAGAGATTTGAATGTTTATCAGAAATCCTCAAACCTCAAACATGTGCAATATAGACCAGCCTAGAGCAGAATTGATCTGACTTTGAAAAGTGTTTGTATCACATTCAGTGGAGAAGTAGTTAAAATGTTGGCTGTTAGCATCTCAGCAGGTCTGTTATTTTGTTTTTGAAAATCACTCCTTTCAGATTCTGTTGGACTAGAGTAAATTCAGGAAATGTTGAGAGCAGCCTTAAAAATGTGGATTTAAAATTCAAATTACTAACCTTAGCAATATGAACTTACCTGTAAGATTTGCCAAGTATAATCGTGATGATTAAAATTGATGCCACTTTTTATAATCTAAAGGATACTACATTCCCTCATTTGCTTCTCACTAGGATGTTTTGATACACGAAGAACAACTAATATGTACTTAGTTTATAGATTTAAGGAAACTAAGTTTAAAAGAAATCTAACCACCTGTCCAAAGTTATAAATCATGGAAATGACAAAACTAAGACTTAAATTGATATATTTTACTCTAAATGAAAAGCTTTTTATAATATTCTAGGAAATTTTTGTTAGTTTCTTAATGATATAACTTTATGATTTGCTAATTTCTATTTCATACTTGGAAACCCTGGTGGCGTAATGGTTAAGAGCTACGTTTGCTAAGCAAAAGGTCAGCAGTTCGAATCCACCAGATGCTCCTTGGAAACTCTATGGGAAAGTTCTACTCTATCCTATAGGGTCACTATGAGTTGGAATCAACTTGACGGCAATGTTTTTTTCTTACTATTTCATACTTAAAAAACAAACTCACACACATAGAGAGAGCAAATTGATTTAAATTGTTATTGAATCACAAATGAGCATTTATGTACCAGGTATTGGGCCAAAAATCTTTAAAAAAATTGTCCTACTTAATTTGCAAAACACCCCTATTAAGAAAATACTATATTTTCCCTTATTTTGAAAAAAATGAATGAGGCTTAGAGAAATTGTTCTTGCCCAACTTAAGAGGTATTCAGTGGTGGAGGATAGATTTGAAATCATAAACAACCTTTATATCTAGCACTGATTAGTATTATGCAATGCCATTTATACCACATATAAATTTTCTCATCTTATTATTAAACTTTCTATAGTCTTGCATGATGCAACATATTGTTATATTAGCTAGTATAATACTATATTTTCATACATGGTTTTCTTGAAAGATTTGAATCATTTTTTTTGTAAGTAGAGACATAAACAGACACCTAATTTTCCTTAATATTTTAAAAATTCCAAAACATAATTACCTAAATACCTTTTCCCAAAGATACTAATTAATCCATGTTTTCCAAAGACATGTAACTTGAACTGTTCCCATTTATGGTTTAACAATGTTAAATAACATCTTTACAAGGATCCCTGATGGAACAGTGGTTAAGCACTCGGCTGCTGACCTAAAGGTCTATGGTTCCAACCCACCAGCCAGCCGTTCCACAGGAGAAAGATGTGCAATCTACTTCCATAGAGATTACAGACTTGGAAAACCTATGGGGAAGTTTAATCTGTCCTATGGGGTCGCTATGAGTCGGAGTCCACTTGATGGAAGCGGGTTTGGTTTTAATGGTTTTAGCATCTTCATATTACAAAATGATTGGATATTCATCACAGAAACGTTTGCAAATGACTTTCCTCTAAAAAAGTTAGACGGATGAAAGAAAGATCATCTGTAATTTTCTCACCAAGAACTATCTATTATTAATATGATACGTATGTCTTTACAGACTTTTTTTCCAAGCACATATGTTGTGAGGAGATTATGGCATAGAGAGATTTCGTAACTCGCCCAAGGTCACAGAGCAAAACCTGGATGAAATCCAGACAATCTGACTCCAGTGTTCCCTCACATCAAATCAATTGCAAATGTTTTCCTGTTAAAACATTTCTTAGCTTACTAGCCCTAGACAGACAGACTGTGGGCTGTATTGAGCCTGCAGACTAGTTGGGTGACACCTGGTCTTGACTGCTACTTTACCCTTCCTCCTGAGAAAAATCGAGATTTTTCTTTTGGTTGTGTTATTCCTTGGGGTGTCTATTTGACACCTAATTGGGAATATCAAGTCTGGGTTTCCTGGGAGGAATTAGGGATATACTTTGGGATATAATAGATCTACATGACGCAGAAAAATATATTTACCATAAAAAGTGATTTTATTGTGTTGGTGAAACCTCTTTTGCTTTATTTTCTCTCTTCCCACAAGTGGACAGGTGCAGACAATTGAGCAAATATTTGTTGCTCTTTATGATAGCCTTGGAAGCCTGAAGGGAGCAAATTCTTAAGCACTAAAGGTTGGCATTTCAAACCCATTCAGAGGTACCTTGGAAGACGGGCCTGGCGATTGCTTCTGAAAGATCACAGCCTTTAAACTCTTGTGGAGCACAGCTCTACTCTGCAACATAGGGTTGCCATGAGTTGGAACCAATTTGATGGCAACTGTTTTTTTTTTTGTTTTTTTTTTTTAATGATAGACAACTGTACTGCCACAGATTATGTGGGTTAATTACTTGGTATAGACCATGCTCATAAAGAAGAGCGTTGTTCAGGTTTAAGAAATCCCATGTAACTCATTTGAAAAGGAAACAAAATTATTGAATCTCTCACCAGTGACCTGATTCTAAACAAATTATGCTGGTCAGATATACAGAGTATATTCCAAATGATGATTGAGGAGGAACTGGCATCTCACTTGCAGAGCTTGTGTTGTTCGTAGGCCAAAATATAAGCTATTATGTCTAGTTTCTTATTATTTCATTTTAATATCTAAGTGCTAAAGCTACCCAAGTGAAGAAGAAATTAAAAAAAAAAAAAGATTTTGGAATATTGAGATGGCTCTACTGAAGGAATTATCCACTGTGACAAGATAATGGTTTATTACTGAAAGACAAATGGCTTCCAAAACCCAAGACATTTGTCAAGAAATAAAAAATTGAGACAAACATGATATATTTATTTTGAGGTACATTCTTTTAGGATTATAGTCTAGTTCCTTTGATTCAAATATGCTAAATAACCATGTATAAAAGGATAAATTTAGCTGCACATTCTGAAAACCATTGCCAAGTTTTCCAGATATGAAACGAGACTGCCTGACAAAGTTTATTGGGAAAAGAAAAAGACTTTGTTTTCAAAATGACAACTTTCTGACTGGCCTACAATACCCACTGAATCAGAAAATTCTCATTTCTAAGTGTAGTTGTAGTCAGTCACTCATTGAAAAGAATTAAGTAATAAAATCCAAGACCTACAGTCTTAAGATTTCAAAGGACTTACTATTCCATAAGAAGCCCTGGTGGTGCAATGGTTAAGCACACTCAGCTGCTAACTCAAGGGCTGGAGGTTCTAACCACCATGGCTCCATGGGAGAAGATGTGACAGTCTTCTCCCATAAAGATTATACCCTAGGCAGAAGGGGACAAGGAAGCTGGTGATAGGGAACCTAAGGTTGGGTATGGATATTGTTGATGTGTTGTGAGATTGTTAACCATTGTCATAGGGCAACATTTGTAGTAACTATTAAATGAGAAGCTATTTTGTTCTGTAAGCCTTCATCTTAAGTGAGAATAACAGCACAATTGGAAGAGCGTAGTCAGTGTCACTGAACTGTGCATGTAGAAATTTTTGAAATGGTGTATCTTTGGCTACGTGTATTTTCACCAAAAAAAAAAAAGGTTGAGAAGTTAGAGGGTTGACATGTTGCAGGGTTGTTAACCAGTGTCATAAAACAATATGTGTACTACTGTTTCATGAGAAACTATTTGTTCTGTAAGCCTTCACCTGAAGTACAATAAAAAAAAAAGTAAAAAAAAAAAAAAAAAGATTATAGCCTAGGAAATCCTATGGGGCAGCTCTACTCCATCCTATTGGATCACTATGGGTTGGCATCAACTGCAGGATTCACAGCAACAATAACAACTATTCCATATTCTTTGTATGGAATTAATAAAAGAAACCTATTTTAAATAATCATCTAAATAAATAAAGTCATTTCGGTTATATTCCTAATAGGGAGAGCTAGATATAGAATTATCTGGCTTTGTTTGACATTTTACTCTAATTATCTTCATCAACGGCTGTTGTTGTTTAGTTGCCAGCAAGTCAAGTCGATTCCAACTCATGGAGACTCCATGGATATGAAATAGAACTGCTCCATAGAGTTTTCAAGGCTGTGACCTTTTGGAAGCAGAGGCGTCTCTGGGTAGGTTGGAACCACCAATCTTTTGGTTAGTAGATGAGCATTTAACTGCTGCACCACCCAAGGACTCGGCTCATTAATGACTCGTATATTTTAACGGTTTAGAATTTTTTCTTGTATCAGTACATATTCTGTTTTTAATCAAGAAAACTCAGTGTTCTAATTCTACTTGAAATATTTTAAAAAAATTAAGATGAGTAGTGAGTATTTTCCTTTGTTTAGAGAGAAGAAAAGAATAAAGGGAAAAATAAACATAGGGAAATGAAAATACTGAGTGAGGAAGGAAGGAAAGACAGATGGAAGGAAGGAAAAGAGGAGAATAGTTGACTACAGTGGGATATTAGCAATTCACATTAGATAGACTCTGTAATGGACCTGCGGCTCCATCATCTTCCCCTAAGGGATGCAGACTCACCCACAAACTGCCATGGTTGGTAGCAGCAATAGCTTCCATTAACTGGCCTCACTCCAGTTTTAGCACTTTAAATATATGCCCAGCTACTAGTGACCTTTCATCTGTGACACACGGCTACCATCAAATATGAACAGGCTCAAACAGACTGGCTTTCCTTTGGATTTTGTTGGTGGTGGTCATGGTTAGTTTGTGTCTTAGTTATCTAGTGCTGCTATAACAGAAATACCACAAATGGATGACTTTAACAAAGAGAAATTTATTCTCTCACAGTCTAGGAGGTTAGAAGTCCAAATTCAGGGTGCAAGCTCCAGAGGAAGGCTTTCTCTCTCTGTTGGCTCTGGGAGAAGATCCTTCTCATCAATCTTCCCTGGTTGAGGTGTTTCTCAGCACAAGGACCCCAGGTCCAAAAGACGTACTATTCTCCTGGCTCTTGTTTCTTGGTGGTATGAGGTCCCCTTGTTTCTCTGCTTGTTTTTCTCTTTTATGTCTCAAAAAATATTGACTTAAGACACAATCTAATCTTATAGATTGAGTCCTGCCAAATTAACATCATAAAGATAGAATTTACAACACATAGGAAAATCACATCTGATGACAAAATGGTGGACAATCACACAGTACTGGGAATCATGACCTAGCCAACTTGACACACATTTTTGGGGGACACAATTCAGTCCATAACAGTTTGTTTGAATTAGAAAACTGAAAGACTGAAGGAATTAGGGATGAGAGAATAAAACTTTATCATGAAATATTGTCATAAGGCAGAATTGATGCCAGAGGCTCAAGCCAAATCCAAACCATGACCAAAAATTTATGGAGGACCAGAAACCTGCAGAAGCCAGTTGTTAACAGGCTATGGAAAAGCTGAGACAGGGAAAGGGGCTGAAGTATACAGTTCTGGGCATACAGACTTTTGTGGGAACTTTCCTTAGCTCTAGGCTCCATGAATCCTGTAGCCATAGATTTCTATGAAATTTCCAATTCCTCCCATTGGTGAAATTTCAACCCGTGTGAAATTGTGCACTACAGATTAGTAAGTAAACACAAGTAAGCCTGTGTGTACCTTGCTTAATGTAAACCCATGTTACCTTGTTTACTCGTTAATCTGCCCCTGGCCTGGGGTAACGGATCAGGAGAAAGATGAGGCAGTCTGCTTCCATGAAGATTTACATCCACGGAAACCCAATGGGGAAACTCTATGGGGAAGTCCTACTCTGTTCTATAGGGTCACTATGATTTGGAATCAACTTGATGGCAGTGAGTTTTGGTTTGGGTGGGTTGGGGTAATGGAAGGAAAGGTTTTTTTTTTTTTTTGTTTATTTATTTATTTATTTTTTGGGTGTTTGAAAGCTCCCCAGATGATTCTAATGTGCAGTCAGGATTGAGAACCACTGGATTAGCTTGGTTGATTCTCCATTCCTTGAAATCAAAAGAGCTAGAATGAAATTCATGTTATTAATAGAAAGGAAAGGTAAAATTAATCACTATTGCACTGTGATTTAACAACTAAATTGTATGTTCCTATACTGTGAACTAGTTATTCCTCTAATTAATGGTCTTCTTGTGGCTAATGATAATCCAATTAATTTGTTTAGCTTGTTCCAGGTTTCAAAGCATTCTCACACACACTATCCCCATTCAATAGTAACTATACATTAAACTGTTGATCTGTCTTCTTCCACAATTTTTTTTTTACCTATACATATGTATATGTATACTATTATCTAGACTTTCTCCATATTTTACAGGGCTCCTCTCCCCCAGTTTATTTTGTACAATATGTTTATAAGAATCATAATTGTGTGGTAATCTCTCTAAATCATGACATATATTTTTGACATTATCTATCAGTAGTTGGCAAAATTCTTCCTATAAAAAGCCAGGTAGTAACTATTTTAGGTTTTGCAGACCATACAATATCTGTGGCAACTATTCAACTCTGACTTTACAGTCTGAAAGCATCCATACACAACTTGTAAATGAATGGGTGTGGCTTTATAAAAATAAAACTTAACTTACTAAAGCAGGCAGCAAGCCAAGTTTGGCCCACAGGTTATATTTTGCTGAACCCTGTGCTATATAAACTATAGCTTGGCTGTATATACAGTTCTTGAGCTACAATCCATATCTTTCAAAACATGGTAAATGTTGGACCTTGTCTTTACATATTTAGGGTATCAAAAAAATCTAATGTCAAATAGACAGTTTTCTCTCCAAACAGGCAACCTATTTTGGTGGGAGGAAAATCTGATGTTTGTTTGATTTTATTTTCTTTTTTCACTGGAATTCAAAAACTTACCAAAAACATACCCAAGCAGTAGTCATATTACTGTAATTTTGCCTGATACCCAGTAACATGAAATCTTAAATATTTCTTCAATGAATGAATTTAAAAAAAAAAATGTTTCACTGTATATTCTCTTTTATGTGTAATCATTTATAATAGCCTTTTTGTACATTTTGTATCCTTCAATCATTTCATCTCTTTATTCTTCCCACTGATTTTGAGCCTTGGTCTAAGTCATTTATTGTTTTCTGTTACACCCAATCTGCTTTCTATTGCTCAGTTTGTACTTTAAATTTCACAATCATGTCGGGCTTATTCTTGTAGTTGTCCTTGACCTCAGATTATGATCATTTATTTCTACCAGTTCTTGATGTATACAGCTATTATACTCTTGAATTTAGTGGAAAATAAAAATTTAAGACTTTTTTTCAAAAAGACTTTTAATTTCTTGAAGCAAGTCTGTTTCACAGTAGGACATCTTCTCAAATATTTTCACTGGTTTTCCTCTCTTTAAATTGCCTTATTTTTTCATATGTTTTTGTTATTAGTTGCCAACTCAAAAAACAAGCAAACCCTTTGCCATTCAGTCAATTTCAACTCATGCTGACCCCATGTGTTACAGAGTACAACTGCTCCATAGGATTTTCTTGACTGTAATCTTTAGGGAAGCAGATCACCTGGGCCTTTCCTTCACAGCATTGCTGAGTGGATTTGAACCACCAACTTCAGGTTAGCAGTCGATCACAAACTGCCTGTGACAAGGTGACCTTAAATAATAGCAGAACAAAATGTGGCACCTTCCTGTGTCATCTTCATGATCACTGGTAAGTTTAATTCCATTGTTGTGGCTTGTAGGCTCAATTCGTCGCATTGAGGGTTTCCCTTGTTTTTGCAGACCCTCTGCTTTATCAATCATAAGGTCCTTTTCTTGAGATTGGTCTTTCCTGATAATGTGTCCAAAGCAAGCCAGCCAAATTCTCGCCATCCTAGTTTCTAAAGAGCATGCTGGTTGTACTTTTTCTACAACTGTTTTGTTCATTTTTCTGGAAGTCTATGGTACAGTCAATATTCTTTACCAATACTACAGTTCAAATTCATCAATTATTCTTCCGTTTTTCCTTTTCATGGTCCAGCTTTCACATGCATTTGAGGCAACTGAAAAGACCATGGCTGGGGTCAGGTGCCCCGTAGTCATCAATCTTTCCTGATACCACATGATTTATTCTCAAGTTAGTTTTATAAATAACAAGATACTGATGTGCACTCATAAAAAATAGCGAGACTAAATTCTACCATCAGTTAGGCATATTCTTTCTTGAGAATCACAGGCCCAGTCACAGACAAAAGAAGCAAGTTTAGATTTTATTTTGCTTCTTCAGGTGTCCAGCAGCCCTGGGAGAGGTAGGGAGAGAAGAAGAGTAGGAGATGGTACTGGCAGATCACTTTTGAGTTGGAGATTTCCTTATCTGTGTTCGTTGTGGTAACGCTAGGTTAGAGGAATCAATACCTTCTCCGCAGCTCCACTCCCTTCCCTTGGTCCAGACTTGCCACCAGAGAAAGAATAAATGCAGCTGCTAAATCCCTCCTCTTTGGGAAGATGATGATCTGGTTGCAAATAAATGGTTTGCGTAAAAAGGTTTCAAATGAATAAGTCAAAACAAACTTGTTGGAATGATAAATTGGTCAAAAATGAATTTTTCCAGTCACTGATTTTGCAATTTTTGCAGTCGCTGATGCCTACTTTACTTTTAAAAACAGCAATTACTCAAACTAAAGAAATAGCAGTATGATTGTTTCTACTTCTAAAAACAGTGGCCAGCCAGTGGTAATGTCTCTACTTTTATAAGCCATGATTCTTCACACTAGTGTATAACACTGTCTATTGGAAAACGGTGCACTTAAGGCAAAGGCTATAATGTTTGTATGTATGAGGAATGCCAAAATTAATGATACATAATCTAGATTTGAAATTTTTCTCTAAGTAGTACCTACTTCAGCTATTTTGCCATGTTTACTTCATTTACACTATATTTTTTAAGTTATTTTATTATTAAGTAGCTTTGATAAATTCTACTTTAATAACGTAGTTTGGATTAAAAAAAAAAAACTAAAATTCCAAATGAGGGCAAAGAAATACATATTTTTTAAGTACTTATCCATTTAGATGGGAATTTTTAGACCCTATAACGGCATCCTCTCCAAAGGCCCACCCTCTCCATGACCCTCCCTCTTATTGACACCTGGGAGCAAAGCTTTGAGGTAAGTACTATGATATCCCCATTTTACAGAGATAGTGGCTTAGGAAAAGTCTCACAGCTAGACACTGGAAAAAGTCAGATTCCATTTTAGGGATTCTGACTTACAGAGTATGAACTCTGAAACTTACTATATAATAACTTCCATAGAATGTATATAAAATCATTGAATGCATTCCTAACAAAACCATTTTATGTTTGAATTATCTGTTCTACTACTCATATTAGCACAGCATAGCGTGTAGATTCTCCAGTCAATTTATCTGATTTTCTTTTGCTATTTTTTTAGTATCATGCCTATATTTAATAAACAAATGGGAAAAAATATCTTATATGAATTTATTTTAGCTCAGAATTTCAATTTAATTTTTATTTAAGTGTTTTCAATTTCATATTGTGACATAATTGTGTACTCAATGTTCTTGCTATGTTTGGTGAAGAGACTCATTAATTCTATTACCTCTGGCAGGATAAAAGGGGAATTTTGTAATGGCTGGCAGCTACAGATCAATACCCTAACTCAATAGAGATAATTATTGAAATCACTAGGATACTAGCAAGCTGTCAGCTACAAGCAATCATTTCAGTGCTGGGATAAATCTGCAGAAAACACAAAACAAACTTTAAGTGTATTATTTTAAAATTGAGAATCTTACGCCTATGGTTGTCTCTTTGTTATCTGTTTCCATGGATCTGTCATTATTGACTCTTACTGATACATATTTGTTGCAGCGGCAACGATTGTTGGGGCGGCGAAGACAGTAGCCAAACACAACTCTTACAGAGAAGTGGGGTCAAGGAGGGTCACTCAGAGGAGTCGACCCAGCTTCAGTCCCAGGAGTTTATTTATAGTCAATACAGCAAGCAGTGAAGCAAATAACAGAACAATGGGCTTTGGGTGAATAACAATAAGTTTCGGGCAAGGGAGAAGGAATTCAGGTAAACAAGCCAATCAGACAATAGGTTTGGGAAAACAAGTCATGCCTTATTTCCTCCTCATCGCTGACAAGTCTCAACATGTCCTGTGCAGCATAGAGGCCTTTGAGGGGCTGAAGTTGTCAATAGTGTAGCCATGTTTAAATGGCATATATCCCCACACATACTGATTTTTAAACACATTGGTCCACTAAACTTCAGGTTGGGCCTTAATTCTTCGTTTGTGGGTTTTCCCCTCCTTTAGCAATCCCTGTTTTGCTGTCTTATTAAGCAGTTCAATGCATTCATTTATTTTATATTTATAAAAAATAAATATCTCCCTGGTGACGAAGTGGTTAAGACCTCAGCTGCTAACCAAAAGGTGGGCAGTTCGAATCCACCAGCCGCTCCTTGGAAACCCTATGGGGCAGTTCTACTCTGTCCTGTAGGTTGCTATGAGTTGGAATTGACTTGACAGCAAAGGGTTATTTTGACTTAAGCATTTGAAGTGATCAGAAATGGAAATGTAGGAGAAAAACTTGTGGTAAATCTATACCTGAAAGTAAAATTTCCTGTAAACATAGCACTTCGGTTGCAATATCTAAATTCTTCATGGTAAATTTGCATTTTATCAGCTAGCTATGGTTTCCCCGAACCACTGAGGCCGGAGTCATTGAGGACTCGCTTCTTCTCTCTCTCGAGTTCTGTACCGCTTTCTGCTTCTCTTAAACTATGTTAGTAAGATATTCCTTCCTCTTCTTTTGTTTGCTTGTTTTTTGTTTGAAAGTCTATCCTGGGATTCCTAGCTCCTTTTCAAAAATTACTGAATGAGACCTAAAACCTTATTACATTCGTGAATTCAAGTGGAAAGCTATTTTGTTGTATATGCCCCGAGGAAAGTCAATGAGGCTCAACTTTATATCAAACACATTTTTCACTTTTGTTTTGAATTTCTGTGTCAGCATCCTTGGTATTGTAAAGAAAATAATTAAAATGGAAAATTAATAGAACCTTTCACAAGGATATTTACGCACACATAATTACCTGCTACGGAAAAGTAAAAGCAACACTTGAAAATACTGTTAGACTAAAAACATATTGTGTGGCTTAGGAACACAGTATCATTATAAAATAGAGTATAACTTTTTCTCAGATCGGTAAGAAGTATATGAGGTAAAAGAGAGGCGGAAACTTTTGTAGCTCCTAGGATGAGTAATGTGGACATAAATGGTCACTTTTAAGAGCTTGATCCTCCCTTTTGTGTGAAGGGAGATGCAACCTTATTTCCTCTTGTATTCTAGTGCAGTGTGTAAGTACTCGCCTGCTAACAGAAAGGTTATCAGTTCAAACCCACCCAGCAACTCTGTGGGAGAAAGACCTGCTGATCTGCTTCTGTAAAGATTAAACCAAGAAACCAAACGATTGCTGACAAGTCAATTTTGACTCATAGTGACCCTGTAGGGCAGAATAGAACTGCCTCATACGGTTTCCAAGGAGCGACTGGTGGATTCAAACTGCCCACCTTTTGGTTAGCAGCCGAGCTCTTAACCACTTCGCCACCAGGACTGTTCTGTAAAGATTACAACCTAGAAAACCCTACGGGAAAAACAAAATAAAATACAAACTCTACAGGGCAGTTCTACTCTGTCACATGGAGCCTCTCTGAGTTGAAATTGACACAACAGAACCTAAGAATAGCAATAATTCTTTTTCCCAGGTTGTGGATGCCATTGCTCCTCTTTTACTAATGATTTTACTTTAGTGGACAGTCAAGAATGTCTCCAAACAACATTGGTGAAGGGTAAGACAGTACACAATACTTGGGAAGTCAGCACAACTGGTTCAGGGTAAGGTCATGGGAACTCCATGGACACATCCAAACTCCCTGAGGGACCGAATTATTGGGCTGAGGGTTGCGGGGACCATGGTCTTAGGGAACATCTAGATCAATGGGCATAACATAGTTTATAAAGAAAATCTTCTACATTCTACTTTGGTGAGTAGCACCTGGGGTCTTAAAAGCCTGTGAGCTGCCATGTAAGATACTCCACTGGTCTCACCCCTTCAGGAACAAGGGAAAATGAAGAAAACTAAAGACACAAGGGAAAGATTAGTCCAAGGGACTAATAGACCACAACTACCATGGCCTCCACCAGACTGAATCCAATACAACTAGATGGTGCCCAGCTACCACCACTGACTGCTCTGACAGGGATCATGATAGAGGGTTCCAGAGAGAGCTGGAGAAAAATGTAGAACAAAATTCTAAAACAAAACAAAACAAAAAAAACCACCAGACTTACTGGCCTGACAGAGACTGGAGAAACCCCAAGAGTATGACCCCTAAACACCCTTTTAGCTCAGTAATGAATCACTCCAGAGGTTCACCTTTTACCCAAGATTAGACAGACACATAGGACAAAATGAGACTAAAGGGGCACACCAGCCCAGGGACAAGGACTAGAAGGCAGGAGGGGACAGGAAAGTTGGCAATAGGTAACCCAAGGTGGAGAAGGGAGAGTACTGACATGTCATGGGGTTGTTAACCAATGTCATAAAACAATATATGTACTAACTGTTCAATGAGAAGCTAGTTTGTTCTGTAAACCTTCGTCTAAAGTACAATTTAAAAAAAAAAAAAAAGAATGTCTCCAAACAACCTACCTTACAACTTGTATGTGAAATACATTTTCTAAAAGTTACATATAAATTACTATAGGACCTGGAGCAGAACTATGGCAGTCAAAGAAATTAAGAACCAAGAAACAATGATGTTTCTTGAAATAGCAGCATACTGGACAGAAATGGATGGTTGATTTTCATAGATGTTTCTTCTGTCATGAAAACCAACTGGTAATTTTAGTTTCCTATTTGACAAAGTAAGACAAAGAGTAAAAAAAAAGAAATTAAAAAAGGGAAGTGAAGTCTTTATCCAGGTGCTCAGATGCAAATTTGATCATCAATTTTGTCTTTATGTAAACAGTGAATGCTAGCAGATGACGGTCCTACACAAAAACTGACTTTATAGACCTCTAGAGACTTTAAAAGTTTGGTGTATTTTCTATCTCAGAGAAAAGGTATGGAACATAGTTTCCAGCCATGACATTACATGTATTAATTTTAGAAGCAGCCTGGTACCCATGGTTGGTGATCCACCAGGGGCTTAGTCCTGGACATTAACATGATGGATTTATCCTGATCCTAAAAAGCATTCTTTTGAAAGTCAAACTTCTATGGTATGGAGAAAAGCACTTAATTCATTTGCCAATGAAAGCTTCTTCGAGAAGCATGTGGTGCAAATGGAAACAGTTCTTTGACTCTCATTTAACCTTTCTTTAAGTGTATTTTTCTTTTCTATCCTTTTTTCTTATTTTCATTATAGTAATTCTTTGGTTTATGGTAGTAATTGCATCTAATACAGGGTTTCTCAACTCCCATTCTACTAATATTTTGGGCTGGATAATTCTCTCTTGTGGGGGCTGTCTTATACTCTGTAGGATGGTTAGCAGCATCCCTGGCTTCTACCCAACAGATGACAGTGGCACACACACCCCCACCCCAGTCCTAATAAAGAATGTTCAGAGACATTGCCAAATGTCCCCTGGGGACAAAATTGCCAAAGGTTAAGAACCATTGCTCTTGTGCTTAATGTTGTCTATTGTCTTGTTTCCCTGGTGGCACAGTGGGTAAAGCACTTAGCTGCTAACTGAAAGGCCAGTGGTTCGAACCCACCAGCTGCTCCAAGGAAGAATGATGTGGCAGTCTGCTTCCATGAAGATTAACCCATTGCCGTTGCACGGATTCCAACTCATAGCAACCCTATAGGACAGCGTAGAACTTCTCCGTAGAATTTCCAAGAAGCAGGTGGTGGATTCGAACTACCGACCTCTTGGCTAGCAGCCAAGCTCTTACCCACTGCACCACTAGGGCTCCTTTTTTTTCTTTTCCCCCTTCAGAAAACCTGGTGGTGTAGTGGTTAAGAACTACGGTTGCTAATCAAAAGGTTGGCAGTTCAAATCCACCAGGCACTCCCTGGAAGTCCTTCGGAGAAGTTCTACTCTGTCCTATAGGGTTGCTATGAGTTGGAATCAACTCGACGGCAATGGGTTTGTTTTTTGCTCTGTTTTTATTGTCTTTTTACAGTATCTGGTTGACCTAGATACAAATAAGTCATGTGAATTACCCATTTATTTGACTCATTTGAGAATATAAGACACTGACATGATAATTTTCTAAATGGGTAAGTGGGTTATCAAAATAATTATAGTAAGAATAATACCAGATAACAATTAATGTGTACTTACTCTTGTAAACAATGCTAAGCACTTAAAGTGTTACTAACCTATCTAATATTCACTTAACCTTATGACTGCTAACCGAAAGGTTGGCAGTTTGAAACATAAACACATAAACTATATATATATTTATATATATACATGCAGATATATATATAATTATTTTGTACTAATAAGCAGAAGTATATGCTGCTTATTTTTTTCCTTGTTCCACAGTATCTACCATTCCCCGCACCTGACTTTATTTTCATTTTATTTTAATGAAAGATCAAGAAAATTTGGAAAGATATAGCATGAGACAATATAGACAGATTTTATATCACAATATCTTTGTATCTCAGTATCAAGATAACCATCTTATTAAAAGTAAAACCACAAATGTGCCACCTTTCAAAAAAAAAAAAAAGTGAACTTTTACCTCACTACCATTGCTGAGTGAGTCATCTCATTTATGTTGTTAGGATCATTTTTACGCTGCTGTGGATATACAGGAATAACTTGAAAGCTAGCTAATAGCTCACTGTTTCCCACTGGAGATAATCCCCACCCCCCCGCAAGGAGTCATTTGGCAATGTCTGAAGTCATTGTTCATTGTTATGATTGGAGGGGTGCCAATGGAATTTAATGAGTAGAGGCTAGGGCTACTGCTAAATATCTTGCAATGCACAGGACAGCCCTCAGCCCCACCTCAACAGAGAATCCGCGGGTCCGCGGTGTCAACAGTCCGAAGTTGAGAAATTCAAATAGTTTATCATCTGAATAGAGCTGCTGTATCCTGCTTTTAACTTCTCTGCTAGTACTCAGCTTACTTAGAAATTCTGCTCAGAAACAGCTGTGAAAAAATAATAACAACAATAAGCTGTGCCTGCAAAGACTGACTAAAGCTTGTTTCATTTAGCAATGTGCTCACCAACACCTGTACCTCAAATCAATGTTATGTATGAAACCAATACAAAGAAAACAAATACTTTGCTAATGGTATGCCAAGCTGTAGTAGGAGTGCCAAGAAAAAGGATTTCTTCTTGTAAAGGTTTCTCCCAGGCTGAAATGTAACATGATGTTTCCAAACCACTAAATGCATTTTAACTCCCAAATTATGACAAAATGTCTTGATTCTCTGACGTTTGTTCTGAGATAGGAGAGGGATCTCCTTGTGCAGAGCAAGTTAGCAGTCAAAATAAAGAACTATAGGCAGGACTTCAGACCTTCTCATTATACGAATCTGTCCTATAAATGCATTTCTAAATATCATGCTTCTGTTCATCCAGCCAGGAGTCACCTCATTTGGTTTGGTGATAACTCCACTGTAAATACCTCCAACTCTGGAAAGTCACACTGTCTATTCTTGATGACAAAAACTCTGTGTGTGTGCGTGCAGGTATACAAGCATGTGCAACTATACTGTGGTGCAGACCTCCTTCTTCCTTTTGCCCTATGCTTCATTTTTCCTTTATCTTTTTCCTTCTACCATTCCTGCTGTGTGAATAAGGCAGCAACTTCCTGGGAAGAAAATGGGTAAATCTGCACTGCAACCTAAAGGGTGCATGTGTCAGCCACATAGATGTCTCCCTGCTGAGCAGCCTCTGCTCCAGTCATTCTGATGAAGGCTCCTCTGGGGAATTTATTCTTGAGACTATCTGCTGGGGCTCTGTGGCAATTGAATATCAGATTGTTTTAGAGTACAGTACTTGGTGGAGGGATAGAGCATATAGACTGACCCCAAGTTTCCATTTACCCAAGATTCATAACTATTCTCCCATATAAAAACCTGCCTATTGCACGTCCTGCATTTTGTTTGTCACGTATTAACAATTGTCTGCAGAGATACAATTCACAGACTAGTGTAAAACAAGGAGATCGGCCATAATGGAAAGATCAGGCATTTTGGAATCAGAGACCCTTGCTTTTAGGGCTGACTCTGATGCCATGCACAGCACAAATAACCCCCATGCGATATTTTTGTCTAAATAGTTGCGCTCTAATCAAGACTGTACACATCGCTTCCATTTACAGGTAATATGAGAGAATAGAAGGATAATTAAATGACACTAAGAGGAAGGAAACAGACAAATCGTGGATGTGGGACACTGTATTGGAGAACTAATGTAATTTTTGTAATAAGTCAATGCAATGGGAGAAAAATAAGGAAGGCAGGCTGTTCTATATTAAAAAGACTTAAGAAATACAATTATCAAGTGGCAATGTCTGGGTTGGATCCTGATTCAAACCAATAGTAAAAGGATATTTTGAGACTATCAGGGAAGTTTGATTATGGACTGGACATTAGATGATACTAAAAAAATTATTATCACTTGGAAATATTTCAGGCCTGAAAACTGACTTATACTCATGCAAAATATGTCCATATTTTTAAAGTATGAATATAAATGTAAATTGCAGTTCAAATTACACGATGCCTGGAATTAGCTTTATAATACTTCGGCAAAGAAAAAAGCAAAATGAAAGTCATGAAACAAGTGAGGCAAACGTCTTGGAAAAAACTGAGTGATAGGAACACAGTGATTCATTGTGGGATTCTCTCTCCTTTTTTGTGAAATTTGAAAGACTGTATAACAAACCTTAAAATAGTAAGAATACCTACTTCAGATGCAGACTTATAGGTTCAAGTTAGACCTCTCCCTCTAGATTTACAAATTTTGTTCTGGCTTCATTTATTAAATTTTTAATCACATTCTCATATGCTATTAAAAAAAAAGATAATGTTACTTTTTCATGTAAAGACAATTTATGTTCACAGATTTAAAGGACTGGTACATAACGTAACGGATCATCATTATAATCACAGCATTTTCACTAGTGAAATATTCTTGCAGATGTTTGGCTCATCTGTGCCAGACTTTCTCTAAAATGTATATAAAATGCCAGAAAAAGAATTAAAAGTGAAAAGGACATTAAATAAACTGATTTTCACTCCTGAATTCTTCTCGCTTATGCACACATACAAACACACGTACACAAGCAAACACATGCATGTGTGCGCACACACACACGCGCACACACACACACACGCACACCTTAACTAATTGATGCATTCCTTTAGAAAGAATGTATTATCATAAGAAACATTTTCTTTAAGATCTGTAAGAATTTCCTCTTCTAAAATAGCTCCCTTTTCAAAGAGGGTAGGATCAAGGTTAGCATTTTTGAACTTTCCATAAAAAGTAATTTTAGACTGATGTAACTGGCGGAGTTTAGAATAAACATTCTAAGCACTGCATTTTAGAGATAAGCTTGAGTTGTGGGACCATTTTATTCAAATTATATATGTTTAATTCCATTAAAAGCACATTGCCTTCACAAACATCATGCACTTTATATTCAAATGGATTCAAGGTGTTGTTAGGTGCCTCCAAGTAGATTTCTACTCAAAGCGACCATAAAGAACAATATGTCCTTTAAATGGTATTGCCATATTGTGAGGGTTGAGCAATGGTACTCTGATGCTACAGCAGTCATCAAAAGTAGTTACAGGACCTTCCCTAGAAGCTCTAATACATTTATGATTTCTGTCATCAATTTTGTGTTTGTTTGCTTTAATCTGAGAAGAAGAAAACAGATAGAAATGAGGAAGGAACCAAGGGAATCCTCCCAATGGAACCGCCGAGTATCCTGGAATAAACGTGCAGCTGTCCCCTTAGTTGGGATACCCATTAACCTCCTGCCCAGGATGAGGGCCAAAAGCTGTTTTTGAGCTTCAGAATTAATCGTTTTGTTATTTTAATTGCAAATAAATTATAAATGATTTCTTCTTTACCTGACATATAGAGCTTAACATCCATTGGTTATTATTCCAGTAGAATCCTTCATCACTTCAAGATGAAAGATGTTTGCAGGAGGAATTCTGCCAGATTATAGGATCATTAGACTGGTCCTGATTCATCATCCTTCATAATGTTTGGCTGTAATCTGCACATTTATATGATAATATTCCAGTTATGATTAAATGTTCCCATATTATCCTTTCGGATAAGACAGCACTTGCTTAACTCTTTCTCTTTCTTCTCTCATGCAACATCACTGTCAATTATGGCCTGGATGTGATTTCAATAGACTACATAAATTGAACATGGCAGCATGCATTTAGGTATCTTAAAAGCCCTTGTGCAAGCATTACAGGAAACCCTTCAGGAAATGACAGATTACTCAGAGGCACTTCTTGTTGAAATGTATGTTGTGTTATAATTGGAGGGTAACATTTCTGGGAAGTCAGCATGGCTGGATTCTCATCCCCTATTCTTCCACAGACCACAGTCCTACAAGTACTGGAGACAATATAAGCACAGAGAACACAGTGTGTCATTGCTTAGAACGCTGACCCCAAACCTGAATATCTACTAGAAGCAGCCTCTGCCCTACAACCAAAATAGACAAAATATTTTCTTTTTTCCCAGACCCATACCCATTTGCATGCCAATAACAAGTAAAACTTAGAGGTGGCAAAGCAGCAAATAATGCCAGAGGGAAAGCAAGGCTTACTTCCTGAACCCAAGGGCAGGGCTGAGCTAATTAAAACACGCATAGAGTTTCCTAGGTCTGGGCAGTTCTTGAGACACCGGTCCCATCTTGAGAGAAGAGAGACAGAACCCTACTAAGATTCACCCCCAAACCTGTTGCCATGGAGTCAATTCTAACTCATAGTGACTCTATAGGACAGAGTAGAACTGCCCCATAGGTTTCCAAGGAGCAGCTGGCAGATTCAGACTGCCAGCCTTTTGGTTAGCAGCTGAGTCTTTAACTACTGCACTACCAGGGGTCCATCCCACCACCCTAGATTGAAGAGCCTGGCACAGAAAAAGCCCTATCTTTGACCACTATGGCCCATTCCAAAATCTTTGCTCAAGGAGAGTAGGTAGGGCTAGAGGAAGGGGGAGGGAAAAGGAAGTAGCCTCATGCCCTGAGGCCACAAGTGCTATTACACTTAAGTGGTTCCATCAGTGGAAATACTCTTGATGAATATAAGTTTATAAACACTCCATTAGCAATATTAAATTATACGATGTTCACATCAATTACTTACACATGATCATAAAGATTATATAACATTAGATTTTATTTTATAAAGTTATTTCCTATGTAATAAAAATACGTCATATTTTATCCCAGACTCGATTACACACATAAATTATAGTCTTGCTTTAATTCTGATTTGCTTGAGCACCCATAATAACAGATAAGTTACTGCTATGTTTCATGCATCATATTAAATTTGATGATAAAGATATTCTCATTCATTTTTTTAGTTTTAACTTTTTATTTTGATGTAATTTAAAATTTAGGGAAAAGTGCTAAGGTGAACAAAGAATTCCCATACATGTATCACCTTATTCTTCAAATGTAAACACTTTATCATATTTGCTTTGTCATTTTTCCTCTTTCTCCCAATTTTTTCCCAAATCTTTTGAGAGTGAGTTACAAATATGTCCCTTCATCCCTAAATAGTTTAGTGTGCATTTCTTCAAAAAAAAGAAAAAAGGAGGACATTCTCTTACTTATCCATAGTATAATTATCAAAATCTGAAAATTGAGTCATACAATACTAAGCCACATCTGGCATTTAAATCAGAGACCTTATTCAGAATTTGCCAATTGTTTTAATAATGCTCTTTATAAAAAGGAAAAAAAAAAAATCCTGGATCATATGTTGCCTATTGGTCTTTCTTCGTTTTCTTTTCAAATTTGAAACATTCTCTCAGTCTCAATACACAAACAAAGAAAGAGGACTCATACAGATCTGCCAAAATAATGAGTGACTGGGTTGATGTTCAAATTCCTGTCCCTTTGATTTCCTAAGCTCATTCTCAGTCCAATGTAGCATGAAACCTCTCCTGCCTTGTATGCTGGAATATGCATATACTCTTTGCATTTGAATATTAACATCTGCAACTGCCATATGACAAAGTTCTGGAGTATTTTGCTCTCCTGAGAAGCCTACTTGATAGTGCTTCTAAACAGGGTTACCAATTCACAAGCTTGATAACTTTTTTTTTCTTTTTATTGAATTTACTGATGCTTAGTTGAGATTTATCAATTTGACGATCTCTTTCAGCTTCAGATGATACAACCTTATTCAGGCTTCATTTAGAGTTTCAGTAAATTAAACAAGACCTGTTTATTTTTAGTTATTACTTGTGTAGCATTTGTCAAAAGCCTTGCAAGCATTTAGCCAATGAAGAACTACGGTTGTATAACTGACAATTCTATATAAGGTGTACAACACAGGAGTGAGGGTATGTGCCATGTTTAAGGGAAGAACAATTATATTTTAATTAGAATTCTACCAAATGAGGAAAAAAAAAAAAAACATGGAGAATTTCACTGTTTTATAAGGTTTCATAGATTTGGACCACAATGAAATCTGTGATGGCATCGATCAGAGTTCTGTTCTTAGTTTTGCTCCGTCTCTGCTCTGCACCTGTTGTAATGCCAAGTAGAGCAGCAAAGTGACTACAAAAATTCATCTACTCTTGTTTGTAAAGAGAGTTTATCATAATTTCAAGTAATTAAAAAATAAAGAAATAATAGTATAATAGTATTTAATAGTATATATTTGTATTTATATACTTATAAGTGAATAAAAATACTTATGATAATATAAGTTGGATGTGTTATCATATTATAACATAATATGGGTGGGTGGGTGGGTGTGTGTATGTTTCATTGACAGGGGCTGACACCAAGTATGAAACAAGCAGAGCTTGACTGAGACAAAAATACCTGGACTTCAGTCCGTATTACCCTCTGGATTTGCTTCATAAAAAATAATTATGATTAAAAACTCATTTCACCATAGTGCCCCCGACTCAAACGTAAAGCCTGTATCAAAGATAAAACAGAGCCACCACTGGTTTCTCAGCTCTCAGAAGCTGTTCTAGGACCACATTATTCTCAGCTGACATATCTGTGAAATCTTAAATGTATGTCATAGGTTAGTTTTCCTTACCGTTTTTTAATTAACTATGTGCATTCTACCTGTTGAGCAAAATAACAATTTTGATAGATTTTTAAAATTAATTCCACTCATTGTTAAACTGCAAATGTATAGCCTAATTTCATTTTCTTATGAATCAAATGGGGTTTAAGAAATCTACTTGACCTCCATCGGACCTCAGGGGTTGTGAATGCCGTTGGGATTATTTTACAGATTTTTAAAACACCTGCTATATAATGGAAGGAACGCCACATGTGTCTGTGTCCCTAAACTTAATTAATTTTTAGTTTGCTGTAGGAGTCAGGTTGCAAGAAATAAAACAGTATATGAAATGGTCAGAGCAATGAACAGTAGCGTAAGAAAGAGAAACTCTCCGACTGACTCCCCTATGAACATCATGTTGCATGGTAACTTGAATCAGCAAGAAATCTCTTAATTAATTGTGTCTTTAGGATGTTTTCTTGAGGGCTGGCTTTGCAAAAGGCAGACGAACTAAAACTAGGGCGGGGTTGGGGGTGGGCAGGAAACTGCTGTGCTTACAGCTCGGTCCTCTTGGTAGCATAAACGTTGTAAACAGCGCTCAGGTGCTGTCCGGGAAAGACGGTAGACATGGAACTCAAAGGAACCCAGAATTTTACATCACCTCGGTATTAGCCGGTGACACAACGTAAGGCCGAAACATGACTTCACAGAGCTTGAACAATGCCTTCTACATGTTGTAAAAGAGAAGTTGAGCCAGCAGACTATAAAAGGTAAACTTATGAAAAACCAACTAAACCAAACCAAAACAAAAACAGATGCTATTTTAGAATTTCACTAAGCTTCACTAGTCTAAGGTCAAGCAAATTCTAATCGTAAAGCTGTGGCTGACTGTGCAGGGCAAATAACAGTCTATTAGGCAAATTTCAAACGATGAATTTTTAATGCAATGTGCTGATTAAACCACGGTCTTCATTTGCCTCTTTCGAAAGATTTTGTTAAAGAGTAATTGAAAACCGTAGTAACAATATTGAATTAGTCCTTGAAAGCTTCCTACTCAAAAGTTCATAGAGATTTTTCTTGAAAATATAGTGTATATTCATCAATAAATATTCAGGTAGAAAATGTAAGTGGTCTAAAAAAGAAACAGATGAGCACTTCACTGGGGAGAAAATCTACCAAATGTAATTATATGAATACTTTGAGGACCACTAAGCTCAGCTGGACTCCAGTAAAGAATACCAGCCTGTGGATCCTGAGCGTTTCACTGGCCACTGGCCTTATTCAGGCTCACTTCACTCCTAAAGTCCTTGAGAGAGCAGAGTAGATGAATGCGTACTTCCTACCAAATGCATTAATGTGAAACCAGTTTAAACTGTGAAATTGAAATTGAGTGAACACTTGCAATCTATAGCAATTTAATTGTGTGCAAAAATAAACTCTTGTTCTAGATGCTCCAAACTGAAAACAAACCAACAAACTGACCAAAAAAAAAAAAAAAAAGCTTGTGTTCTGGGGATTATACAGACACAGCCATGTAAGATGATTAAAACACATTTAAACTAATTTTTTCCCATGATTTGAGTCTTTTTTTCTTTTCTTTGGGAGATTCATGTTTTTTACATGCATGAACCAGAATGTTTTAACCGAATATGAGGATTTTTTTAAATTAGTCTAGTAATAAAACAGTTATGAGAGAAGAGAATGGATAAGGTTATATTTGCAAATAATGCTTCAAGTATTGAGGAAAAAATAATGCTTGAAATTACCTGCAAGGAAAGATTAAACAATGGTTATGGAGCCCTGGTGGCTCCGTGGTTAACCAATCGACTGCTAACCATGGTTCAAAACCACCAGTGGCTCCATGAGAGAAAGATGTGGCAGTCAGCTTCTGTAAAGATTTACAGCCTTGGAAACCCTATGGGGTCACTATGAGTCAGAATCCACTTGACAGCAGTGAGTTTGGTTTGGGTTTTTATAGGAGGAAACATTATGGACTACAGAAATTTCAGTGATTGAGTTCCTTATGCATTCAAGACTCATAAAAAAAAAAAACAGAGGACTGTATTATTTAATGACAAATATGAACTTCATCTGCAACACAGTTTGTACAAGTTATTATTTTTTCTGTTATTTGTTTTTTGTTATTGTTGCTGAAAATATACACAGAGGAACATACACCCATTCAACAATTTCTACATGTACAGTTCAGTGACATTGATTGCACTCTAGTTGTACAACATTCTCACGCTCCTTTTCTGAATTTTTCCTCCTTCGTTACCATAAACTCATGGTCCCATAAGTTTCCTATCTAATCTTTCCAGTTGCTGTTGTCAATTTGATCCTATATAGACTGTTCTTAAAAGTTAACACAATGCTCAAGGCAGACATTCTTTACTAGTTAAGCCCAGTTGTGTGATAGATATATTTATAAGAAACAAAAAAATAAAAAATAAAAAGGCAGCTGCTGAGGCTGTTTATGTACAACCAAACACTTCATGGGATTTGATTTCTTGGTTTGGAGGGTTAGGGTCTGGTTTCATGAGATATCCCGGTTAATTGACCATTGCTGCTGGGAATGCAAAATGGTACAGCCTTTGTGGAAAACAATGTGACTATTCCTCAAGAAACTAAAAATAAAACTATCATATGACCAGCAATTCCACCCCTAGGTATATACCCAAAAGATTTGAAATCAGAGACTCATAGACTTGTACACCAATGTTTATAGCAGCAATATTCACAATAGCTAAACGGTGGAAACAACGTTAATGCCCATCAGCAGATGAATGGATTAAAAAAATGTGACACATACAATGGAATACTACTCAGCCAGTATGAAAATGAAGTCTTGATACATGCTACAGTATGGATGGAGCTGGAAGACATTATGCTGAGCAAAATAAGTCAATCACAAAAGGAAAATTTTCTATGACTTCACTTATACAAAAAAACAAGAAAAGGCAAATGTATAGAGACCAGCATCTATTAGTGGTTACCAGGGGTGGAAAGGAGAGGGAAAAGAGAGGTTAATCGTGATGGAAATAATCACATCTTTTAAGGGTAGGTTTGCACAGCTGATTATTGTAATTGCTGTCAATAAGTTGTACACCCGTAAAAAGCTGAATTGACAAAAGTTGCGTGATATATTTATTTACAACAATGACAACAACAAAAAAATGGAGTAGCTGCTGAGAATGCTTATGTACAGCCACATATCTCATGGAATTTGTTTCCTTGGTTTGGAGGTTTAGGGTCATGGTTTC
This sequence comes from Trichechus manatus latirostris, assembly GCF_000243295.1. NCBI lineage: Eukaryota > Metazoa > Chordata > Mammalia > Sirenia > Trichechidae > Trichechus > Trichechus manatus. The sequence goes on from NW_004443940.1 coordinate 5,136,532, forward strand.
ATGGGATGCCCCAGTTAATTAGCCTAATAATGGCATTAGTGCTTCTGCTCTACCTCCTAGTTGTGTGTGTAGTGCCTGGGGTCTTAAAAGCTTGTAAGTGGCCATCCAGGCACAATTGGTCTCTATTCACCTGGAGCAACAGAGGAAGAAGGGGAGTTAGGAATAGGAGGAGGATATGGAATATATGGCTAATTACCTCCGTGAACGACTGTCTCCTTTGACATGAGACCAGAAGAACTGGATGGTGCCTGGCTACCATTACTGAACAATTTGATCAAAGATTCCATAGAAGAATCTTGATCAAAAGGGGCAAAATGCAGAACATAATTTTAAATTCTCATGGACTTTAGACTTTCTGGAGTCATGTAGGATGGATGAACCTCTGAAACTATTGCCCCGAGATAATTTTTACACCTTAAACCAAAAATATCCCTGAAGCCATCTGAAAACCTAGCAGTAATTTAGCATAACCGGTTAAAAAAATCTGCGTTGAGCATTATGCTCTTTTAAACCAAAAACCAAACCAGTTGCCTTAGAGTTGATTCTGACTCATAGTGACCCTACAGGACAGAGTAGAACTGCCCCATAAAGTTTCTAAATGGCAGTTTGTGGATTCAAGCTACTGACCTTTTGGTTAGCAGCTGTAGCTCTTAACCACCGCACCACCAGGGCTCCACGCTCTTTTAAGTACTATTTATATGGGATCAAGCTGACAATGGCAACTCTAAACATTAGATAGGAAACTTAAGGGGTCGTGAGTTTATGTTAACGAGAACAGGAGGGCGAGAATGGTTGTACAATTTGAAGAATGTAATCAGTGTCACTAGATTGTACATGTAGAAACTGTTGAATTGGTGTATGTTTTGCTGTGTATTCTCAAGAACAACAATATAACGTTTAGGGGAAAAAAAAGACTGTAGTCTCTTTTATGCTACATTGTATGGTAGCTTTCCCTCTTATGAGGAAAAAAAAAAGATATTATCTACCCTGGTTTAATTTAAAATAGTTTCTTGAGGATTAGATGAGTATAACTATGGGAAGTAGTTTGAAAAGTATAGTTACATCCTGTAAGTTATTTTATTAAACAAACAAACATATTTGTAATCTTTCAATCACTCCTCAACCCATTCCTTATCTGGCTTACAAAAATATGAGCTTCCATATCTGAAGACTAAAATGACCTTTATCACTAATAAAATAGATTCAGAATAATCCTCCTTGCCTCACAGAAATTGCTCTTTCCATGATCACCATTAATCTCCATGTGGCTAAATCCAGTTGACATTTCTCTGTTCTCACCTCACCCTACTTCTCAGTGACCTTCAGCAGAGCTGAAATCTCCCTCCTTCCTGAAACACTCTTCTCTTCTTGATTCCAGACTACCACAATCTCCTGGGTTTTCTCTTACCCCTCAAAATTAATTCTCAATTTCTTTTGCTGTTACTTCTACTCTTAATAGACTTCTAATTTTGTAGGTGAGTAGGGTTCTCAGGGCATCATCTTGCCTTTCTCTTTCTTATCGATAATTTCTTATTCAATCTAGTTTTGAAATTTCAGGTAATTTATTAACACATAAATTGTACTTTGAGAAAATGCTTCCTCTCTAAATGAACAAATAACTTCAATTAATTTTCTTGATTAAATACGTATTCATTGAAAACCTACTGCGTGTTGAACGTAAGACAAGGTTTTGGAAATAAAATGATGAGTGTAGTAGATTGCAGTTTGGCCTGGATGTGACACACGACAGACACGTTCATTTCTGATGAAGAGGTCCTCCTTGTGAGGGAGTGATTACCCCTTGACAGAAACACTGCAGATAAAAACCTGATTAGTGTTTGACATCTAATCTGAAGGTAAACAAGATAAAAATAATTCTAATGTTTTATGAAAAGACTCCCTGCAAATTCCATGCATTATAATCGCACAGTTTCATTAGCTACCCTTATGATTTTTTTTATTTTCTTTCAAATAAAGTTGGCCGTATAATTAAACGTTAACATTCACATATTTAAGGAAAATGGTCATATGATAAAATAGCAATAGCATTATTCATTTTATCCTAAAATGTGAATACAGTTCACACACACACACACACACAACACACACACAAAAGAAGGCAAAAATAATGAATTAAAGATTTAGAAAAGGCCACTAAATATTCTGATTATTTCTTTTATGTGTTTATATTTATGCTTTCCTTTTAAATATTCAGGTTTTATATCTCTTTTATTGACTAAAAATGTATCAAGAACGTTTTCTCAGGTCAACAGTTGATTTTGTTAAAATGATTTTTAATTGTTGTTGTTGTTAGGTGCCATCAAGTCAGTTCTGACTCATAGAGTCCATATGTACAACAGAATGAAACACTACTGGGTCCTGCACTACCTCACAATCGTTGTTATGCTCGAGCCCATTGTTGCAGTCACTGTGTCAATCCATCTTGTTGAGGATCTTCCTCTTTTTCGTGACCTTCTACTCTACCAAGCACGATGTCCTTCTCCAGGGAATGGTCCCTCCTAATAACATGTCCAAAGTGTGTGAGACGAAGTCTCACCATCCTCGCTTCTGATGAGCATTCTTGTACTTCTCCAAAGACACATTTATTCGTTCTTCTGGCAGCCCATGGTATATTCAATATTCTTTGCCAGCACCATAATTTAAAAGCATAGATTCTTCTTTGGTCTCCCCTATTCATTGTCCAGAATTCACATGCTTTTGAGGCAATTAGAAACATCATGGCTTGAGTCAGGTGCACCTTAGTCCTTAAAGTGACATCTTTGCTTTCTAACACTACCAAGAGATATTTTGTGGCAGATTTGATTTGTTTGATTTCTTGACTGCTGCTTCCATGGGGTTTGATTGTGGATCCAGGTAAAATGAAACACTTGACAACTTCAGTCTTTGCTCCATTTATCATGATGTTGCTTATTGATGCAGTTGTGAGAGTTTTCGTTTTATGTTGAGGTATAATCCATACTGAAGGCTGTGATTTTAAACTGGTATGTCGTATTTCATCTTGAGGATATACCATACTTACATGTTCTATATTTTTTCCTCTGTGCACTATTATTTTCATATTTTTTAATTTAAAAGATATAATTAGGTTTTAATTACATTAATATATATTTGTTAATGTTGTTTTAATTAAAAATCAAAGATTTTTTAATTAATAACTTTATTAACCAATTTATATCTGTATATTACCTTCATGAGTTTTATAGAACCTTTTTAAATGTTCTTACTTTCTGAGTTAGAGATGGGATAGTCTGAGATTTGTGGCGTATTTTCTTAGTTTAATATTATTTTTTGAACATTTCATATATTTCTGGTGCTCAGGGAGGGGCAGGGAATGGGATGATATTATCTTAGTAGATTATATATACACACATACATATAAATACACACATTCATATATGTGTGTCTTTGTAGAAGTTCCTGAGATGTGCTTCTTGCTTCCTGGCACTTTATTAATACTACATTGCTTAGAAAGGTAAATGGATAATGTGCTTGGCATATCTCATGGTTTCACTTTACCAAACCAGAGCACTTCAGTAGTCTTAAACCCTCAAACACAGTTCTTCAGGAGTCCTAGATAATTTTTAAAATTTGGCAGAATCACTTAAATGCCCAGCAAACAAGTAAAAATAAAAGTGACAGTTAACTGGACCAAAAAAAAAATATATTATCGTCCTTCATGATAATTTATAGAACAAGGCATGAAAAGCTAGGATGATCAGTCATTTTGTCAAGCTCTATGTAGAATCTGTTGGCTTTAAAAATAGAACAGGTTGATTGAAGATGATTTTAAGATGATAGCAAAGGGAGATACTAAAGCACATCAAAGACAAACTAAAAATGCAAGTGTAACAAACAAGAGGATGTGTGTTCACTAGTCATATCCTGCCATGTGTGGCATAGAAAAGGACTACTGATCTTAGAGTTGATCACCATTGTTCATAAACCCGAACTACTAACTCAATGAAGAGATTGGTCTACAATATCTCCGTAAGATAAAAGTCCATGCTATCCTAAAAAGATTGTCAGTGATGGGCTCTGGGCTAGCCTATTTTATTTTTGAATTGTTTCGGTTTAAGAAGCAGCAGAGTACAGCAGTAAAGAACATAGCTTCTGAAGCCAGACAACCTGGGTTCGCAACTCAGTCCCACCACTCACTCCAAGTGACCATGATCATGCAAGCCATCTAACCACAGTGTGTTAATTGATTTATTACCTCTAGCAGTTGTAAAAGTTCTTGGCACATAGTAACTGCTATGTAAGAGTTAAATATCATTAATATACCAGTTTTTAGAAAGTTCCGTCTTTTATTGAGATAAACTGGTTTCACCACAAAAATCTATTTAAAAATTAACAGCTAACACTAAATGAACTCTGATAGTAGTTAACATACTTTATATGCACAATTATAATTTTTATTAGTATTTGGTCTTATAGAATGCAAATCCCAAAGTCTTAATATTCCACGCCATGAAACTTTCTTCTGAGTGGCAAGACAAGATGATGAGGGCAAATACAAATCAACCACCATCAGTCATGTTTTTGATACAGTTCTGAGTCTACCTATATCCACTGCCATCCTACTTTGGCTTTCTGAATGAAACATTACTTCTACAGATAAAAAAACCTATCAATTATCGTCTTCCATCCCCTCATCAACTCCACCAATTATAAGGCATACTATTTTTATAAGGTGACATCATTGACTAAAAGATATATTTCTATTTCAGAGATGTCAAGACTGTGGAAAAAAAGAATATCCTCAAATCAGTGAAATTATGTACACGATCTCTCAGCACTTTCTATTTCTCTTTAATACCACTTAGTAAAATTGTTCTCGATGATACAATTATCTCTTTAATAATACGTTTCCTGCATTAGAAAGTAAGCTTTATGAAGACAGTCTCTACCTTAATTATTCATCATTATTCACTGAATAAATAATCACTGAGCACCTACCATATGCCAAATAATCTGCTAGGCACAAAGAGAAACCGATAGCTCCTTTCTTACTTGGAGTCCTCAGACTAACCACAGGATCTATCACCTTTTTTGACACCTAAAAGGTATCCAGTATGTATCAATTTAAAATTAACTCCATTTCTGTATCTAAGGCTGATTCCTGAAACACACATATTTGAATATGACAATCATGTGTCTCACTAGATTTCTTTTCAAAGCAGAGATGGCATTTTCTTGTGAAGGACCAAATAGAAAATATTTTAAGCTTTGTGTGTCATATGATCTGCATAGCAACTACTCCACTCTACGATTTTAGTATAACAGCTAGATGTAGACAATACGTCATCAAATGAGTGTGACTGTGTTTTAAGAAAACTTTATCTACAAAAACAGGCGGTAGCCTGATTAGGCCCACGTATAGTTTGCCAGTCCTGTTCTAGACCTACACACAGACCAGTTGCTCTATGTGCATTGTTGAATAGCGCTGAGCTACTCCTGTCAGTATTTTCTTATATTGCATGATCTTCCGATCCTCACTATGCTACTTATTATTTGTTGGGCACATACTAGCTTCTGTAGTGCCTTTATAGAAATATCTCTTGTTTGAACATCGTGTCCCAGAATGTATCTAGCCAGTGCAGTCTGTGGAATTCCTTTTTTCCCATCACTGAACACTATAATCATATCAAAGTCAGTGTTTTAAAATATGGATCATAATATTGATTCTTACCAAGTTCCTGTTCACCTAAAACCTCTGTTGGCAGTTTGATCTCTCTTATTCCCTATTTGTGCCATTTGTTTTGAACTTTAATATTTATATTATTAATTTTTATCTTTCTAGTTTTGGAAAAGTACATTTGTTTGCTAACTTTTTTTTTTTTTTTTTTTACTGTCAATTTTATGAACCTTCCTACAGTCTATCAGCTGAAAATCTGGTAGGTTTTATTTCCATAATTTCTTTGACATCATTAATAAACAGTCCCCTGCCACTTCCCTCTAAAGTTATAAAAAGTTATTAATCAGCTCAATTTAGGTATAATTATTGAATCAGCTATGCCTCTATATAATCTTACTACCATCTTAACAATGTATACATCTATTTCCACAGAATTAACTTGGAAAATTTTGTCATTACTTGGATAAAATCAAGACACAGTGCACTTGGCATTTTGGTGGAATCTGTCAATCCAGTAATCTTACTGGAAAAGTAAATGACTTGTTTGGCAAGTCTTATTTTAAGGGATCTTTTTTTCTTTTTTTATAGTACTTTAGATGAAGCTTTACAGAACAAATAGTTTCTCATTAAACAGTACACACATTGTTTTATGATAATGGTTAACAACCCCACGACATGTCAACACTGTCCCTTCTCAACCTTGGCTTCCTTGTTACCAGCTTTCCTGTCCCCTCCTGCCTTCTAGTCCTTGTCCCTGGACTGTTGTGTCCCATTAGTCTTGTTTTGTTTTATGGGGCTGTCTAATCTTTGGTTGAACGGTCAACCTCAGGAGTGACTTCATTACTGAACTAAAAGGGTGTCCGGGGGTCATACTGTCAAGGTTTCTCCAGTCTCTGTCAGGCTAGTAACTCTGGTCTTTTTTTGTGAGTACGATTTTTGTTCTACATTTTTCTCCAGATCTGTCTGGGACCCTCTTTTGTGATCCCTGTCAGAGCAGTCAGTGGTGGTACCCAAGCACCGTCTAGCTGTACTGGACTCAGTCTGGTGGAGGCCTTGGTAGCTGTGGTCCATTAGTCCTTTGGACTAATCTTTCCCTTGTGTCTTGTTCTCTTCACTCTCCCTTGCTCCTGAAGAGATGAGACCAGTGGAGTATCTTAGATGGCTGCTCACAGGCTTTTAAGACCCCAGAGGCTACTCACCAAAGTAGAATGTAGAACACTTTCTTTATAAACTATTTTATACCAGTTGAGCTAGATGTTCCCCGAGACCATGGTCCTCACAGCCCTCCACCCAGAAATTCAGTCTAAGGGATCTTATAATCACGTATTTAATCCCTAAACTATTTTCTTTATATTGATAAATACTCAGTTTAATAATTCAGTCTCAAATTTGCAGAGCTAAATGTTTTGCTTGCTTCCAGAATCCACAGATTTCATTTTTTAAGAATGATTTCTCTATTTGCAGTGTTCTAACATTTAACTCATTTTCAGAAATTCCTTTAAAAGCATAAAATATTATATATGTGCCCCTATCGATTTGAACTCGTTAACTCTTTAGGTTCCAGTTTAGTACATACTTCTCATATGTTAAGCCACAGCTTTCTTTTTAGTTTGATGCTTTTATCCTTTTCAAAATTGTAAACTATTTTCCATTCTGGAGAACACATAGGCAAAACTGAGCTGAGTTTTTCAATCCAGTCTGTGCCTTCTGCTAACAGTAGATCATAATTACTATGAAGTGACTCCTATTTCTCTTGTGTTTCTCTTAGATAAAAAAAAACTCTTTCCTTCCCTTTTAGCTAATCCCTTTGGTGACTGCTGGGACATACATATTGTATCCCAACCACTTTTTATGACTCTGAAATTCTTTGTGAAGAAACACATTTAGCTTTAAGGTGGGAGCCTTTTGAAATGCCAAAACTCAAGAACCCTGAATTGAAGCCTCATTAATGTGTAGATGAGCAGTGTATTACGTGACATCTCCTGGGTGTGTGGATTTTGTACACTTTTGACAGGTTTGCCTTTATTTCTGTGAGATAAGCCTCCTCACTAGGATTCTCAGTTACTGTGTTCTTCTGAGAATGCTCTTAGGTTTAGAAGAAGCTATCCCTAGCCTTCATTCAGTCATAGCGGCCATTTTCTCCCTGACGCCATTCACTGTTTCCAGGTGGTACTGGCCCCCTGCTCTGCTTTGAGTCTTTGCTCTGCAGTCTTTCAGGACTGCTTTTCTAGCCTCTGAACAGTAAGTAATGCCTTCGTAATAAGGAATAATGCACTGCAGTGATACTTTTCAAGAGGCTCAAACTCCCGTTAAGTTCTTCTTACCGGGCATTCAATCTTAGGGCCCAATCATTGTTTCCATGTGTAGCAGGTAGACTGCACCACTGTGAGCAGGTCTGCAATATTCCAGGGCAGCCGTTTCTGCTTCTTAGCTGTTGGTACTGCTTTTGTTATAATGAAGAATACATAGTAGTGATAATTTTTCTAAGTTTCAAATTCCTTTAGTTTTGTTTATTTGAACTGTAAGTACTGCTTTTGCAGTAATGAAGAATGCATTGTAGTGGTAATTTTCCTGAGATGCAAAATCCTGTGGCTTTATTTATTTGGGCTGTAAGTACCACTTTGGTAGTAAGGAACAATGCATTGTATGTTTGGAAAAGTTTCATGAAAAATAATGAAAAGGCTAAGAAGAAGGAGACTAGAATAAAATGTATGGGCAGTCATTACCAGGTGCCTTCATGTTTTACTGCATGTTTTGCAAATTTTCAAGAAATAAAATGAAATTTAAAAAATATATAAAAAATAAAACCAAAAAACGAGCTTATCATTGGCTCGTATTGGTAGGATTTACAATGTCTAGTATCTGCTGGGACATATGTGATACCAGATAATGGGTATCAAAATCCGTAAATCATAACAAAAATTCTGAATTGGTTCTTTAATCAGCATGCCTTCCATTGGTGAAAACATGGTATGAACAAAAAATGTGAAGGAGAAAATAATTAGGTCACCAAAGGGTTTAATAATCCTGAACTCTATATATAATGATTTTTTCACTTCCTTTGTGAAATATTGAACAATTAAAGTTTTCTTCTGTAGTAGCTTACAAGATAGTCCAGACAGCCCCATGCACCCTCCTTGGTGCATACTTCAATATGTTTTTGCTTCCAACAGTCTTGAACTTTGGTATGTTAAAATATTTCAAAATGATAAGAAAAATATTCTTATTTCCAAGAATAGATCGAGTAGTAATACAGATAACATTGGTATTTTTCCAGTTTTGTAAAATAGCATAACAATCCCACCCACAACAACTGAAACCCTTCATCTTATATGCCCTCATCTCACAGGTGAGTCCCCTCTCAGGGAAAGACTTACCAAGATGGGGATCATTTTTGTATTGGTCTTCTTTTTCTTTCTTTTCCCATGGTGAAACTAGCTGTATGAGAGTGAGGGCCAAAGCTTATCTTCTTTGTGAACTTGAAGGATAATTTACGGGTAGTACAAAAATATGTCAAAAATTAATTATCTTTGCTATTGTGTATAAATGTAGTAGCAGGGGTGAACAGTGTTTGACTCTCTCCAAATCCCAGAGAAAATTGACTAAGAAATATGCCGGCTAATACAAAAACCCATGAATAGTATCTACAACAAAACAAGGCAACAAAGTATTACCTATGAACCCCAAATTAAAGTGGATAGAGACATAGTACCTGAGTGATATTTTTGGTATAGAAGGAAAAAGAGAAATATAATGAGTTAATGATCCAGGAACAGGTGGACCCCAAATTGCTAATAGGTGTTTATTGGGAAGTATGATTGGTCCACTTTGAAAATAGGAGCTGAAACTGAAAGGAATTTTACCCAACTCAATAACGGGTAAGTACAAGTAGCTTGGGCTCAGGTCTAAAGGTATTGGAGGAGTATAACACTTGTGAACTCTCAACACTGACCAACCTGGGCTTCTTCAAGAATAGGGGTCTACACTGAAAACAGACTGGTTGGAGCAGAACCTTCAAAAGTGAGCAGGACAAGAACAAAAGAAGTGAAGGAAAGGCAATTCCAGATAAAAGTGAAGGAAAGGGACAGAGTTAAGAAATCTCAGAAAGCAAGCTGCTGTCTTCTTGATGACTACAGAAAATTAACACAAGAGAGAGCCTTGTCAAGTTAGAAAAACTATCTTAAGCATTCCTACAACCTAAGTTGAGGAATCTTCCCAAATCCCCACAAAGCAGATGAGCACATAAAACCATACAAGGCTACAACCAACTATTCAATATAAATTAAAGAATATTAAGATCATAATCGACCAAAAACCAAATCAAATCCATAGCTGTTGAGTTGATTCCAACTCATAGAGACCCTATAGGACAGAGTAGAACTGCCCCATAGGGTTTCTAAGATGATAAATCTTTACAGAAGAAGACTGCCACGTCTTTCTCCCAAGGCGTGGTTGGTGATTTCAAACCACTGACCTTCTGGTTAGCAGCCGAGTGCTTAACCACCACTGTATCACCAGGGCTCCTAAGATCATAATATAAAACAAAAGAATGGCATAAATCAAAATTGGAAAAACAATGAGAAATGAAGAGACCTCAGAAAAAATTGAAATAAAAACATCATTTCATAAATAAGACTAAACTAGAAGAAACTCAAAAGCAAATAAATGCAACAGATAAATGCCTTATGAGAAATACAAAAAAAAAAAAACTTAAAAATACAAAAAGATAAAAAAAATCAAGAGAAAAAGGCAAATATTGGTGATAGAAGAAATAGACCCAACATATAAACAAGCGCATACATAACGAAAGAGCACACCATGTAACTGAGGGCAATAACCAAAACAACAAACATTAGGAAAATTATAGTAAAATGACTATAAGAATAAGAAAAAAAATCTTTTGTGTATGCAGATGAAAAAGAAAAGATTTTCAGGGAAAATTATCATCATAATTTTAAAAAACAATACTTTATGCCATAAGAAAATCTATATGTATTAAAGACAATGAAAGAAAGAAAATAGGATTCAAGAGTATTGTATCTACCCAACTTCACATTCAAGTATAAAAAGCCCAGGAAAACTTACTGATATGTAAGAATTCAAAGAATAATGTACCCATGAGGTGTTCCTGAGGAATCCACTAGAGAATAAGTCTCAAATGAAGTATTTAGTATTGATTTACTAGAAAGAAATCAACATAGGGACTGGTGGGAAAAATAAAATATACAGTTAGTTATAGACCTAGGACTAAATGAAAGAGAGAGTATAATCTTACCAAACAGCACCAAATGTGACGAAGACTATTGGAGTCGTGTAAAAATAAGTCAGTACTAGAAGGAGAGGAGAGAGAACAGCTGAAAAAGTACTCAAAGAAACAATGGCTGAAAACATTCCAAATTTGTCAAAAGAATTAAACCTACAGATTCAAGAAGATAAGCAGATCTTAATTAGAATAAATCCACAGAAACCCATGCTAAGAAACATCATAATTCAACTTCTGAAAACTAAAGGAAAAGAGAAAAAAAATCTTGAAAGCAGTCAGAGAAAAGTGGTATCTTACCTACAGAGGAGAATCTATTTGAAACACAATGGATTTCTCATCTGAAATCATGGAGGTCAGAAGAAGTTGCACAGTATTTTTTAAGTGTTTTTTAAAAAAGAACTATCAACCCAAAATCCTATATCCTGTGAAAATATTATTCAAGAATGAAGAGGAGATGAAGACATTCTCACATGAAGGAAAACTAAAAAAAAAAAAAAAAAAAAAAATTGACATCAGCAGACTATCTTAAAAAAATGGCCAAAGGAAGTTCTCTGAGGAGCAAGGAAACAATAAAAGAAGAAACTTTGGAACGTCAGGAAGGAAGAAAGAAAATTGTAAGCAAAAATATGGGTAAATACAATAGGCTTTCTTTCTCCTTTTTGGTTTTCTAAACTAGATTCGATGGTTGAAGCATAAACTATGAAACTGTCTGATGTGGTTCTAGTTGTAGAGGAAACATTTAAAATGATTATATTGTAAATGGGGAGGGTAAGGGCACCAAAATGATTTTTATACTATACTCAAACTGATAAAATGATGACAGAAATATATTATGATAAGTTGTACACATATATTGTAACACCTAGAGCAACCACAATAAATAAATAAATAAATGACAGAATTCTAAAAAAAGTTCAAGTAACTCATGAGAAGGCAAAAAAAAAAAAGAAAAGAAAAATTGAAACAAAAGCAAACAAATGAAACAAAACAAATCAATAAGTGCCAGACTTAAGCCCTAACACATCAATAATTACACTAAATGTAAACTGTCAAATACATCAATTAAAAGGTTGAAAGTACAAGGATTTTTAAAAAAAGGTATATTATGCAAAAAATGTTCAAATAAAAGCAAAGTGGATATACTGTTCCCAATGTCAAAAAAGGATACTTCACAGCTAAAAAGATTACCAGAAACAGATGGACATTATATAATCATAGAAAGAATAAAATCCACCGACAAAGAAGGCATAGCAATTGCAAATGTATATTAAACAAACAACAGAGCTGTAAAATATACAAAGGAAAAAAATTATAGCATTGAAAGAAGAAATAAACAAATCCACAATTATAGTTGAATCCTTCAACTCTCAACTCTCTGCCCTTTCATCCTTTCTCAATAATCGGTAGAACAATCTGAAAATCAGCTAGATATAAAAAAATTAAAATTCAACCAATAGTTCATGTTTAACATTTATAAAACATTCTATCCAATAACAGGAGAATATAAATTATTTTCAAGTACCCACTGAACATATAAAAAATAGATCATATCCTAGGCCATGAAACAAATCTCGATAAATTCAGAAAAATTGAAATGCTACACAGTGTGTCATCTGATATAATGGAGTCAAACTACAAATCAACACAGGAAAATTCCCCAAAAGTTGGAAACTGAACAGCATATTTTAAAATAATTCCTGGGTGAATGAGGAAGTCTCAAAGGAAAGCAGACAAACAGCAAACATTCAACTGAGTTAAATGAAAGTACATATAGAAATTTGTGGGAAACAGATAAAGCACTGCTGAGACAAAATTTATAGCAATAAATGCATACATTAGAAAGGTGGAAAATCTCAAATCAATAATCTAAGCTTTCACCTTAAGAACCTAAAAGATGTAAAAAAGTAAACCCCAAGCAAACAGAAGGCTGAAATGAATAAAGAGCAGAAATCAGTAAAATTAAAAACAGAAAAATGATTAAAAAAAAATACTGACTAAAATATGGGTCTACTTTCTTGGAAAAAAAAAAATCTCCAGGTAAAATATTCTTAGACTTGATGACAAAAATACGGTCCATAAAAGGAAAAAAAAGAAAAAAAATGATAAATTGGACTTTATTAAAATTGAAATTTTATTTTATGATAGAGATCATTTAAAGAATGAAAGGAAACACTACACATTGGGAGGAAATATTCACAAACCATATATCTAACAAAGGATTAGTACCTAGAGGATATTTAAAAAAAAAAAAAATTGCCGTCGAGTCGATTCCGACCATAACAACATAGGGCAGAGTAGAACTGCCGCATAGATTTTCCAGGAGGTGCCTGGGTTTCCTAACTCTAAAAATGCAACAATTAGGATTAGTCCAAGGTACTAATGCACCACCACTACCATAGCCTCCACCAGACTGAGTCCAGCACAACTAGATGTTGCCTGGCTACCACCAGTGGCTGTTCTGACAGGGATCACAATACAGGGTCCAGGACAGAGCTAGAGAAAAATGTTGAACAAATTTAAACTCACAAAAAAAGACCGGACTTACTGGTCTGACAGAGATTGGAGAAACCCCAAGAGTATGGCCCCCGGACACTCTTTTAACTCAGTACTGAAGACACTCCTGAAGTTCATCCTTCAGCCAAAGATTAGACAGTGCCATAAAAAAAAAAAAAATACACGTAACTCAACCATGTGTACGAGACTAAATGGGCACACCAACGCAAGAGTAAGAACTATATGGCAGGAGAGAACAGGAAAGCGAGATGAATGGAAAAGGGGAACCCAAGGTTGCGAAGGGGAGAGTGTTGACACATAGCAGTGTTGGCAACCAATGTCACAAAACAATATGTGTATTAATCGTTTAATGAGAAACTAATTTACTCTGTAAACCTTCATCTAAAGAACAATTTAAAAAAAAAATACTCAACAAATAAAAAAATGAAGAATCCAATTAGAACATGGGCAAAAATATGAAGTCATTTCACTGCAGCAGATACACAAATGAAAAATAAGCACATGAGAAGATCTTCAACATAATTAGCCATTAGAGAATGCAAATTAAAACCCCAATGAGATATCACTTTATACTCATTAGCATGACTGAAATAAAAATTAATGACAACACCAAATGCTGGAAAGGATATGCAGAAACTAGATAACTGGGAATGTAAAATGGTACAGCCACTCTATGAAAGTGTTTGCCAGTTTCTTAAGAATCTATACATGCAACCACTATATAACCCAGCAATTGCACTTCTGCAGATTTAACCCAGAAAATTGAAGACAGATGTTACATAAGGCCTGTATACATTTTTTTTATGTCTTTATTCATAACTTCATGGGAAATTGGGTGAAGGGCATTCTGGTTCTCTCTATTCTTTCTTACAACTGCATGTGAATCTACAGTCATTTCAAAATAAATTTACTTTAAAAAAATCACAATATACCATTGTTCTTTTTCAAAAATAACGTTTGATTTTTAATACCTAATATTTATCAAAATTCTGAAATGCTACAAAAATAAATTTAAAAATGCACATTTTACTTCAAAATAAACATGCATAATTATTAATTGGGAAACATTTTTTAATAACAGCTATATATGTAGTAGTTAAAAGCTAGAATCTGTCCAGGTGTCTTCCAATGGATGAATGGTTAAATAAACTGTGGTGGTGGTGGTGGTGTTAAGTGCTATTGAGTTAGTTCTGACACATAACGACCGTATGTACAACAGAACAAAACACTGCCTGGTTCTGTGCCATTCTCACAATTGTTGTTATGCTTGAGCCCATTGTTGCAGCCACTGTATCAATCCATCTCGCTGAGGGTCTTCCTCTTTTCTGATGACACTTTACCAAGCATGATGTCCTTCTCCAGGGACTAGTCCCTCCTGATAACATGTCCAAATTATGTGAGACGAAGTCTCGCCCTCCTGTCTTCTAAATGAGCATTCTTGGTGTAGTTCTTCCAAGGCAGAACAACAAACCATGGTATACATATAATGGAAAATTACTTAGAAATAAAAGGGAGTGGACTATTCATACATGCAACAACCTAGATATCCAGAAAATTATGCTGAATGAAAAACAAAAAATAATCCCAAGAGTTTACTTGTTGCATAATTCCGTGTATATGATATTCTTGAAATTACAGAATTATAGAGATTTTGAACAGATTAGTGGTTGCCTGAGATTATAGAGGGACTGCACTGGGAGAGACATGGCAGTGGCTGTAAAAGGGAAACAGAAAAAAACATTGTGGTAATGGAAATGTTCTGTATCTTGGCTGTATCAAAGTCAGTAGCCTGGTTGTGATACTATACCATTGTTTTGCAAGATGTTACATTTGGGAGAAAGTGGGCCATACTCTTGGCGTTTCTCCAGTCTCTGTCAAGTCAGTAAGTCTGATCTTTTTTTGTGAGAGTAAACATAATTTTTATGGGAAAAAAAAAAAAAAGTGTTAATGACCTTTAAATACTGATTGTTTATGTTACAGTTTCAGCCTTTAGCATTCTGGGCCTTTGCTTACTGCCTCCCAAAGTAAGAAAAAACATGAAACCGTGATGACCTGAACATCCACAGTGCATTCCTTTAGTTTCCATCCAAGTAATCCATTTTCTGCTTTAAAAATTGTTTTGCTTAATATCTAACCATTTAGTACTAGGGATGAACTAAAGAGCAGATAAAAAGAATAGTCCTGTCTCTAAAGCTGACCTTTTCATAGCCTCAAGTATTGTTGACTCCCCCTCTCCAATATGGGAAAGTATCTCTAGAAATCCCCAAAGAGTGAACTTGTGGTAGAAGAATTTTTCATAATTTTTTCTACATTTTAGAAATATTTCTACCTTCAATAAAATTGGTATTCAGTACACTGGGAAATGGTGATTTATTTTATCAATATTATTTACAGTTCCATGGACAGTATTGTATACAATATTAATATATTAAGAATAAAAAAACTAATTATGCATTTACTGCTTACATAATTATAAGCTAATTATGCTACTAATAGAAAATGTTGTTTATTGCTATTAGACTTCAATAAGGATATTTTTATTATTTTTACTTGGCATTTAGTGTGCAATAAATGCCTTCATAAATATAAATGCAATGCTTTCTTAAAAGAGCTCATTTAAAATAATAAATACATGTGACATAATCTTGTTTAGAAAATACGAGTTTTAAATACTGAATACATTACGACCGATGTTGGCTCCTTGGAATTACTGGCCTACCTTTTTAGTCAGTGATTAAACCAATTCTTCCCAACAGAAATGATTTCTGTTGCAGTTGTTCAGTTACTTTTCATTTAAAGACATCAGGAGACCATGAACTGTGATGTCTCAAAAGATGATTTTCTTTTCATGTGCCTGCTGTTCTATTAGGAGTTTGAACATATCAGTAAATATAAAACATGCCTTAAGTGGATCACCCTTACGTAGTACAATTAGAAGAACCATTTTCTATGGTCTAACAGTCAATTAGAACCCAGCAAGAAAGATACCTTGTGTATTAGGGTTCACTAGAGAAACAGAACCAGTGGGATACATATCTATGTCTACGTCTATGTTTATCTCTATCTGATCTTTATCTCTAGCTATCTCTTTCTCTTTCTCCATCTCTCTCTCTAACTCTAAAGAGATTAATTTATTTTGAGAAACTGGATCATAAAATTGTTGGGGCTGGCAAGGTCAAAATTTTTAAGTCAGGCGACAGACTGGAGACACCTGCAGTCTTGTATCCCAAGATCTGTAGGTCAGAGGATGGAAAGAGTGCATAGTGAAGACAAGCCAAAATGTTTATTTATAATCTGGAGGCAGAGCACACCCTAAGGTATTGCTCATTTCAGCTGACAGATTGATTACATTAGATTACATTATGGAAGGTGATTAGATTACATTAGGTTACATTATAGAACAGCAACTAGACTAGTGTATGGCCAAATCACTGAAAACCATAACATTGCCAAGTTGACACATAAAATTAACCATCACACCTTGTATATTATACATTCCCAGAAGATCAATATGATGTAACTGTTGGGAAAGCAACTGAGTATTTCAAAGATATTATTATTGAAGCATGATTACTATAAACAGATACTGTTCACAAATCAGTGAAATTTGAAAATAATTAAACAGGTAAAACAGTTCTGATGTAGCCTTTTAGCACATACTAAAGAATAACACTCAGGTATATTACTATAAAATATATACTAATGATCAAAGCCATACTCAAATCTGTTTGAAAGTGGATATATCATAGAAAAAAATTCAATAAATTTTTCCTAAAGCTGAAGACCTCTTAGAAAGTTTGGAAGAAAATGCGATCTTAGTGAACAGATCTTAGTGAATCAGGTTTTCTTTCATTTATTCAGTCATTTATTTATTCATTCCACAAATATATTGAATTCCTAGTTTGTGCCAAGCTCTGTTTAGCCCAAGACAATGCAAACAAAACTAAGTCAGTGACGTCAGGGACTTTGCAATCTGTTTGAGGGAGAAATATAATAAACGATAAATTGTACGTGTAAAGCTTATTAAGAAAATGTTCTGCATCCTACTTTGGTGAGTGGCGTCTGGGGTCTTAAAAGCTTCCAAGAAGCCATCTAAGATGCATCAGTTGGTCCAAACCACCTGGAGTAAAGGAGAATGAAGAACACTGAAGACACAAGGAAAGTATCAGCCCAAGAGACAGAAAGGGCCACATAAACCAGAGACTTCATCAGCCTGAGACAAGAAGAACTAGATGGTGCCTGGCTACCACCAATGATCGCCCTGACAGGGAACACAACAGACAGCCCCTGTTAGAGCAGGAGAAAGGTGGGGTGCAGAACTCAAACTCTAGTAAGAAGACCAGACCTAATGGTCTGATTGAGACGGGAGGAACCCCAGAAAGCATGGTCCCTGGATTCTCTATCAGCCCAGAACTAAAACAATTTACGAGCCCAACTCTTCAGGCAGGGATTGGACTGGACTGTGGGACATAAAATGATAAATCGTGAGGAGTGTGCCTCTTAGCTCAAATAGATACAAAAGAATAAATGGGCAGCTTCTGTCCGGAGGTGAGATGGGAAGGCAAAGAGGGTTAGGAGCTGGTTGAATGGACTTGAGGAATCAGGGGTGGAAAGGAGGAGTGTGCTGTCACAGTATGGGGAGAGCAGTTAGGGTCACATAACAGCGTATGTATAAAGTTTTGTATGGGAAAAAAATAAAAGAAGAATGAACAAATTTGTCTTGGAAGAAGTACAACCAGAATACTCCTTAGAAGAGACGATAGTGAGACTTTGTCTCACATACTTTGGATATATTATCAGGAGGGACCAGTCCCTGGAGAAGGACATCATGCTTGATAAAATAGAAGGTCAGGGGAAAAGAGGAAGACCCTCAATGAGATGGATTGACACAGTGGCTGCAACAATGGTCTCAAACATACCATGGATTGTGAGGATGGAGCAGAACTAGGCAGAATTACGTTCTGTTGTACATGGGGTTGCTGTGAGTCGGAACCAACTTGAGGGCAGCTAACAGCAACAACGACAACAAGGGTATTTATATAGTATGATTACAAATCCCTCGTCAAACACATGTGTTGCAATTAAAAAAGTAAATAAACTGTATGTGTAACAGTCTAGTGGTAAATACTGTGAAGAAAACTAAAGTAACCAAAATGTAACAGGATAAGGGATGCATAGGCCAACATCTATGATATAGTGAAAACTGAGCAGGGGTTTTTAGGAAACAAAGGGATTAGGTATGTAGCTGCTTGAGGGAAGCGCTTCAGAAAGAGGAAATGTCAAGTATTAAGGCCTTTTAGAGTTTGAAGGATGGTGAGAAGGCCAAGCGCTGCTGGAAAAATCACTGATGGGGTTACACATGGACAGATCACGTAGAACATGGTAGGTCAGGCTGTGGAAGTTAGATTTTACTCATTGGGATAGGAAATGATTAGAAATTTTGAAACAGAAGGTACAATATCTAACTTATACTTCAAAAGTTTCACTCTGGCTTCTGTGTGAAAGTACTGCAGAAGTGGGAAAGGACAAAGGAGGAAGCAGAGAGACTAGTTAGGAGCCAAATACAATATTCCAGGCCAGAGGTAATGGTGGTTTGCCCAAGGGCAGTTTCTCTTAAAAAGTGAAAAGAGCTAAGGTTCTTGATAGCTTTAAAAAGTATTTTCATTACTGAGATATCAAATGTGGGGCATAGAAGAAAGAACTGATAATCCTGCTAAGGTTTGAGGCCTGACCAAATAGAAGACTGGAAATGCTATACTTACACAGACAAGAAAGGGGGGGGAGATGTTCAGTTAGAGAGGTCAAGTAGGTAGATATATTTATCTTTAATTTGTATAAACGTATATAGTAGATATAGATAGATATACATATAGATCTCTGTGTATATATATATACACTTACTATATTTATATATAAGTGACTTTTATTGTATATAAGCATGTATATATATGTATGCATGTAAGTTTGTATATATATAAATGTATATTTAGCCATGGTGTTTTCAATCGCCTCATGTGCATATGAAAGCTGGACAATGAATAAGGAAGACCAAAGAAGAATCAATGCCTTTGAACTAGTGGTGTTAGTGAAGAATAGAACAAACAAATCCATTCTGGGAGAAGTACAGCCAGAATGCTCATTAGAAGTGAGGATGGCAAGACTTCTTCTCACATACTTTGGACATGTTATTAGGAGGGACCAGTCCCTGGAGAAGGACACCATGCTTGGTAGAGGGTCAGCAAAAAAGAGGAAGACCCTCAACAAGATGGATTGACACAGTGGCTACAACAATGGGCTCAAGCATAACAATGATTCTGAGGATGACACCGGACCAGGCAGTGTTTCGTTCTGTTGTCCATAGGGTTGCTATGAGTTGGAACCAACTCGACAGCACCTCATAACAACAACAAATGTGTGTGTATATATATATACATATATGACTTTTCTTATATGTAAGCATTTACATATATGTATATATATATACATTATATATATATGTATAGAGAGAAAGAGAGAAAGGGATAGTTAAGTTTTGTGCAATATGGTTGTCTGGACGTTCATTTGGGAGTCACCAGACAAAGATGATACTAAAACCATGTGACTACATGTGATCACTGACATCAGTATATATTGAAAAGAGATCTGAGGACCAAGCCATGAAGCCTTCCAATGTATCTTGCTCCCTGAGTCATCCACGGTTTATAATCAACCACTCAATGTCCTTTTGCCAGTGCTTTTGCTTGAGTATTGTTTACTTTAACCTTGTGGGAAAATTAAATTTTAACTAATAAATGGTCCTAGAATGATTGTGATCTATTTGGAAAAGGAAGTTTAACTGCTACGTTAGAATTTATAGTAAAATAAATTTTGCATAGGTTACACGAACATATAAAACCATGTGACAGCTATAAGAAAATATTTATTTGATCTCAAAGTAGTGAATGCATTGCAAAGTCTGTCTTTAATGGAAGAAATGTCAAATTAATGGTATAGTAGATTTACCTACATAAAAATTGAAAAAAAAATTTAGTATACTAAAGAACAACATACAATTCAAAGTAAATGACAAACTTAGAAATTTATACTTTGTGGTGTAAATAACATAAAAGGGCAATATCTTATACATTTATATTCTATGTAATGTATTAAAAATTGCACTTATAAACCTGTGAGAAAAACCTCTCCAACAGGAATATGAAACACTCACCTAACAAACTAGCAATATTAATACATGAGTTTTGCCAGGTTGGGGAGAACAGTTTCTCTAAAACATGGCTAACAAGAATGTATCTTGGTGCAAGTTTTCTGACTGTAATTTGACATTACTTACCAAAGATTTAAAGAATGCCAATAATCTATGGCCTGGAAATAATCTTCAGGCACTTTACTACAAGGAAATAATGAGTCTGACTTTTCTTACTAGTGGTATTTGACTCATCTGATTGCATTTTCATAACATCAAATTGTTCATTAGCAAGGAGTTATCTTTTTGGTTCTTGTACTTTTTGTTTGTTTGTTTTCTTTTGTCATACAGACTTGAAAGTCTTTTCCTCTCACCCTCTATCAATTTGGAAATTTTATATTCATCATGTTTAAGATTTTATACATCTAAATTCTAAATACTATGATTGAAAAAAGAATCATTCCCCATTATTTTCAGCAAATATTTACAATTTTTATTACTCTGCTTTTGTGGCTAAATCCGTAATATTTGACCCTTTGTCTGATTATTCATTGTTTTACTTGATTTCTTTTTAAGAATGGAATTTGAAAGTAGGATTGTTTTATGGACATATTTACAAGTCCCTCATTTCAAAGTCTAGGTATTAATTATTACACTGCTTAGCATTTGACATTTTATACAGTAATTTTACAACTTTTGAGTTGTTCATTTTAATTCTTTCATTATGGTTGATGTGTTTGTGTGTGTGGTTCCCCAGAGTCTCCAAGATTGTTGGCTACCACTGAAATCTGTCCTATCTTATGGAATTTGCTTCACTATCCTTGGTCTCCTTTTCTAATGTTTCAAAGTAGATGACTATTTTTCCAGACACAAATCTTTCCTCTGCTCAGTACTGATTCATGTTATTATGTCTTTGTTTACTCCTTGTTACCATTGGTTGGTTCTCTTCTTCAGGAGCTCTAATCGTCATATGTTGTATTTCTGCTTTTTGTCCTCCTTATCTAATAATCTCTAATAGTGTTTTCATCTCTGACACTAACCACTGTGCAACCAGAGCTCCATTCACCTCTGAACATTGTCTTATCAGATTTGTACACTAAATCACAGATTCTACTGTGGATGACTGATTTTGCTGTTTATGATTTTTTTAGTTTTCTGATCATCTAATCTTTCCCTTTATCACTCCTTCCTCTTCTGTCGCGATTTTCTCCCAGTCTGGTTTCTTTCCATCTTCATCAGAGTTATTTTTGTTCCATCTTGGATCTGTATTTTCCAAATGTAAATTTTCCTCATTCTCACTGAAATCACAGAGAGGATAAATTGAGAGTGGTTCCGCAACACCTTCTTATAATCTCATCCCATAGAATCTAATGCCCAGACACAACGTTTGAAGATTTAGTCATGTGAATGATTCCTTCTCATCTCTTTATATTTTCCAGAAATATTTTAATAGAGTAGTGAGGGTTAGAAAGTTGATATCAACTCGATAGTTTTCCTGGAAACTCTCTGATTAATGCTTTTAAGTGGTTTCTGACACTTGATTTCCATTCATATTTTTGGCTCCTGCCATTCCACTTCCTGTCTCATTAAACACTTGCCAACTTTCTTAATCTATGGAACTTTCTTTCCTCTGTGACTCATATTCTACCTTCTCACATCTCTTCTATTTCAAATCTTTCTATGGACTTTAGATTTAGGTACGTACGCCTCTCTTTTTCCTCTCTGAGCTGGCATTTCTTTCACGCATGCATGGCCTAACAGTATTGGCGTCATAAATACTTGCTTGTTTATTTTAATTTTAACAAAATCTCATCAAAACTAGTAAGTATGTGAAGTGAATAATCATGACTTAGTTTTATGTACTTTCACATGATTGCAAGATTGTGTTCTTTGGAAGCTGAAGACAGTTGCTAAAAGTAGGAACGAAAATAAGAAGCAGTTAACAAAGAATTAATCATTAACCCTATTGATAATTTTTATTCTGCCTTTGAATATTATTGCTGCTTCTCAGGCAGGACCGTAGTGCACATATCCTTCGAATATTGCAAATAGCATACATTAAAATCAACACAGTAGGATTTGGGTTAAACATACTAAAATTAATGCAGTATTCATTCTAATTCAATTTTCTTGATATTTGTAATATCTCTCTTATTTCAAAATATCTCTTATATGTTATTTTAAAGGATAAACAGTCAATAAAAGATTTAACTAGACAGAATGATCCTTTAGACATTTCTTTGTTAACTAGAATCATTCAGAAAGCTCTTAGTGATTCAGGAAGCCCATTATGCACTCAGGGCTGATATTCCACTGGTAGGATTGGTACAGCCATGATTGTTGTTAAAATATTAAATCTATACTGCTTGTTAAATAGATTTTACCATGACCTCCGTGAGTGTCTGTACACCCATTCTGCCCCTGCTACCTGGCTATTGAGATTAGGAGCATTGCCATGCCCCTAAAATCTTTTAATCACTGGTGCATGCATGTACTGCAAATTAATTCTGGTATGCTGTGACTACTCAGCCTATTAAATAAGTTAGTTTTAAAAGTATTCATTTTTCCCTCTAGGTATTCTACTCACCTTCTCTAATTTTATAATTTTCAAACAAGATAAAACAGAAGAATTCTCAGATTAAAGCATCTATTTTCCCATTCCAAATTGAACCTTGCTCTTGCATAGCCCTTTCATTGGTACTAGGAGGTATGGAAATAAAGAGATGACCATTACGTGGTCTGTATTTGAAAAGGAGCTTTAGATCTAGTGGTGGAGACTGTCCATAAGTAATGCAGGAGAGAAATCAAAGACGTGACATGAGAGAGGTGTAGGATGTGGGCACCTTAGGGATTACTGCAATATCATTGGGTCCTGGTTACGTGACAGGTATCAGAAGACCAACAGATGGATGGATGACTCTTAAATTCTGTTCCAGAAATATGACCAATTGGAAAGATGATTTTCTGGGCTTATCTGGCATTAAGTTATGGTCTATATATTCTATTAAAATAAAATATCGTGAAACATTTTACAGAATAGTCACAGGAGCATCTAATACTTTTATACATTATAGGTATAGGTATTAAAATCTTTCCTTTGAATATATGCAACAAATACTTGTATATTCCTATAATCCAACATTATATATTAAGTCTCCTCCAAAAATACTACCTTCTTGTGGGCAAAAAATATTTAGAAAAATTATTTGGGTTTGTTTTATATTAATGAAATGCATAAATAAAATTACCTAGGGTATTGAATACATACAAAATACATTAAATAAATGTGGACTGCATTAGTTTCCTACTGCTGTGTAACAAAATTCCATGAAATTTAACAGTTTAAAACAACATACATTCATTTCCTTGGGACACAGTTTAGCTGAGTCCTCTGGTTCTGTTTCTTTCACAAGCCTGAGAGCTCCAGGCTGCTGCAGTCATTTCCAAGCACGACTGGTAAGTAGCTCATTGACGTGGTAATTGGCAGGTGCAGTTCCTCACAGTCTGTTGGACTGAGTCCTCAGTTCCTCAGAGACTACTCAGGTCCTTGTCGTGCGTGCCTCCGCATGGAGTGTCTTACTATGTGGCCGCTGGCTTTATCAGAGCAAGCCAGCAAGAGGACAAGAGAGAGTGCTAGTAGTTTAATCTCAGAAATGACACTCCATCATTTTTGCCATATTCTATTTACTGGAAAAGAGGTACTAGGTCTAGCCCACACTCAAGGGGAGGGGATTCCACATGGGTATAAAAACCAGGAGGCAGGAATCATTGGGAGCCATGTCCAAAGCTACCTTCTTAAACGACAAAATAATATAAAGTATATATAAAATGCAACTAGGCTATTAAATTCATTTTTACATACATAAAATACAGAAAATGTATTCTCTGTGCTATATTACTTCTACTAAGGAATTCTGAACAACCTCATTACTCAAGAATGATTATTTCTACTTCTAGTTAATATACGTTGTAGTCATGCAGAAGGTTAATATATGTAATATCTATCTATAAGATGTATACAAAATGAATGTTACAAAGTAATTCTATTATTTTAGTAAATACTGGAAGAAATAAAATTCCAGCTGGTTCCTGTCTTATTTGCCACTTATCTCCCAACCCCTACAAAACTGCCTGACACGTAGTAGATGCTGAATATAAAGTATTAGATAAATAAATTTTCAATACATCTAAAGCTAATTTGTTTATACTTCTCCAATTTGGAATTCAGGATAAAGCTGGTTCTCTTCACCTTGAAGTTGTTTACCTTTATAATATTAGGATACCTATAAAATATACATATTTTATACATTTATATATTAAAAAAAAAGTTGCCTTCAAGTCAATTCGAACTGTCCTATAGCAATCCTATAGGACAGAGGAGAACTGCCCCATAGGGTTTCCAAGGAGCAGCTGGTGGATTCAAACTGTTGACCTTTTGGTTAGCAGCCAAACACTTAACAGCTGGTGCCACCAGAGCTCCATATTTATGTACAACATACATATATTTTATAAAATTAGAATACAGATATAGATATAGGTGTATATATGTTAAAATGCAAATAATGTATTTCATTCAGAATTTTATTTTTTATGTGACAAAAACTGCTTTTCAGGCTTTGTGAAAGGATTTTCATACATGTGATAATAATTAAAATAGAGTCTGATGTCTAAAAAAAAAACTGAGATTATTTACTTAGTATTACTTTGGTTGTAATTATTTAATATAATTTAAAATGCAAATATTACTATAAATTACTCATTATCAATTATTGTAAATTATTGCAATAATTTAGATTTTTTCAAATGTGTATGTTGCACAGCAACCACTCCCATAATCACTGTACTGATTAAAAACCAAGGATTTATGATCTGGCACACGTATAGTTGACACTCAGCTCCACCTTCTAAATTGTGCAAAGTTTTTAATTTCTCCGAGCCTCGTTTCCCTTAACTGTAAAATTAGAAAAATGCAATCTCTACCTCCTAGGGTTTTAGTGAGATTTGGGTATGATAATGCATGTAAAGTGCTTCAAATAGTCCCTAGAACATAACAGTAGCTATTATTATCCTTGTTGTAATAAATCAAGAGATTCTTTTTCTTGTAGTGCTAATTACTAGAGAGCATTCCAAAGAGCATGCTCTGGTGTCATTTAATCCCTGGTAAGATTGTTTACCTGGGGGCAAACAAAATAAAATTGGGTATTATTTAGTCAATGTTTATAATACATGATTTTTATTTAGAGCTATGAATTCATTGTTCCCCCATTGCAGTACACAGTATTTTGACTTAAGTAGGAGCCTATGAAGTCATGCTCCATGACTTATTTATTTAGCAAGATCATTTATCAATATTTGTGAGAATATTCATTGGCTTCAATTTTTTTAAAATACTGACTTAACCAGGGCCTCCTGTTAAGTATATTTGGAACAGTTGTTAATGAAATGACATTTAAAACAATGACTATAAGAAGGAAGAATCATGTACCAAGTTGTGCTGGAAGAATCACTTTCCAAGCCAGCACAACTTGTACAAGGAAAGGTCATGGAAGCTCCACAGACACATCCAAACTCCCTGAGGGACTGAATTGCTGAGTGGAGGGCTGTGGGGACCATGGTCTCAGGGAAAATCTAGCTCAACTGGCATAACATGGTTTAGAAAGAAAATGTTCTACATTTTACCTTGGTGAGTAGAGTCTAGGGTCTTAAAAGCCTGTGAGCAGCCATCTGAGATACTCCACTGGTTTCATCCCTTTGGGAGCAAGGGAGAATGAAAAGAACAAGATACAAGGAGAAGAATAGTCCAAAGGACTAATGGACCACAACTACCACAGCCTCCACCAGACTGAGTCCAGTACAACTAGATGGTACACAGCTACCACCACTGACTGCTCTGACTGGGATCACAACCGTGGGTCCTGGACAGAGCTGGAGAAAAATGTAGAACAAAATTCTAACTCACAAAAAAAGACTAGACTTACTGGCCTGACACAGACTGGAGAAA
>NW_004443940.1:5163248-5240980 GCF_000243295.1 Trichechus manatus latirostris
ATGGCCCCTGGACACCCTTTTAGCTCAGTAATGAAGTCATTCCCGAGGTTCACCCTTCAGCCAGAGATTAGACAGCCTCATAAAACAGAACGAGACTAATGAGGCACAACAGTCCAGGCACAGGGACTAGAAGGTAGGTGGGGACAAGGAACCTGGTAATAGGGAACTCAAGGTTGAGAAGGGACAGTGTTGACATGTCGTGGGGTTGTTAACCATTGTCATAAAACAATATGTGTCCGGTTTAATGAGAAACTATTTGTTCTGTAAACCTTCATCTAAAGTACAATAAAAAACGGCAAAAAAAAAAAAAAGAGTTATGTACCAAGTGTATGCATTGGGGTGGGGTGGAGATGGTTAAAGTGTCACAATATTATTACTTACTAGGCCCACATTCTTGGGCGGTTCCATATTTATCCTACCTACTTTTCACCGTCATTCCCTCCCCTCTGCCCCCACTCTTTCCCTTTGTTAGCTCCCTAAGCCGTTCTACAACGAAGAAGAGAGGACAGATCTCAGCCTATTTGGCACCCAATACTGCTCAAGCTGTGAAAGATATGATCTGTTGAAATATTGATTTAATTTGTTGAGGAAAAAAGGCTACAAAGTCTGAATATTAGAGACTGAGAGGAGCATGACTGATAGGAGGAACAGAAGAAGGAGGGGAATATTCTAAGAATTTAGTTACAGGGAAGAAGGAAAAGAGAACACTCACCTACCAGGGAGTGGGAACAAGGTTTCTCTTGTATCTAAATATACACAAGATCTCCTCCAAGATTAGTCTTGTGCTCATCAGGGGTTAAAGTGCCTAGTGATAGTCAAGTAGGAAAGACCAGATATTGTGATACCCAGCAAAGGAAGGGAATTGGACCTTGTAATCAGAAATCAATCTATTAACAAGGATTATTTGCAAGGGTTACTGGTAATATTGAAAAAGCTTACAGTATTTTTCCAGGAAAATAGTTGTGATCTATTAAGGGACCAAGGGCTTATCTAGAAAAATAAAACATTACACATCTCTTCATTAGTTGAGATTTTTAGCTTTTAGAATATATGACATAAATTTTCATTAATTATAGAGGGAACAATCTCCTCATCACAATTCAAAATGGGAGAATAGAAATACCTTGAATTGCTGGCAGTGTTAGAATTTCAAAAATGTGAATCAAGAGTCTTTCCCACTCTGTTTGAAACAGAAAGCTAATGATTTCTTAAATTGATGACTATTGGCCAAAATCCAATACCATTATCTGCTTGCATTATCATTCAAGTAGCTCATTACATTTCATACAAGATGTAATCCTGACTTTCCAAACATACTTAGGGAACAATGTGCTACGTTCAGTGCTTAAAATGCATTTCCAATAATGAAATATCTACTGCTCTACCTTTACAGCAATCTTAAATCTAGGTGCTTTATATTTTTCAGAGCGATTCACATATATTATCTCATTTAATCCTCAAAGTGTGGGGGGGGGGCAGGGAGGAACCTGTGAAATGAGTAATACAGGCCTTATTACTCCCTAAAAAACAAACAAAACCAAAACCAGACCTGTTGCTGTCGAGTTGATTCCGACTAATAGCAACCCTACAGGACAGAGTAGAACTGCCCCATATGGTTTCCAAGGAGTGGCTGGTGGATTCAAAGTGCTGACCTTTTGGCTAGCAATCAAGCTCTTAACCACTGCACCACCAGGGCTCCTATTACTCCATAGAAGAGAGAAAAGGAGAAAAGGCTATATGGCTTAATTGCCTTCTTCCAAGTGATTAATAACAAAGAAAGTATCCCACTTTCTTTTTACCTTTTTCTTTTTTTTTTTTTTGACAACTTATATTTCGTGATTCTTTTTACTTTAGAATCTTTGCAAGTAGCGCCATATATTTGAGAGGTAGATGGCTTGTGTTAAGAATTCGGAGTAATTAGTAATTTTATCAGTTATGCATTACTGTATAACCACTCCCAAAATTTAAAGAATAACAAAAAAAAACTGTAATTTTCTTGATTTTGTGGATTGGAAGAAAGTTTCTCCTGCTGGTCTCATATTCAGCGTGCAGTTTGGCTAGAGGTTGGGCTTAGTTGGATTGGCTGGAACAGCTGAGTCTCTCTCTGCATGTAATCTTTCACACACAGTGCAAAAAGTGTGATATTTTCTTCGCATAGTAACAACTGTCAATCCCAGACGTATAATCACATATCAGGCCATTGCTTGTGTCATGTAAGTTAATATGTCTTTGGCCAAGACATATCAGATGGCCAGAGTCAATCTGAGAGGGCATTATCTTAATGTATGGATGCCAGATGGGTTGTTTCATTGGGTGCAACTAACGTTTAACACTTTATCCTGATCTGCACTCTGGCTCCAATGATTCATGTCCCTTTCATCTATAAAATATACTCATGCCCTCCTAAGACTCACAATATTTTATATAATCATATCATCAGTCTTGAAGTCCATGATCTTGTTACTGTTGCAGTACTGGATACCCATAAGGTTTCTTGCTTGAAGCTCCTTTAGTGTGGTTTCTGATGTTCCTAGGACTTATAAACTAAAAAGACAAGTGATAAACCACCATACTCCCAACATACAACAGTGAGACAAGTACAGGATAACTGGAATAGAACTCCCCTTCAAAAATGAGAGAAACGGGAGGCAGTCACTAGTCCATGACAATTCTGAAAATAGCTGGGGATATGTTCTCAGGACTTCTTCCTCGAAGGACAGGAAATGTTTCTTGATTAAGGTCTGATTCTGCTCCGTGGGCCTGTGATTCCCTAATCCTTTATTCTGTGACTCTTGTCTCTACTCTTGAGATACTTTTCCTTTTCTGTAAGAAATCACCAATGTTTAAATCTGAGTATCTTTTTAGGCTGCTTTATGGTCATAGAACATTGGGGACATGGAGAACTGTTTTCATTTTGCAGGATCTCTACCTCTTTTAGTTTGGTATGATACTATTCCCTTAAAACCTTGTGGGTTTCTTATGAATATTATTATTGTGTATCCGTTTCCTAAAATCCATATCCAGAATTATTTCTAAAATAGACCTCTCTTTATTTGGGGCAGAGTGCTAGGGTGACAATGCCTTTAAGATTCTTAGAAACCTTTTATGTAACTGACGAGTTCTACTAGGTACCTCCACAAATCTTTCTAAAGTATTAATAGAGGATCTTACAGCCACACCAGATTTAATTCATTACTTTGAGACCATTTCTTACTTTGAGAATCTTTTGCTAGCTGGAGGGCTGGAGACAAGAAAGAGTTTTATTTTAAAATCCAGTAAATCTTGTATCTCTATACATTTTATTAATATCACTTATAAACTGAAATTTCTTCTTTAGTTCATCTCTCTTCCTGTACCTTATCGCAAACAGCTAAAAAAGGCAAATTTACATACAATATAACCATATATCCTAGAAATATCTTTAGATTCACAAATTTATTAAGTGCATTTTATTTTGTCCAAGTAAGTGCAGGAGATGGATTTGAAAATTGATTTACTACTAAAAAGCACAGATCATTATTTTTTCCAGCCTCCACTAAGAGTTTGTCTGCCATTCTTCTAACCCTCATCAACAAACTTCTTGCCACTTTTCTAGCCTTTGTGCACCACCCAGCGTCAATTCCACATTATATATTTTAAGGTTTTTTTGTTTTGTTTTTGCAGTACAACCTTATTTGTGATAAATTTTTCTTGTTCACTTATCTATTGCTGCATAATGAGGACCAGTAATGTGATAATCTACTATTGTAAGCAAGTTTGTCTCTTTTAAAATTGACTTAGAGATATTAGAAACAAGAAATTGCCTTTATTTGCAACTGACTTAACTTTTATCACCTGGTAAACTGTATTAATGCCAGCTAACCCCTTAAGCAATGACTGTGTGCTAAGCATTGTGCTAAGGACTTAAATTGTTTTTCTCATTGTATCTTCACAACAGCTCCTTCAATGAGATTAATAGTATCATTTTACTGATAGGGAAAGGTCTATAACCTTCCCAAGGTCACATAGAATGTAACACAGTTGAGATTCAAATCTTAATATTCTGACTGCAGATACAGTACTCTTGAACACTATACAGTGTTGTCTAACATGTTGACACAGTTGACATTAAGGACTATGAGGGCTTAAATTATGACAAGGGATATCGATTAGTAGGGTCAGTACACTGTGCTTTCTTCTTTGTTAAAACCAGGACAAGATTAGTTTCCAGTAGTATGTTCTTGAATAAATCCTATGTTGTAAAACTCAATTTTTTCTTTTTGTTCATGTAGATATGTTTTGATTCTTTCTACTACAAGTCTAAAAATTGAGTTTTCATATTTCATTCAAGAAATTTTTCACATAGCAAGGTGAAATGAACAGCAGATTGGAGCCTCCCAAGGTGTGAGATTTGAGTTTAGAGCTGCAAATTCAATACATTTCTGTTACAAGGTATTCCTTCTTTTTCCTATAGCAACTGAGATGGTGGGGATGGGAGGGTGAAAAGGGAGTACAGTGCCAGTAAAGATAATATCAGTCTGAAAATAATGAGAAAAAAATCAGAATTAAAAATATTTGAAGAAAGTATGCCTTACCACATTCAAATGTGGTAAAAAAGAGTTTAAAAAACATTGCTACTCCTTTGAAGTTCTTTAGAGCTTGCTTTAGTAAAAGGAAAATAATTATAATTGACCTACCAATTGTTTATATGCAAAGTATACTCTTCACACTGCATCAGCAGACTTACACATTTGAAAGGACTTTAAACTTTGTCTGGACAATTGCGTTTTTCTATTTAGGTGAAAAATATTCTAAGGTAAGGTAAAACTTTGGCCTGACTGCTTCTGAACTATTAGAATTCAGAATGTAACTTCAAGAAAGAAAAATGTATGTAATTCTTCTCATACTCAAAATCTAATGATTCTAGAAATTGGCCTGGGTGCTGTTGTGATAAGGAATGGAAGGAGCTCGTTTTTGAGGTCTGCTCCAAGGAAGGCTGTAAAAAGTCTGAGTCAATAACCATCATGAGATAATCCATAAACAACAATCTAGTGCAAAAGGTTATCCAGACACAAATATGATATGGCGCCTACATGGTTTATTCTCCGAAAGGATGTAATGAGAAAATCCCAGCCATCAACAAATAAAAGAACACTTAGGAGTCCTTTAGGTATCAAAGAGTGTTTTACACCCCTTCGGTTCTCTTTTCATCTGCTCACTGTTAAAAAAAAGAGAAAAAGAACGAAAGAAAAGCAATTGAGAGCTCAAAACTCTATGGCTATGCAAAACACAAAACAATAAACACAAAAGCATTTTTCTTTAGGGGAGCTGTTTTTCATCACATAACAGAAATTAAATGTTTGAAATGGAAATTAGATTTCAAAAACATCAAAATGCAAAATAGTTCTTTTAATTGTTTCTTACCCTAAGCTGTATGTGCATCATGTCTATAAACACAAAGTAAATACTGACCTATATATACACGTAGATGAGCCAGAGACTTAGATTCATATCAGTTGTACAAGAAATATATTTACATGTAAACATTTCATTATGATTATTGGCTCACATCTTATCTCATTTTGAACACTTCTTGTTTCAAAGAAACACATTTCCCTGTATATGGTTTTTTGATGATCATGCAAACCTGCTATATAAAAGTGGATAACCAAAAAAAGAAGAAACCCGTTGGCCTTCTAGTTGACTATGACTCCTAGTAACCCTATAGGACAGAGTAGAACTGCCCCATAGGGTTTCCAAGAAGCGCCTGGTGGATTCGAACTGTCAACCTTTTGGTTAGCAACGGAGCTCTTAATCACTTCACCATCAGGGCTTCAAATGACATTTAAGGAATATTAATCAAAGAACAAAGGAAGCAACCTAGTATTGCTTTTCTTCACCCAGGTCTTTAAAAGGAGTAACACCATGAGAAGGAAGCATGGAGTATTCATGGTTTGCTGCCATGAAATAAAGAAAACAAAATATGACCCTAACTACAGTCAAATAGAGAGTGCTACCACACATCTCTCTGCTGGCTATGTCTCCCTTATTTTTTTTAAAAAAAAAAGTCAATAGAGTATCATTTCAAATCTCCAATTGGCCTTGCTGCCTAATCAGTTTCTGCAGCCAGAGGCGGCAAACGTTGAAAAGGCAATAGGCGAGAATACAAAGTTCCCAGAAACAGAAAATGTAATTCTGGTATGTAATTCACTAGAGGAAACACTTCGAGACTCCCACTTACCATTTCTGAGTGGAGCCTCTGCGGGGGTAAGTTTATTTGCATTTTCAGGGGCAAAATGCTCTACCTTTCCACAGAAATGGGACTTTAGCATGAGAGGAGAGAGGCATTCCGTGTGGTCCAGTCACAAATGGATGTGGAAGCCTTTCAAGCTGGTTTAGCATGTCGGCATGGCTGGCTGTGACACTTGCAGGCTTTATGGCGTCATGCAGAGAATCTCAGCTCTTGGTTGCCCCAACCATCTAAATTAGAAAAAATTTCTTATCTTCATCAATTTGAACTTGTTTCTTTCCCCCATCTTCCTCACTCTTCCTTCATCTTCCACAAAACAAGGTTTGCTTCGTTAATCATCACCTCAGCATTTCTGTTTCTTTGACATTTCGGATCTAGTACTCACAGACGTTTTCAGAGAGATTTCAGATTTCAAGGATTTTTTTTTCCTAAGCATTTTCATGTACTCAATAGGCTTATGAGTTTCCTCCTTCAAAGCACATTCTGTGGCAAAGCTCTTTCTAAAAAGCAACACTTCCTCACTGTATAAGCCTGGGTCCAACCAGAGATGCAGAACCAGTAGGAGATATATATCAAAAGATTTATTCCAAGGAGTTGACTTATGCACTGGGGAGGTAGCTAGGCAAGTCAGAAATCCATGGGGCAGGCTGTCAGAAAGGGCAGGCTGGGACTCTGGGAATGGCGACGGTGCAGTCCACAGGTGGAATTTCTCTTCATCAGGGAGATTAAGGTTCTGCTTTTAAGTCCTTTCAACTGATTGAATCAGGTCCACTCTGATTATCCAGGATAATCTCCCTGATTTTCAACTGATGATGGACTTTAGCTATATCTACAAAATACTTTCATAGCAACATTTAATTTAATCTTTAAATAACAGGAGACTGAAGCTTAGCCAAGTTGACACAGCAAAAGATCACCTTGCTCTCCAAAGTTCTTTGAAAGAATAAAGTCAATTATGATGCAACTATTCTGTCATATAATGTACAGTGATTATTGTATAATCATTCAAAGTAATGTTTATAGAAAGTTCTGATGACATGGAAAAGAGCTTCTTCTGTAATGTTAATGGGAAAAGGATACTTATTCATATAAACAGTGTTTCTTAGCTATGTAGAAGCTCTTAGATAAAAGAGCAACTTCATATTACAGAATGAGATTGTCTTGTTTGTGATCTGTACATTGGAAATGTTTCAATGGGCAGAAGGTAATTTTCTTATAATAAATTAACACTAATTTATAAGTAGTCTAAGTACTCCCATAGGCCTGCGTTCTATACATACATTCGCTCACACTCAGCCTATACTTTCTTCGTCTGCTTTTGTTTAGTTCTTTGTGTTTCTTACAGACGTGGCTTTCTCAACTTTCTTTGCCCTCACACACCTCACTTGATCCACTGTTTCCATCAACCCTACTAATCCACAGCCTATAGGAGGAACAGACAGAAAACTGTGCATGTTAATACTCGTCATGCAAACTTGATGAAACAAACTTGATACAAGCATCATACTCACTCATCATTCCCATAGCACAGTGTTGAGAATTTACTCACTTTGGTTCCTATATGGGGGGGGGGGGAGAGGGAGTAAGTTTATTTACTATAACTAATCTAATCTTATTTTCAAACTTCCTTCAAAAAGGGTAAAATGATCTTCATTTTACTCATTGGAAACTTCTAAACAAAAAAGTTAAGGAAACTTGCCTTACTGAGGGCAATGGACCCTTCCAGCTTATAACAGCCTCTTTATAGTTAACATGATCTCTTTGGAGTCTATTTTGTTGCTAGGAGCCGTTGAGACTATATATAACCATTTCAAAACTCAAATTTCTTCCCTGTTCTGTTTGTATCGTTACATGAGATTCCTCTTTCAATTCTTTTCCCAAGAAGGTACATAAATTTATTAGGAAGATTTTTTTTTTTTTAATCAATATTGACTTTTGAATCAACTTGACAGTAATGGGTTTTTTTGTTTGGTTAGTTTGATTGACTTCTAGGATGGGCATTGACCTCTGTCCTTGTTACCAAGACTGATGACAAACCAGGGACGACCGTAACTTGAGTTCTGTTCTCTAAGCATAGGTTGTCAAGGCAATTGTCTGACAAGATCCAGCATATCTTCCTGTTGATGTTGATATGGACATTCTTACACCTTCAGCCTTTACAGTTGTTAGATGCCGTGGAGTCTACTCTGACTCATGGTGACCCCACGTGTGCAGAGTAGAACTGCTCCATAGGGCTTTCAAGGCTGTTACAGTGTTTCAAATTTTCCCAGGCCTGGCTGCAAATCTTATTTGACTAATAGTTTTCCCTGCAATGCTCATTAAAAGGCCAATTTTCCCTCATAATGGTGTTCTCATAAGCAAGCTTGCTCAACAAGAATATTCTCTCCATACTGCTCCAGAGATGAGGAAGAATGGTAAATAGTTTCTCAGGCTCTGCCTCCACCAAGCATGTCACAACACAACATCTGCTCTATGCAGCCAGCTCACAGGAGCAAAAAAGCAAAGTGAATCAAGGCACGTGCCTTCTCCTGCTCTCTGCTTTTACCTCCAGTGCTCTGAAAGGCTCCACCTCTTCCCCTTGAGGTTTCCCCCAGTGTTGGGTGGATGAGCACCTCTATGTAACAATCTCTCTCAATGGGAAAGCTGAGAGAAAAATAAAGGGTAAAATAGAAAGGAAGCTGAGAACTATGGAAAGTGGGAAGAAAGTTATTTAACCTTAGTCTTTCATGTTTCATTCTCTATGATTCTGTTGTTATTAAGAATTAAACCTTTTGGGCATTTATCCTTTCCTTGGAGGGATGTGTCTGAAGCTTATCAGTCTCTTAATACCTCATTCATTCATTGTATGAATTATTAATAATACATTATTAATAGTGTTGTGGAACATCATTCTAAATAGGTATTATGTATCTGTGGTGGGATAGGCTAGACCAAGAATGTTATCCTTGTTTGAGTGAGTTACTTTATCTACTTTTCTTCTTTCACTTTAGTTATATAGTAGGTCACTGGAAAAGAGCCTTCTAGTTTTTGCTAAATTATTTCATAATCATGTAATTTGAGATCAATCAATCCACATTTCTGAGTCTCGGTTCCTCATCTGGAGATTCACTCTGATAGTTTGAAAAGCCATTCCTAGTTCTAAATACTTATGTTACTTTTCCTTTACAAAATACATTAGAACTTCTGCAGTGCAGCTAACACTCCTCAGTCCTGCCTGATCTCTGCAGGTGATTCTTTATACTTTAATATATGTATTTTTCTTTATACTGTCATATGTTTATTCTGTATCCTCTATCAGGTTCTCTGCAGTTAAATGATTTTGTGTTGGTATCTATAGTTTTGGGTTGAAAAAGCAGCAGCAGCAGCAGCAGCAGAGGGAGAAAAGCAATACAAACTCAATGGTCATTAATTTCTCAGTGTAAAAACTGGTTCTGCCTGCACTAGAGGAGGTTTCACTGGAACATCAGTTTCCAATCCCAGTGTGGTAATATTACTGAGATGATATATTCAAAGAATAATTTCAGTTTTGACAGAGCTTGAAAACACCTAAGTAAGCTTGCCTACCTGCCTGTGGTACATTTATACTCTTATCAATTTAGCTAAGTCAGAACTACATTTCCCAGAATTACCTTCCCTATAGGGTTTTGGGTTAGCATTGGCCACAAAAGACATTTTGCATGAAATTTGGAAGGCAGAAGTAAAGCAGCAACCATATATTTATGCTGCAAAGTTTGATGCAGTGTTTTAAACACTGTGGCAGCTGGCACATATCATCACTGATCTGTTAGCAGGCCTTGTAGGTGTGGGGCAGCGCCCGAAGCAGTAGCTTCTCCAGCTCCCACTAGGTCTCTCCTATCAGCTGCTCTGAGTTCTGGACCTGTGTATGGGCAGCTTCAGGGTGAAGGACACCAGCTTCTCTCACAAATCACCCATAGCATCAAGGTTGGAGGTGATGAGTTACCTATGTGTGTTGCAGTTTGTCCTCATGAGTTCCAGTTTATTATGTATCTGTGGTGGGATAGGCTAGACCAAGAATGTTATCCTTGTTTGACTGATGGTCTGACTGAGCTTTAGAGATATCAGGCTCAATAACAGACACACAAGGAAGTCTTACATAGACTCCTCTACCAGCTCCCATGATTATGTATGGTGTAACCCCAACAATAAATCCCTTACTCTAGCTCTATTCTGTCCAGTATGATAATCACTAAACACGAGGCGGATGTGACTATTAAGCACCAGAAAGGCAACTATTCTGAATTGAAATATGTTGTAAGTATAAAATAGACACCATATTTTGAAGACAGTATAAAAAATGCAAATTTTTTGGACAATTTTTATGTGTTTATATGTAGAAATAATAGTTTTGAAAATATTGAGTTAGATAAAATCTATTAAAATTAATTTCATCCATTTGTTCTTTGTGTTTTTTTTTTTTTTTCCAAATGTGGCTACTAGAGAATATTTGTGGCTCACATTTGTGGCTTGCACTACTCCTACTAGGTGGTAATGTTCTAGATCACTCATAGCACTTCTGCCACTCAGAGCAAAACAGACTAATTCATTGTAATTAATATGTCCTGTCTTCTATATGCATGAGTAATATTAGATACAGAACCAAAAACCAAACTCGTTGCCATCGAGTCAATTCTGACTCATAGCGACCCAATAAGACAGAGTAGAACTGCCTCATAGAGTTTCCAAGGAGTGCCTGGTGGATTTGAACTGCTGACCTTTTGGTTAGCAGCTGTAGCTGTCTGTCTATCCGATCAGCACTGTTTGAATGTTCTTTCTCATATGGTCATGCTGTTAGAATGGTGAAGTAACTTTCGCTTCCACGGCCCCAAAACACAAAAAAACTCAACTTATAAATTTACCTGTGAATAAGACTTCAGTTGACTAACCTCTCTCTCAATAGTGGATTCATTCATTTATTCATTCATTCAGCAAATGTTCTCTAAGTACTACCTATGTATCAGTCCCTCTTCTATGTTTTGCAGGGTACAGCTTTGAACATGATACAAAGGATCCTGCACTCATGGAATTTAGAGTTTAATGAGGGAAGTCAGATGATAATCTAGCCAAAAGGATAAACAGAGAGTTTGAAGTGTATCCTGAATGAAATAAGAGCATAATATGACGGAGAGTGACTGGGAGAGGCCTTCTTTAGATGATTTGAACAAGGATCATATCTATTTTCCCAGATTATTAAGAGATGGAAACCTACATTGTGACAAAATAAATGAATTTATTGCTGCAAAAAGTTCACTTAGTACAATAAATAATTGCAATTTTATTTATTTGAAGCAACAATGGTGGAAATGATAGAGAACCATGATTATGAAAATGGAGTTGAATTCCATCAGTATCCTAGATGTGGCTACTGGGAAGTCAGAGCTGTATATTCAAATTTTGTGTTAAAATGCAAAGCTAACCAGCTTCTGAGCTTTGGTTTGGCATGTACACAGAAAGTAGAGAATCAATGTTTTATCAGCAAGCTCAGAGGAATCATACCGCTTAGTGTTTTTAAAATGTGTTTGTTAATATATAATGTGTCTGTAGGATGCACTGAAGGATCGGTTTATCCGATTAGAACATTTAAGAGGGATGAGTCATAGTACACGAATCATATTTGCTAACTTTTTTGAAATTCATAATCACTAGCAG
The DNA here is from genome assembly GCF_000243295.1 of Trichechus manatus latirostris. Lineage (NCBI taxonomy): Eukaryota > Metazoa > Chordata > Mammalia > Sirenia > Trichechidae > Trichechus > Trichechus manatus. The sequence goes on from NW_004443940.1 coordinate 5,175,145, forward strand.
GCTTCCAAAATGCATGTCTAAGTTCCAAGTAAAATACAAGACGACACTCTCATGATAAAGAAAACGATGCAACAGAACACAGTTCAGAGAAAAATATGTATTTCTTATCGATGTCAATGTTAAAATCGTGCAGTAATTGCAAGGAAAGAAATTCACTGGATCTGACATCTTTCATTTGGGTTATCCCAAGAGTTGTCTATGAATGGTGTCAGCTTTCCACTTGTGCTGAAAACATTCAGTGGTTAAGCGCCAAACCCGTTTTGACAAACTTTTTCATTGGTGCCAATTCTCATGATGGTGTGCTTTCAGCGTTTGCCTTTGAATTTCAAATGGTTGTAAAACTCCAGGGGTTCACACTCTGTGAATGAAACGAGACAAGAAGATGTCAGCAAAACTGTTTAGCTGCATTTCATCTTTTTTTTTTTTTTCCTTCTTGGCTCCAACGTGGCTTGAGTCCTGGAATACTGTATAAAACAGTAAAACATTAGACAGAAAGTGCTAACCCAGTCAGAAACAGTGAATCCTGCAAGGAGAAAGTAATAAGCTACTAGAAAGGAATTGCCAACGCCTTGTCATGCCTTCAGGCCTAGAAAACAATTATAAAAATGGTACATTTGGAAATCACTGTGTCCCAGGCAGAAGCAATAAATTGACTGAGTTAATGTACACGATTTGACGACTGATATAAGCATGAGCTATATGGCAAATATACCTCAACAAGAAAGACAAGAGTTTTGTCTGATACCCAGATGTTATTCAAATATACAGCTGTTAGGCATTGCACTGCCAACTTTTAGTGAGTTTAAGCCTTCCTCTTCCGATTACTTGTTTTATGGTGACAACTGCAGGAATCTCACTGAAAAAGCTTAACCAACATCCCTTTAGTGCTGAAGTCAGACTATCCACAGTTACGCTAGTTTTTAAGTAAAGCTACATTATTTTGAGTCTATTGAGGAATATGACCCATTTTTTTCTATCTCTCCATGATTCTCCTTTTAAGATGACTGAGATTAGGAAAAATGTAATACAGATTAGATTGTACAATAGGTTGGACTGCTGTAAGAGAAACCAAAATTAGAGGGTTTACATATTCTTTTAGGATGCCACCAATTCAGGTTGCTTTTCTGTAGTCATTCTGGCTTAAATGTAACAAATGCCATTTAGGATGATATTCAGTTTACATTAACACCTTAACACATTGAAGGTTTTCATTTATTTTCCTTTCTCATTGTCTCCATCATCCATGTATCTGGCCAAACATAATAAGTGGTTGGCGAAACAACAGAATATTACAATTGTTCACATTGGTGTGTTTTGTATTTTTCATCTGTATTTCCATTTGGTTAGGGGAGATGAATACCTTAGATAATATGCCTGAAACACAGTAAAAGTGTGTATTTTCAGTGAATGACTCCATTCACTGAAAGAACAATGAAGCTGTATGAAAGCTATCTTGGATGTAGGACAAAATCGCTTAACCACTGCCATGTCTTTTGTAGGATGGTATAGGTTAGAGAGTTGCACTCAGCAGCTGATTTCAGGAGAATAATTAGAAAAAGAGCCAATTTTCTATTCACAGAACTCTCTCTGAATCAGAGTAAAAGACATGAAGCTTTCATTTTCCATTGACCCACCGCAAGAGCACTGTAAATACCCTTCTCTATTCTATCCCCTTAAGAGACACCTGAAGGGAAAGATTTAGTTGCAAAACTATTCATTAATATGCCAACCAAATGTACAACTTATAAGCACATCCATATGGCTATTTTAACATACAGGAAAAACACTAAAGCAGATCAATACTTTCTTAGATCTCTGGATCAATTTTTCCTTGGCCCTCCCAAGGACAGAAATGCCCATTTCTATTTATAAACTTTCATCGCTTTCCAAATACATCCTTGCACTTGGGAATGGAATTTGTTCATATAGCCAATATATCGCAGCAGATTTTACATGCATGACTGCTATCTTCATATTGATCTTTTTAAATTGCTGTAATATTTTGCAGTGTGTCTAAAGGCTCTTGATGTTTCTTTTAATATAATACACGAGGGAGCCTTGATGTTCACCTCTTTTCACTCACATTTCCTGCATGAATTTTTGCTCTTCTCTTAGATAACACAACTGCAAACATGCACACACTACATTTTGTTCTTTTTTTTTTTTGATCTGTCAAAATTTATTTTTGAATTTTGTTGTAGTTGTAGTTTAAGTGAAAGTTTACAATTCAAGTTAGTTTCTCATACAAAAATGTATACATACATTGTTATGCGACCCTGATTGCTCTCCCTATACTGTGACAGCACACTCCTCCTTTCCATCCCAGATTTGCTGTGTCCATTCAATCAGCTCCTAACACTCTCTGCCTTCTCATCTCACCTCCGGACAGAAGCTGCCCATTTAGTCTCATGTATCTACTTGAGCTTCTTAGCACACTCTTCACTAGTATCATTTTATGTCCCACAGTCCAGTCCAATCTTTGTCTGAAGAGCTGGCCTCGGGACTGTTTTAGTTCTGGGTTGACAGAGAGTCCAGGAGCCATGCTACCAGGGTTCCTCCAGTCTCAGTCAGACCATTAAGTCTGGTCTTCTTACTAGAACTTGAGTTCTGCATTCCCCCCCTTCCCCTGCTCCATCAGGGACTCTCTGTTTTGTTCCTTGTCAGGGAGGTGGTTCATAGTAGTCGGGCACCATCTAGTTCTTCTGGTCTCAGGTTGATGAAGTCTCTGGTTTATGTGGCCCTTTCTGTCTCTTGGGCTACTACTTGCCTTGTGTCTTTTGTGTTCTTCATTCTCCTTTACTCCAGGTGGTTGGGACTAATTGATGCATCTTAGATGGCCTCTCACTAGCTTTTAAGACCCCAGACACCACTCACCAAAGTAGGATGCAGAATATTTTCTTAATAAAATTTGTTATGCCAATTGATCTAGATGTCCCTGAAAGTATGGTCCCCAGACCTCCACCCCTGCTACTTTGTCCCTCGAAGTGTTTGATTGTGTTCAGGAAACTTCTTAGCTGTGACTTAGTCCCGCGGTGCTGACTTCCCCTGTAGTGTGTGCTGTCCTTCCCTTCACGTAAGATAATTCTTGACTACTATCTAGTTAGTGAATAACCTTCATCTTCTCCTCCCACCCTCGTAACCATCAGAGAATATTTTCTTCTGACACGCTACATCTTGAATATGCAGAAAATAATGTATTTCTGTGTCACTTTTTATGAGAAAAATTTCTAATTCTCTTGAGTTTCCATCCATCTCAGTTCTGCTAAGTTAAGACTGGCTCTTTCAGATTATCTCAAGCTCTTGCTGATAAAAGATCATTGAAATACTTAATAAAAATCAAAGTTTAAAGTCGTAGTGGGGTATCCCTTTTGCTATAAACTTCACCCTTTGACCTCCTTGAATCTGGATGTAAGAAGAAGTTTGTATATGCGTGGTTGGCTAGAGACACATTTGGCCCAGTGGCTGTCTTCTGGATCTTTACCATAAAGTCTTCAGAGGATCCAGGCCTGCCCTGGCCTCATCTGTGTGTCAGGACATGGTGACCATTCAATATTGGCTGGTTCTGCCTATTTTTGTGGTCACCTTGCTGACGTCTGCTATAGACCCTCAAGTGGTACAAATTTGCAGCCTCTGTGTTGTTGATCCTAGATTTTCTAGTCTACAGTTTTCTTCAAGTATTCCATGACCCCTAAAGGTCCACGAAGTTTCCGCTGATTTTTCTGCATCATGCTTGTGCCTCAGGCTCTAAGGGGCTGCTTTCCAGCCCAATTACCTAACTTCGCTCTGACCCCTCTGTACTCCATAATGACATGTGGCTTTGCTCAGGACAATAGTCCTTGGTCCTGATGTGCTAATTCCCTTCTCTTCTCTCAACCACCACCCCCCTTAACAAGTAAAAATTTCTGGAGGCTTTCTCTAGGAAGAGAATATGATTAAGTAATATTCCTCGACCACTTTTCACCATTTCCAGGTGAATATCTCTTTGATTTCTGAGCTGAGTAAAAATGAGCTTTGAGAATTTAGGAAAAGAAATCTTTTTCTCAGCAGAACCTAACTTTAAAACACCCAAAATGTCAGGTTTGAGATTCAAAGATAATCAGTAACCCTTTTATTCTAGGCTATCATCTTTCTCCCCCTGCAGGAATGAATACCATTTAAGAGCTAGAAAGTCTTAGAATACCATGATTGAAAATAATGCTAATAACATATAAAGGAAAATGTTTTAAATAGATATCATCTATGGGCTTTGTTTACGAGCTTGGACCCTGGAGACAGATCACCTTGACTTGGGTTAAATTCTGGCTCCTTCATAGTATCTGTGTGATTCTGAGCATTACTTCTCTGTGCCTCAGTTTCTCTGTGTGTAAAATAAGAATCACAACAACTGTGTAAACACACAAGGAGCCGGGTGGTGCGGGGGTTAAGCCCTAGGATGCTAACTGAAATGTCAGCGGTTCAAACCTACCAGCTACTACTTGGGAGAAAGATGGGCCAGTCTGCTTCTGTAAAGATTATAGCCTTGGAAATCTTATGGGGCAGTTCTACTCTGTCCTACAGGTTATCTATGAGTCAGAATTAACTTGAGGGCAATTTTTTTTTTTTTTTTGGACTTATGTAATTAAACAGAGGAATGTTATTAAATGAACTAATATTTGCAAAGTGCTTACAATAACTCCTGGCATGTGGCAAGTTCTATACATGTTTGTATTGAGTCATTTTTCATCTCTTAGTGACCCTAAAGGACAGAGTAGAACTACCCCATATGGTTTCCTAGGTTGTAATCTTTTACAGAAGCCGGCTGCCACGTCTTTCTTCTGTGGAGTGGCTGGTGGTTCCAACTGCAGACCTTTCAGTTAGCAGCTGAGCGCTTAACCACTGTGACACCAGGCCTCTATACAGGTAATAATAATAGTTATTAGATAATCATAGGTATTATTAAATAATAACAATAATTATTACATACTAAGGAAATAAAAATAAACTGAAATCTACCATTGCCTCAAAATAAAATGTTTAGTCATAAAAAACAGAGAAAATGCAATCAACAGGAAGAAAATAGCATAAGTGAAAACATAAAAAGCCGAAGGTGCAGCTTAAGGGACTCTCAGAGAAGGGAAATTGGATGTATTCTTATTGCAAAAGTAAAAGCCAAGCATAAAAAACAAATTAAAAAATAAATAAAAATAACCTTAGTACCCCACTATGTCTTGGGCCTGTTCTAGGAACTGGGGTTATCACTGTAAATAAGACAAGTGAATTTCGTGCTACATGAACCTCAATTTCTGGTGTGACTGATAGCTAATAAGCAAGTAAAAATAAATAGAAGAAATTAAAATATTGATAATAGCTTTAAAAAAATAAATGAAACGTAATAAAACTCGACTGAAGGAAAAGGTAGAGTTTAGACTCGGTGTTCTAGGGAAATCTCTGAGGAGACAGAATGACAGAAAGACATCAGCTTTGGGAGGATGTGAGAACAAGGACACCAAGGGAGCATCAAGGACTGAGAAAGAATGAGCTGGGTGTTTGCAGGAAACACGAAGGTTACTGTGGTATGAAGTTTTGGGGGTTTAAGCATAGAAGTGGCACATTCTGTTTTTTGTTTTTAAAAAATTGCTCTTGCTGCTATGAAAAGAATAGATTGCAGGGCCTAGTGTAGAAGCAGGGAGATTACTTCGGGGGCAATGATCAACTTCCAGATGAGTATTGGTTACAGCTTGGCTAAGGTCAGCAGTGGTTGTGTTATGGGAGAAAAAAGGTCTACTTACTAGAAATTTTGAAGTATGACTTCTGGTGTTTGCTGAGGGTGTCTGTGGAGGAAGAAATGAATCCCTCCAGTTAGGAGATAGGCAACTACCACCGCTCTCTCTGAGCACGTGGTTTTTACAGTTCCTCATTTATGCATGAATAGAACCCCAACTTCCACGACTTTTCAGGGTTGTTTTGGGATTCCCAGAGTTTGGAGGACCTTGTACTCTCAAACAAACAGACTTCAAACAGCTATTTGAAAGGGACACTAACATATGCATTTGAAAAGAGTCCAAATGTACATTTGGAAATTAGAGAAATCACAATTTTAGTTCAGAAGAACACAGGGTGTGACATTAAAGATCTTTGCAGACATCATGAGGTTGATTCCAAGGGAGTGAAATAGTAGGCATATATTCTATACATTACGTGGAAGAAAATTAACCAACACACCATTAAAGATAAGCCTGTATTTGAAAATAGCATCCATGAGAAGGCTGTGAAGGAACATTGCAACTTAGGGCTGGGGCAGGAATATTTTATGGAAGTCTAGCCGGAGGGGTGAGCTGAAATTCAATTTGTTTCAGGAACAGTTGATCAAGGATGGCATTCAGAAAGGAAGGACTTGTTTGTGAAGAATGTCAGCTATTGTTTAGGCAATGTAGATTTTACCAAGAAAAGTGAGGCTGAAACAGTTAGGTGTAAGGTCATGTGCAAGAGGTCATGGGGAGAAACAGGTGGAGGACAGACTCTTGCACCGCTACAGTGGAAAATTCTCAGTCCTTTAGTATCTCTCATAATTGAGTTTTAATTTTTACAATACCCAACATGACATCTGCTGGCTAAGCAGGGACTGATTTACTAGTCAGTATAGATCGAGAAAGGAGCCCTGGTGGCGCAATGGTTAAGTGCTTGGCTGTTAACTGAAAGGTCACCAGCCCCTCCAAAGGAGAAAGATGTGGCAGTCTGCTTCCGTAAAGATTTACAACCTTGGAAACCCTATGGGGCAGTTCTACTCTGTCCCATAGGGTCGCTATGAGTCGGAATTTACTCTACAGCAATAGGTTGGTATTTTTTATAAATTAAGAAAACTGCTTGTGGGGATTGAGTCCAGCACAACTAGATGGTGCCCCACAGCCATCATCAACTGCTCTGACAGGGATCACAACAGAGGGTCCCCGCAGAGCTGGAGAAAAATGTAGAACAAAATTGTAACTCCCCGCCCCACCCCACCCCCCCAAAAAAACCCACCAGACTTACTAGTCTGACAGAGACTGGAGAAACCCTAAGACTATGGTTCCAGGACACAATTTTAGCTCAGTAATAAAATCACTCCTGAGATTCACCCTTTAGCCAAAGATTAGACAGTCCCATAAAACAAAATGAGTCTAAATGGGCACACCAGCCCAGGGGCAACGACAAGAAGTCAGAAGAGGACAGGAAAGCTGGTAATAGGGAATCCCACATAGAGAAGGGGAGAGTGTAGACATGTCATGGGATTGGCAACCAACGTCACAAAACAATATGTGTGCTAATTGTTTAATGAGAAGCTAATTTGTTCTGTAAAAAAAAAAAAAAGTGCCTATGAGGATAAAGGAGAAAGGCCTACAGGAAGATGACTTGTTTTTTTAGCTATTCATTGATTCTATCCTTACCTTTCATCCCCAAACAAGTATTAATGGGAAATTGTCTCATTCACGGGAAGCAGGTATTTGATCCACAGAGTTGCTCCTCCTCATGTCCTTACAACACACACACTTGGTTTAGGAATGCCTTACTGCATTATGATAAGGTTCTCATGTTGAAGCAACAGGGTAAGCCACATTTCTAGAAGTAGGAACCCAGATTCCCTTGAATATGTTAATCACTACCGATATCCTGGAAAAAATGTGATCTGCAACAGAAAATCAGAATACACAAGTTAAGCCCAAGGTAAGCTAGAAAAGAATTGTCTCTTTAATTAAGTCCTCACTCCTTTGAATATAGATTGCAAGGAGGGCAGGTACAGATTTTTCTGTAAGTGCTGATTAGGTGACACCTACAGCAGTCCAGTAGGATAGATGTGATGCACTGAACACTAATGACCAAAGACCAGATAATTTGGAGGATGACATCAAGGACATCACGCATAAAGAAAGAAAAGGTTATTAAAAAAGATAGGAAAGAAAGAAAAGACCAAAATGGATGTCAGAAGAGACTTTGAAATTTGCACTAAAGCATAGAGTAGCTAAAGCAAATGGAAGAAATGATGTGGTGGCTTGCATGTTTCTGTGATGCTGGAAGCTGTGACACTGGTATTTAAAATACCAGTAACATCACCCACGGTGGACAGGTTTCAGTGACACTTCCAGACTAAGATAACTAGGAAGAAGGACATGGTAATATATTTCTAAAAAATTGGTCAGTGAAAACTTTATGAATAACAGTGGAATGTTGTCTGGTATAGTGCAAGAAGATGAGCCCCTCAGGTTGGAAGCATCAAAAGAAGATGGAAGGAATACACAGAGTCACTCACAGTACCAAACAGAATTGGCTGACATTCAACCATTGCAGGAGGTAGCATATGTTCAAGAACCAATGGTACTGTAGGAAGAAGTACAAGCTGCTCTGAAGGCACTGGTGAAAAACAAGGCCCGGGAATTGAGGAAATACCAATTGAGATGCTTCAACAAACGGATGCAATGCTGGAAGTACTCAAGATTGAAGTTGTCAAGGATTTCATTTTACTTGGATCCAAAGTCAATGCCTATGGAAGCAGCAGTCAAGAGATCAAACTACGTATTGCATTAGGCAAATCTGCTGCAAAATACCTCTTTAAAATGTTAAAAAAGCAAAGACGTCACTTTGAGGACTAAAGTACACTTGATCCAAGCCACGATATTTTCAATACCTTTATATGCATGTAAAAACTGGACAATGAGTAAGGAAGACTGAAGAGGAATTGATAGCTTTGAATTATGGTGTTGGCACAGAATATTGAATATACCATGGACTGCCAGAAGAATGAACAAATCTGTCTTGGAAGAAGTACAGACAGAATGTTCCTTAGAAGTGAGGATGGCAAGACTTCATCGCATGTACTTTGGACATGTTATCAGGAGGGACCAGTCCCTGGAGAAGGACATCATGCTTGGTAAACTAGCGGGTCAGCAAAAAAGTAGAAGGCCTTCAATGAGATGGATTGACACAGTGGCTGTGATGATTGTGACGATGTCATGGGACTGGGCAGGGTTTCCTTTTGTTGTACATAGGGTCACTATGGGTTGGAACCTACTCAATGGCACCTAACAACAACAACAACTGTACCCCAGTAAGCCAGCACTCTGGGGGTGGGCTGGGCCTATACCATCAGAGATCAAGGAAGGACAACATTCATTAGTCAGCTTAAATATACTATGCATATATTATTTTTTTTTTTATTCCTCGGGCTTAAGAATAATCTTTTGTTTTTGTGGCTTAATTTTTAAAAATCTCCTCTAAGATATAAGCCACTAGGTTACTTATCTTCAAACAAAGTGTTAAAGGGGATAGTGCCCTCCAGCGCAAAGGGTATCCCAGGGAACAAGAATCAGCCTGGGCCGATGTGAAAGTCCCTTCACAGCCACCCTTGAGAGGCATGGATTGGTTTCAGCAAGAAAAAATGGAAGCTTCCTGAGACAAGGAGCAGAGCCCAAATACTGGCTATGGAGAAAAAACAATAGGGAGATAAAGTAATCTTGATCTATTCTTCTAATTATCTACAATTCCTAGAACAATCCTAGATACGTACCCCTCTTCTGATCCCTGTCCCACAGACTACACAACTGTGGAAAAATGAAGTGATGCCTTCTACCTCCTCTCACTTAGGACACCCCCTTCTATGAATGAAAGTCTGCTGCCCCTGAGCACATTTAAAAATGACGATACTCCACCTCTATTATGTCACAGACAGAGCAAACAAGGCCAAAAACATAACCATACTCAGATCTTCTATTTTCAAGTTTGTGTATCACACCTCTCAGATTTTCTCCCAAGCTATCAATTATTACATCCCTTGGAATTTGAAATGTCAGCATCTATGTTACAGAAAAGACTATACAGTCACTAACACTGTGTTCCTCCTAGGAGAAATAAAGGCTAAGGAGAAGATAGACTGTATGATCAGTCCTGAGGAGGAAATTGCTCCCTAATGAGGAAAGTCTCCCCCTGTGCTGCAGCTACACCTGCAGGCTTATTCAAGCTTTGACTTAAGGTCATGCTTTTCACCTATGGACCCACTTCCCAGTCTTTCTTCATCTCAGCCACTGTCTAAGGTTTCTGTCAATTCATTAGGTTAAATAAGGCTAAGACACCAAAAAATCATGGAGGTTGTATTTTTCAGTCTACCTTCAGTAATGTATAAGAAAGAATCATTTATTGTATAGTTTCTTGGCCTGAAGAAGCTACTATCTTCGTCCACTTAGTTCTTTCCATAATGCAGTCATATGCTGCTTAACTGTGAGATAGGACAATATGTGATTTGGATGTTGTGTGAACACCATATTATATACAGGCAGTGCTCAGATTATGAATGAGTTCCATTCCTAAGTCTGTCTTGAAGTAGATTTTGTATGTAAGTCGCAGTTAGGTAAGGTTTGTATCTAACTTCAGTGTCAAATGTTTGTCTTAGTATATAGTGTGCATATACACTATAGCATATAGTGTACTTTTCTATGCATACAAAAATTAACGAAATACTTCTAGATACACTAAAACATCTTTAACGTAATAATACAGTAATAATAATAATGTTTTGACTCACGTTGCAGAATAGCGCCCTTTTGTTATTACCAACTATTGTATGTACCTTGAATTTTTAATATAATAGGTTTTAGGGAAGTTAGTTTGTAATTATGGGTTGTACGTAAGTCGAATGTTTGTAACCTGGGGACCATGGACGTATATGCGGTCAGATGTTGTCCAAAGGGATGTTATGCATTGTATGACTGTAGGTAGGGCTGTCATACTGCCCTTGTACACTTTTAAACTGTAATAGTTTAGTTACCAGGTACAATAGAAACCATCTGAAAATGACATTTTGAAACTGCTTTGTAAATGTTTGGAATCTGTATTATATAATCGTGCAAAGTGATTTCTTACTCAAGATCCTAAGACAGATGAGAAATGGATGTAGCTACAAAAACTAAAAATGGTGGGCAGTGGCAGACAAAATTGAATTTGGTAATAGTCGGTTGAAGAAAATTCAATGTGCCAGATATATGCAGATTGCTTATACTGTATTAAGAGCTTAAGTAATTCAAGTTTTAAAGTCTGACATTTGACAAAGGTATGGAAACCTCACATGTCCTTCTCTTGCTCTCATAACTCAAAATGGGCCAGCTCAGTTTTAGCCTGCCTAGTTTAATATATGTTGATTTAAAAAAATTAAGACTGTTTATGTACCTTGTAGATCATTTGAAGACTCCTCAGCAGCCCCCCTTTTTAATTTCTTTTGTGTTTTCTTTCTTGCATTGAAGCATATTTTATGATCCTATGATTGGCCCCCAGACAGCTTTGAGTCACAGTCATCATTACCGTGTATCAGTTGCTCAAGTGCATCTTGAGATTATATCAAGATATTTTCTGAAACTTTTCACTTGAGAATTGTATCTACTCCCAGGATAGGAAATGGAAAGCAACACGTTAGGGCAAGTAGTTACAGTTCTTATACTCTTGAATAATATTCTTTATGATAGTGATTTAATTACATTGATTTATTGATTTTGCTACAGTTCCGTTTGAAAGTGTTTGGGATGAGTCATATCCACAAAGGGACTGTAAGTCAGAAGTGAGTAAAAGAAACTTTAACTTATGTCTGATGGAAAGGGGAAATAAACAGAGGGAAAAAAACCTGAGGATAAAATAAGAAAAGGGCAGCTGAGGTTCACATAGGCTCTGTCTCTAAAGGGATACCCAGAGGTTTTACAGTAATGGACATCACGTGTCAATGTTCACAAAAATCACCTGGGGTTACTTGTTAATCATGCAGATTTTAGAGTCCCAACCCTGCAGATTCTTATTTCACAGGTATTGTTGGTGTTGTTCTGTTGTTGTTTTCTGTTGTTGTTGTTTTGTTGGGGTGGTGGTGGAATGGAACTGTATGTTGAAGGCATTCAATTTGATTCTGATATAGATGCTAGAGGCACCACACATGAACAGTATTAACCCTCTCTGTAGGTATCCTGGAAAACACTGTATAGAGCTATGTGTATGATCCAGGTCCCCCTACTCTCTAGTGGGACCAATGACTTAACTTTAAACCTATCTAGGAAATGATAAGGATTAAGAGAGCAATCTATTACAATGCTGGGCGCGTATGGCACATAGTAGATACTCCATAAAATGGTCCATATCCTCTAGCTCTGTCACCAACCACATTTCCTTAAATATGACTTTGTGACTTCATGAGCTCTTCCTCTAGAATGGAGATTGTATAAATTAGTAGAGGGAGTCAGGAAGTTTAAGCAGTTTCATATCAAGGAAGGCTGCTTTGAGCACTGCTGGATCTCATGAGATAGTACCTCCATTAATTCACATCATTTTAGGATCCCAGATCCTTATTTTATTAGTGATCCTAAGCGATGGAACCCAGAGAGACTGAGTCATGCTAAGTAAAACATCCAGACACTGAGGGAAATATGACGTCGCTAAGCCATCAAAGTTGCAATGATAAATAAATGTTTACACTGACAGAAATACCATCATATTTGTAATCAACAAACTCTCTCACTGTATTCAAGCTATATGGGAACTCAGGGAAAAAATCAGGACTTCAGAGTAATAATTCACTTCTAGAAATCACTGTCAGAGAGATCATAAATATTTGAAGTCCATTTGATTTAGCTTCATAAATTGAAGGATGCTTGGGGAGCGTGGAAACAGAATGAGAGAAATTAGGTTACTTAAAAATTTACTGGCTTTGGAATAAGACATTCTGAGGAATCCATCTCATAAAAAGTCAGGTTCTTCATAAAAACTCAAAATGCACTGACAACACCATGCCCGATATGGCTTAGGATCTTTATCCTAAGTTTGCTCTAAGGGAGTCTGTGGATATCTTGGATGGTCTGTCAGGTGCAGCACAAGGAAGTGAGATGCACTCAAGAAGGCCAGAAAGCAAATTGAATTTAGTACTCACAGGTCCCAAAGAGGAAACTACAGCACACCTCCACACAGGGCCACTCAGGCGCTGGTACCCAAGGACAAAGCAACAACAAGCTGGACCTGTAGGAGACAGCTTTCGTATGGCAAGCAGGACAGGGTCTTGGGGGTTAGTGTGCGCTGAAGTCTTATTGGTCCACTTAAAAGTGTCTAGTGCATTAGGGAGGGAAGGAGAGAAATTTTCATCTTGAGAAATCATATGGGACATGGTCAGGAGGGGCAAGGAGTAACTACAGAGTTGATGGACAGGGCTATAAGATAGTAAGTGTTTCCATCACAAGAAACCATATGGGGCATGCCCAGAAGGGCCAGTTAGAGACCTCAACTGTGGAGAGACTGTGTAATAAAATAGGAACCAAAAAATAAAAAACAAATATACCTGTTGCCATCGAGTTGATTCCGACTCATACCAACCCTATAGGACAGAGCAGAACTGCCCCATAGGGTTTCCAAGGAGTGGCTGGTGGATTCCTACTGCTGACATTTTGGTTAGCAGCCAAGCTCTTAACCACTGCACCACTATGGCTCCAAAAGAGGAACAGCAATGTTAGGAATTGAGTGAAAGGGCATCTAGGAGGAATTAATGAATGCCAAGGCATCAAACTGTAGACCGCACATTGTGACTTACTGTGGGCCTTATGAAAGTCTTTCTCCCCTGACCAGAGCCAACATATCCTTCTCAGAGTGCACATTTGCTAGACTTGATACGTGTTCTTGCTTGTTCTCTGGATATATTAAAACATTGGTAAGTTCTGGCAAAATCTCTGCAGGAGTAGATCTCTCATTTTCTTAAATACTATAATAGATGTGAAAGTTAGAACAATAATTCAGTTATGCAAAATACATAATTTTGTTTTTCTGTAGCTTAATTTAATTTTAAGGATCCCTGGTGTCTCAAAGGTCAGGCACTCAGCTGCTAACTGAAACCTTGGTGGTTCGAACCCACCCGGTGGCTCCACGGGAGAAAGACCTGACGATCTGCTCCTGTAAAGATTATAGCCTAGCAAACTCAGTGGGACAGTTCTACCCCATCACATGGGGTTGCTGAGTCAAAAAGGCCTCAAGGGCACCTAACGACAATGACAACAACAAATTTAATTTTGTTTTTAGACTTCATCTCAGCCGACTGTCAGGAAACTTTTATTAATCATTAACATTGCTATAGATTTTCTCCCAAAGAATATCAGCAGATACCCCCCCCCCCCCATCCCCTAAGTACTTATCAGGTTTTTGACATTTTTGAGGCAACAGATCATTTGTATTAGGATTGCATTTAAGAATGAAAAAAAACCAAAACCACATCCATTGCCATGAAGTCCATTTAAGAATTAGTAGAGTTTTGTAGTCCTTGTTTTTTCTCGTTGATTTTTAGTGATGCACTCTGTTAAGCAAAGTTAAGCAGTCATTAAGAATTGACTTCTCTCCACAATTCTTCAAAAAAGTAGCCCGGCTTCATTTTTCCCCTCTGAAATAATTGTCTCTGCTTTAATTAGCTACAAAAGGAATTACACTAAGAAAATTTATACAGAGTGACACGTTACACTTTCATTAGTAGGACACTGGGAAGTTCTCAAAATGTTATTTCTTAACTGATTGCTCAACAAAAGGTTTGACTATTTAGCTCCATAAACTCTCTAAACCATGTCCATATAAACCAAGAAATATATAATTTTTTTCTCTCTCTAATGCTGTGAGTGATTATAGAATTCTTATATTCTTTAAGGATATAAGCTCAGTTCCTTGATCTGCATTCTGTCAGTAACAATGAAGAATGCAGTGAAGGACTCATCATGTGCAATGGACCAGAAACATTGAATCAACTTTTAATAAAGTGGTAATGTGCACATATTATCTCTTTCATTATACGTCCTCACTCAGATGTGAAGATTCCATGCCCAATATACCCAAACACATAGAGTCTATCCTACCTCACTCTCCCCTAAGCCTATTCATGGTAAACTAAATAGGGTATGTATGTTCCTAGTTACACAACCCACTAGTCAATATAATTTTATATGAGAACAGTTAATAAGGTGTCATAATTGACTCGACGGCAATGGGCATACAATGCAAGCTATACATTACTGTCTGAATGGGTCTCAGCTCTTTATAGAAATGAAAATAAAGCCATCATAATGTCACCACGAAACATGATGATATTTTAGAATGTAAATAAGATTCATCGTTTTTAAATGATTTCCTGTCAGTCTCATGGATCTTGTCTCTCATGAGCTAAGGAATCACTGAGTTCTGCCATGAACTGACCATCTTCTTCCTAGGTATGCCTGTGCCATGGTTCCTTCAAGTCCTGTTGATAGGAGTTATTCTAGAAATCTCTGTATGAATATCTATGCTAGAAGTAGTCACCAATTTCTACGTAAAAATACAACCAAAACCTCAGAAATATATATCAAGCACTTCCATTTTTTTGTCATAGTGGAGAGAAAGACTCAGAATTTTCTCACAAATACTCTCTTGTGGTTTCATGCGTCAGCACTTGGGTAGTCCAGGTGTTCTGCAGCTCTATGGGCATCAGCAAGTAAAGACATAAAGAAATCACTTTCTTCTTGAACACATCCTGAATCTTTGCAACTGATTTTTTAGGGGCCTCTCTCACTTTGCTTCACGGAGGGATGGAATAATATTTCCCATGAACACTGCACTCCTAGTTGTTTGGCCAGGTATAGGTTGAACGTCAGTGCCAAAGTAGTGCTGGCCCTCAGCTGCTGATGACTATCTTAATAATATTTGAAAATATATGTATATATATGCACACATAAACATACTCATAACAAAATAAGGAAGACACACACATAACAATTACAGTCTTTATTTCTGCAACTGGTCTTGTGATTGTAGTTGGTATTTATAACTACCTTCTTCCACTACCCATTCCATATTCCCTTTGACCTCAGCAAGTACCTCAGCTAGTTCTTTGCCTGTTGGGGTGATGCAAACCTTCAGTCCTAAACAGTCTGGGTCATTGGTAGTTCTGCCTAACTAGTAGTTTTCCATTGACTTCAGTCACAGGGCATAATAGTGCTAAGAGGCCCTCTGGGATCTCCCGTATACCCACGTAGTCTTTATCTCCATTGTGTAATAACAATCCAATTTCCCTTAGTAATCAGGACCAATCACATAAAGCAGTATAATAATTACCTTCTTTGACTATTGATTCAGAAACATAAGGAGCCCAAAACTGGAGGGTGACAGTCTTAACTTTCAGTTCAATGGAATCATTTTATGTCTCCTGGTGGAAGTATTTCTCCTGACATCTAGACCAGCAGAACTTAGGGGTTTCGGGGACAGGAAGCAAACACTTTCCTAGGAAATCACTAGGGGTAATAGTGAGTGGGACAAATCCCATTTCCACCCCTTGATTCCTGGACTCATGAATCCTTGTTATGGGAGAAACAGCAATATATACCTGCCTCCTGGAGAATATTTCCCCGGCCCTGAAGGGTTTTGCCACCTAGCTGGTGTTATAATTGAGTCTCCAAAAGACTTCTGCTGTTCTATTAAGACTGCTGCTTCAGGATGATGGGGAACATGGTAAAACCAGCAAATTTTATGAGCATGGCCTATTAACACACTTAATTTGCCATGAAATGAGTTCCTTGGTCAGAGGCAACGCTGTGTAGAATACCATGGCAGCAGAAAAGACATTCTGTAAGTTCATGGATGATATTTTGTCAGAAGTACTGCATGCAGAAAAGGCAAATACGTATTTAGAGTAAGTGCCTATTCTAGTGAGAATAAAATGCTACCCTTTCCATGATGTCAGCAGTCCAATGTAATCAATGTTCCACCTGATTGCTGGTAGATTACCCCCGGGAACGGTGCCATATTGGGAACTCAGTGTTGGTCTCCGCTGTTGGCAGATTGGGTACTCGTCAGTAGTGTAGACAGGAGGCCTTGGTGAGTGGAAGTCCATATTACTGAGCCCATGCATAATCTGCATTCCTGCCACCAAGGCTACTTTGTTCATGAACCCATTGGGCAATGACTGGAGTGGATGGGAAAGAGGCTGACTGGTATCCACAGAATGGGTCATCCTAGCCATTTGACTGTTAAAATGTTCCACTGCTGACATCACCTTTTGGAGAGCATTAACATGAGACACATACATCTTAACATTTCTCCCCATTCAGAGAGGTATAGCCACATACCCTTCCACAGACCACCTTGTCACCAATTTTCCAGTCATGTTTCTTCCAAGTCCTTAACTATCCATTGACCACAGACTATGAATTGGCATACAGTTGCATATCTGGTTGTTTCTTGCTGCAAGTAAAATGAACAAACATGTGCACTGCTCGATGTTCTGCCCACTGGCAGGATTCTTCTTCACCACTGTCCTTCAGGGAAATTCCAGAGAGGGGCTGCAGTGCTGCAGCTGTCCACTTTCAAAGGGTGCCTGCATCTGTAAACCAGGTCCAAGTTTTCTTTCCCTTCCCTATGAGGCCATAGGTGCAGGCTGGGAGAGAGATGATACTAAGGGTAGAAACCATGGACATTTGAGCCACTTCCTCCTATAACTTACTTGTGCCTTCAGGGACTGCTCAAGCCCAATCCATTTGATGATGGAGTGTTGCTAATCATGTCCAGGTTTATGACTTTGTGGGTCAGGCAACACCCAGTTCATTATGAACAGCTCATGTTGCATGCTAACTTGGTTGTCTATGGTTAAACATAAAGTGTCTACTAAGGCCTGGTAGCAAGCCAAATGCTGTTTCTCAAAAGGAAAGTAATTATCTGCAACGGATGTCAGGGCTTTGCTTCAAAATCCTAAGGGTCTGTGCTGTGATTCAACAATAGGGACCTGTCAGAGGTTCACACAGCATCTGCCGCTGACGCTTCAAGTACCATTGGATCTTCTAGATCACATGCCCCAAGTGGCAAAGCAGATTGCACATCAGCCTGGACCAGTTGCAGAGCTGTCTTTTGTATAGGTCCCACTCAAAACTAGTAGCTTTTCAGGTCACTCAGTAAATGGGCTGGAGTAGCATGCCAAAATGAGAAATATGTTGCCTCCAAAATCCAAAGAGGCCCAATAGGTGTTTTTAGATGTAGTGGTAAAACGCAACAAGTTATTCTTCACCTTTGAAGGAATATCTAGATACCACCCCACACCACTAGACCCCTAGACATTTCACTGTGGTTGAGGGCCCCTGAATTTTTGTCGAGTTTATTTCCCACCCTCTTGCTTACTAGGTTCAATCAGCATGATGTCATCAATGCAATGAGACAATGTGATGTCTTCTGGAAGGAAACGATAAGATGATCAAGTTCCAAGTAAACTAAATTATGACATAGGGCTGGAGAGTTGATATACTCTTGAAGTAGAAAAGTAAACATATAGTACTGGCCTTGCCACCTGAAAGCAAACTGCTTCTGGTGGTCTTTACTAACAGATATCAAGAAGAAAGGGCTTACAAAATCTTCCAAGACAGATTTGTTCATTCTTCTGTCCATCTATGGTATGTCTAATACTCTTCACCAACATGGCAATTCAAATGTATCAATTCTTCAGTCTCCCTTGTACAGCTTTCACATTCATATGAAGAGACTGAAAATACCATAGCTTTGATCAGGCGCACCTTAATCATCAAAGTGACATCTTTGCTTTTTAACACTTTAAAGAGGTCTTTTGCATCAGATTCGCCCAATAAAATACATCATTTGGTTTATTGACTACTGCTTCCATGGACATTGATTGTTGATCCAAGAAGAATGAAATTCTTGACACTTCAATTTCTTTGCCATTTATCATGATGTTATTTATTGGTTCAGTTGTGAGGATTTTTGTTTTCTTTATGTTGAGGTATAATCCATACTGAAGGCTTCGGTCTTTGATCTTTATCAGTAAGTGCTTCAAGTCCACTTCAGTTTCAGCAAGCAAGATTGCATAATCTGCATATTGCAGGTTGTTAATGAGTCTTCCTCCAATCTTAATGCCCAGTTCTTCTTCATATAGTCCAGCTTTTCAGATTATTTGCTTAGCATACAGATTAAATAAATATGGTGAAAGGATACAACTCTGCCGCACATCTTTTCTGATTTTAAATGATGTATTGTTCCCTTGTTCTGTTCGAACAACTGTTTCTTGATCTGTGTACAAATTCTGTATGAGCACAATTAAGTGTTCTGGAATGTCCATTCTTATCAACGTTATCCATAGTTTGTAATGATCATAATGGTAGTTTAGAGAGTGTAAAAATCAAGGGTAGTTCTCATTTTCCCTCAACCCTTTGGAAATAATACTCTGTGAACTTTCAGAGTTTCTGTCAAAAGACCTGTCTCAGTAATTGTGATTTGTATGTGAATATTCAGATTTTTTTCTCTAGTTGCTTCTAAGAATTATTTGTATCTTTGTGTTTGGCAGTTTCATTATATGTTTAGGTGTGTGGTTATTTATTCATTTCTTTATCCTGATCAATACTCTTTGGCTATGTATCTGATGATTCATGTATTTTATTGAATCAGAAAACCACTCAGCCATAATTTCTTTACACATTATCTCTCTACCATTTTCTTTTGAAATTCCTCCTATTTATATTTTGAAACATTTCAAATTATCTCCCATTTTCCTTAACTGTTTTCTATATCCCATTTTGGCCATTTCTTCATTATTACCGTATAGCTCAATAATTTTCTCTATTCCTGTGGCCCATCCAAAATTTATCACATTCTATGGCTTTTTCTGTGATAACATTTTTTAATTTCCAGGGTATCTAATTGGTGCTTACATATCTCACTCTTTCTTGATTCATATCTACCTGTTTTGTGTTTCATAATTTCCTGTTGGTGACTTGTGGATGTTATTTCTTCCTTTATCTCTGTGAGTATTTTAAGGAGATTCACTTTAGAGTTCTTTTCAGAAGATCGCTATATTATCTGTATATTCTCATATGTTAACTCTCTTTTTTGTTGAGTTTTTTTGGCTTTCTTTAAAGTTATTAGTTTTTCTTATGTCCTTTAGAACTTTAATAAGCGAATGCTTCTTGAATAAGTGTTTGCGTATACGTGAGTGCATTTATTTTCTTTCTCTATGCTCAGTGTATGTCTAGTAGCTTCCACCCTGCAAAGTGGGATCCTACATTTAGAATCATCCTTAGGGATGTCACAGTGATCGTTCCCGACTCTAGATGGATCAACGTGGTCTCAGCTGGGTGGTCGTCTCTGTTCCCTCCAGCTCTTCTAGGCAGCAGCCCTAGGCAGTGATTGTACCTTCTTTTACATCTACTTTTGTGGGTGGGGAAACTTTGCTCCAGTACCGTGTTACAAGCTTTTAGCAAAGCTCTTGCCTTTTGCTACATATAGGTAGTCTTCTTACTTTGATAGAGTTGATCCTCAAAGTGCCTCTACCTGCTTTTGATTTAGGAAATTTTTAGAACTGTTGCTTCAAGCTTTATTTATTAATTTGAGTTTCAGTTCTGTTTTTGTTTCATAGAAATATCAGTATAGTGTAGTGATGCTTTAACTATCATCGCTATGTAGTCACAGCCAACGAGAGAAGGGATTCTACATAAAGTCACACCACTATCTTGACCAGAATTCGTAAGTATAAACCTTTGCATTCAAGTTACTTTCCAACACAAATTCAAAGGAAAAAAAAAAAGGTAAATTCAATACATTTCTCTTGACTAATCTACATTTCAAATATGTATAAATTTAACTCACAAGCAAAATTATCTACGTGCTCTTTCAATTCAAAATCGTTCTTTACTTTTCACTCTGTCTCTTTTATGCTTTTCTGAGTTTTACTTTCATACACCAAACTCTAAAATTTGCAAGTTCAGTGTCTCAGGTCATATTTCTCCTTAGAAACAGACCTGTCAGTTATCAGATTTAACTCTGAGCTCTACCCTTGGAACTTTCTTCTTGATTTAGATCAAAATGTCAGGAAAGGGTTTGAGCAAAGATTTCATTTTCTTAGTTAGGTAAGGTAATCATTTAGCTTGAATGGAATGCCATAAAATAGAGTTTCCTAACTTTTTCTGAATAGAACTTTTTGTGCATTACTGTTGATAGTAGGAGGAAATCAATTTTGCATATCGTTCTACTTCTGGCAGACAATACACTGTTATGTAATGTTTTTAGACAGTTTTCCTTTACTCCAAGTGTTCACACAGTAACAAATTCTATTTTCTGTATATAAATTACAAATTATTTCAACAATTCCTTTAATTTGGATGTTTCTTGGGAAACTAATAATTCATAATATTTTTGTCGTTAACCAGTGTCAAGAACTTTGTAGCATCTGAAGTTTTACCCAACTTACAAGCTAATGTGTTAGCATCCCACAGTTTTAAGAATGTTGGCAGAAGTCATGAGGCTCGTGGCCAGAGAGAAAGGAATTTATTACTCAGGACAACAGAGCTTAGTGTTAGCTTGCATCAGTTCTCTATGCCTCCAAGTCTTACTGGGTCAATGCAAAGAGCCCATCAAGAATACTTGGACATGAAACAGGTTATATTACAGGAGAAAAGCACTGAGCTTGGGGGATTTTCTGCTTCTATAGTAAGCAGAAGTAGCCTGTTCTTTGCATGGGTTGAGGGGAAGGTGTTACCTAATTCCTCAAGGTTGCCCTACAAAGAAAATGTTGAAAAATTGCCCTTGCAAAGAGCAATCAGGGCACTGCATTCTATGCTTATCTATTGTTATGGATCGGATTGTGCCCCCCCCCAAAAAAATATGTATTGTATATCCTAACCCCTATACCTATAGTTATAATCCCCTGTGTGAATGGGTTTTCTTTGTCATGTTAATAAGACAGCATTAGCGTAGGGAGTGTTTTAAGGCGATCTCTTCAGAAATAAAGAGCAGATTGGGCAAGCAACAAAGGAAGCAAGCAGAGATGAGGAAAGATAAATGCCATGCCACTTGACATCTCCAAGGAAGCAAGAAGTAGAAGCTGAAAAGAGACAAAGCCTTCCCCTGGAGCCAAATCCCTGAATTTGGACTGTAGCCTTCTAAACTGTAAGAACATAAATTTCTGTTTGTTAATGCCACCCATTTGTGGTATTTCTGTTATAGCAGCACTAGAAAACTAAGACACCTTTCATGAAATTGTTGGGATGCTCAGGTCTCATTGGGGACTGAGTCACCTAAAACAAAATAAGGAAGGACTATTGTATAACCCTTATTAGAAATTTAAAAAATAATTATATTAATGGTAAGAATGAATAATCAACAGTCACTAACATTTGTGCTAATACTTTGCTATCTCAATTAACCACTATCATTTCCCCTTTGTACATCTAATCACTCCATTTTCTGAGATAAGGTCATCAAGTCTTCGGTATTTTAAGTCACTTGCTCATTGCCAGTAGGGACAGAAAAAAAAACAAAAAAGATTGAGAATGTCTTAGGAATAGTTTTTACAAAATAATAACAACAACCACAACCACAGTAGTAGTAGCAATAGTAGTAGTAGTAAGCTTTTATATAAGGATCCCTGGTGGTGCAGTGGTTAAAGCATTCAGCTGCTTAACTAAAAGGTCAGTGGTTCAAACCTACAAGCTGCTTTGTGGGAGAAAGATGCAGCAGTCTGCTTTCGTGAAGATTTACAGCCTTATACCAAGCAGCCATCGAAGATCCGTCAATTGGTCCCAACCCACCTGGAGTGAAGGAGAATGAAGAACACCAAAGACACAAGGAAAGTAGTAGCCCAAGAGACAGAAAGGGCCACGTTAACTAGAGACTGCATCAGCCTGAGACCAGGAGAGCTAGATGGTGCCCGGCTACCACAATGTCCACCCTGACAGGGAACACAACAGAGAGTCCCTGATGAAGCAGGAGAAAAGTGGGGTGCAGAACTCAAATTCTAGTAAAAAGATCAGACTTAATGTTCTGACTGAAACTGGAGGAACCCCAGAAAGCATGGCTCCTGGACTCTCTGTCAAGCCAGCACTAAAACCATTCCCGAGGCCACCTCTTCAGACAAAGATTTGACCATACTATGGGACATAAAATGATATTCATGAAGAGTGTGCTTCTTAGCTCAAGTAGATATATGAGACTAAATGGGCTGCTCCTGTGAGGAGATGAGATGAGAAGGTAGAGAAGGTCAGGGGCTGGTTGTATGAGAAACTAACTTGAACTGTAAACTTTCACTTAAAGTACAACAATAAAATAAAAAGATTTACAGCCTTAGAAACCCTATGGGACAGTTCTACTCTGTCCTATAGGGTCTCTATGAGTTGTAATCGACTCCATGGCAACGAGTTGGTTAGTTGGTTAGAATACTTACTGAAAGCACTGAAATTGCTGAGAAAAAAAAAAAAATTCTGTGAT
Source organism: Trichechus manatus latirostris (assembly GCF_000243295.1). NCBI lineage: Eukaryota > Metazoa > Chordata > Mammalia > Sirenia > Trichechidae > Trichechus > Trichechus manatus. The sequence continues at coordinate 5,198,371 of NW_004443940.1, forward strand.
AAGATGCTTAAGATGAAAAGACACACTTTTTGCTTTCATAACAATTGATGATGCTTCAACTATTTTCTAATCAGGTACTCTTGAGAGGGCTTTTGTTTTGCTAAAAACTATAACAGGATAGGATTTATTTTACTAATGAGGGGTAGTAGCTGAATTGTTTTTTGTCTTTTGTTTATTTTTTCTGGAAAGGAATTTGAAGTTTTCTGGTGGTAATTTTGGTAGGAAAATGATTGAAACTGTCAAGTTGAGGTACTGCACAAGGGGAGGAAAGACAGAGATAATACTAGCCACAGAACTGTGAAGAGGGTTTGGAGAACAGAAATAGCCAATGAGGACTTTAAAGATATTTCACTATGACAGGTGTATTGTGATCTCTACATTTAGACCCTCTTCAAAATATTTAGTAGAGAATTTTTGGTTAAAAAAAAATTGCTGATTCCTTTGGAGAGACTTGTAAGGGTGACTTGATAAACATATGATTTCAGTACTCACAAGATAGTTGATATCTGTGGTACAATAAAAAAAATCAGACTTTCACATGGACTGGAACACCATCATTAGCACGATAAATTCATGGAGAACAATTTGTCCTAATTTGCAGGTGTGTACAGGGCCCTGCTTATCATGACTCATCTCTAGGCCCCCTGATCTATATCCTGGTGGTGCCTTTACCATGTTTTGATAGATTACTGACATAACATGGGCATGTGAAATGGTCATTTTACCCCTTTTCTGCCTTGTGATGTAAGGAGAGTTGCTAGAAAATTATTGAGTTCAGCTCATATGTTTGAGATATCAATAACAATGACCGAAGCTGGGAATAAGAAGTATTAGAGAAAAATAGGTTGGCTGCAAACTAGAAAACATAGAAGAAGCCGCAGAAGTGATTGGAAGCAAACCAAAGTTGGCAAAGAAAAAGAACCAAAAGGTGGAGCATGAAGAAAGAATGCAGGAGTGACTTAATGGTTTCCAAATTTTTTTAATCACACACAACGCTAGTAAAATTTTTAGAGCATATACTCTACATATTTATCACCTGAGGATCATATGCACATATTATTCTACACATATATTGTATGTGTAATAAATACACTCTGTAGCAAGTATTAAAAATGATCTCCAGTGTTTGGTTCTTCTTTCTTTCTTGAGGATTTGGGCAACTAGGCTTTCCAGCAGCAAAGCTGTGAAGAGCTGCTACAGAATTCTCTCGTTGTTCTCAAGATAGGATTTGGCAGTGGAGGAAACCATTTGTTCACAATGGTGCAGCTAGCTACAGGATAGCAGAGACTCATCCTGGATCTCTGAGTTAACTGAGTGGAGCAAAGCCTCCAGCCAGCCTAGTCTGGACATGATGTGTGGGAGATAAATACATTTTGTGGCATTAATCCATTGACATTTTGGTGTTATTTGTTGCCACATCATAATTTAGACTATTCTAAATAAGACATACATATACTAATACAAAACTTAAAAAGTATGAATACATAAATAATACATAAACTCTTGAATATTCTCTTTCTTTATCCCATTACTTATTTCTGGGCCTTCCCTGTGGAACATTTGCTCTCCTTTGGAAATCACTGATCTAGAAATCACTTGGTACCACCAGTAGACTAGATAAACATATATAGTCAATTGAGAATGTTATTCTTTAGAGTTTTAATTATTAAAGAATAAATGCATATCATATCACTTAATCCTGAAGAGTTTTCATTTTGTTACCAGGTGAAGTTTGAGTATATGCTTCACATGTTATAAGCTCTAATTTTCTGACTACAACCAAATGCTATGTACTCCTTGGTTATAAGCAATAACAAAACATAATATCTTAACAGTTGGAAAACATAACAATAATGAATATTATATTTAAAGACAATTTTTAGGTAGAATTTACAAAAAAATGAACATAAAAAAATAGATTCCTTCTTACTAACCCATGTCACTCTTCCAAAATAATCTAAATACAATCTTGTTCTATTGCTTGGTATAGAATCCACAGATATACTTTACTGGAGTCAGTGTCTTCCTACCAGTAGCTTTTGGCCTTCAGCTAAACATGGCATTAACCTAATTGTTTGAAATTTCTCTAGCAGTTACTTTACAATTTGGAGATGTGGCCATGTACTACCTATGATTATTTTATTTGAATATGATAGAAAAATATCTATCTATTGAATATGATATAAAAAATTAGTTAAAACAAAAGAAGAAATGTATTGGCCCATATAACTGGAAAGTTCAAAGAGTGAAATTTACAAGCTTCAGGCTCGGCTGGGTCCAGGAGTATGAACAATATCATCAGGAATCACTCTTTTCTCCATCTCTTGGCCTGTTTTTTCTCTCTGCTGATTTAATTCTCAAGCAAGCTTGCTCTATGTGCCGGAAGATCTGTACCAGCTAGTTCTTAATTCCATTGTTTTCAACTCCCTAGATTTCAGAAGACAAGCAATAGCTTCAATATAACCTTCTTTCAAAAAAATCCAGATTGGCCACAGTGGATTCTGTGGTTACTCATGTGAACTAAAATGAAGATGGAAACCTCCCAAAAGGAAAACACATGAGTAGCCGAGAAATTGATAGAATCTGCCATATTCAGGGTGGGCCATTGATCTAGGTTTTCCAGTCCATGTGCTCATCTCTACAAAAAGAATCCACCACTACATTTTCAATTGAAGAATATGAAATAAAATCTCCTGCAATGATAAATCTCCCACAAAAAAAAAAAAAAAAAAACCAAACTCGTTGCCGTCAAGTCAATTTCAATTCATAATGACCCAATAGGACAGAATAGAACTGCCCCATAAGGTTTCCAAGGGGCAGCTGGTGGATTCAAACTGCTGACCTTTTGGTTAGCAGCCATAGCTCTTAACCACTGTGCCATCAGGGCTCTACATCTCCAGCAGGCACATCTATTTACTAATTGATAGCAGAAGTGAGGATAATCATACTTAGCTTGACAGACAGGTAACAAAATATTAAATGAAGATTCTTCAAGAGTTCAAGTCAAACATTGAAAATTCAAGTAGATATGCAGAAGGGACATCTCAGAACAAGTAGCACTGTTAGAATGCAAAGGATAAAAGTCCAATGAAAATCTAGGGTTACATCCAGTAAAATATAATCAGTCACATATCAGGATGATATAATGTGAATGGAGGGACAAGGATTCCGGAACTTACTAGAAAAACTCAAGTGAAAGATTGTGAATTGAAGGCTCACGGGTTCAGAGGGTAATTATTTGTTTTCAGCTCTTGGAAACCTCTCAGTGTGTGAGTGGGGTGGAGTAGGCCTATTCATTCTTTTCTGTGCATTCATTTAATAGTTCGTATTTTCTTTAAGTATTCTCTTTTATCACTGAAAGGATGAGTATAAGGTACATTAATAGAGCCACCATAATATACTAATGCTATGGAATAAAGAAGAAGCCAGTTTTATCTTAAAAAAAAGGAATTTGATTTCATTTCCTGTTTGAATGCAACTTACATGTTGCTCAGAAGCCTCTAACTTCCTGGACCCCTTAATAAAAAACTTCAAAACATGTGGTAAGACTTTTGACATGACAGAATTTTCACTAACGTCCTTCCAGCTGCTGGCAGCTTTTGTCTCAGGAGAGGCTTTCTCACTCTGCTTTGGATTATTAAAGCTAATTAAAGTGATGACCCTAGTTTGCGTGACTGTCACACCAGGTCCCTGGAGGGGGTATCTTATTTCTTCTCAGTCCCTGTAATTGTTCCGTGGTGTTGGCAGAAGAAAGGAAGGAAATGCTATCCCACTGAGGCTATACGCTGAAAGCAAAATCTCTGTGAATAGTTCATTCTAATATAGAAGAAGCAATTTCCCAATTTATTCCCAAGGAAACATTATCCCCCTGATTAATTCACAGCTGGGAACTTGTTTAACTATACACAACTTTCACGTTTCTAATACAAACTGTCCCAACAAATTATCTAATTGGAAATGCGTTTTTCCCAACAGAATAGTTTTAAACAAGATTTTAAAAGGTTTTCTGAAGACTACTCATATTTTGACAAAAGGTAAAGAATTCCTTCTGGAGAAGTATAAAAGAAACTGCTTGAATTTATAGGATTTTGAAAGACCCAACCCCACAAAGAAAAGTCACTCTAAATTTAAAATATTTTGAAGGGCCTAAGATGTGGCACAGTGGTTAAGAGCTTGGCTGCTAACCAAAAGGTCAGAGGTTCAAATCCACCAGCTGCTCCTTGGAAACCCTATGGAGCAGTTCTACTCTGTCCTATAGGGTCGCTAGGAGTCAGAATCGACTCAGTGGCAACAGGTTAAGACATTACACCATTGGAACTTTCATCCTCTGACTTTCTCCAAATTCTAGAAAAAAAATTCTTATATTGTTTTTAAGCTTAATTACTAATCCGTTTATTGTTAAGCTTCCCCTTTGCTATTTTTGCAAATCTAAACATGTTATCTCCATTTTAGTTTTTTTAATATTAATTTGAAAGTCACTAGAATAGTTAGAATTTTTTTTTTAAATATTTGCTAAAAATTAGTAGAACTTTAATCTTCTATAAAAAGATTTCTGATATTGGCAGTTCAATGATGGTTCCATGGCCTCACAATACCCTCAGTGTCTTGGACTTCTGCTGATTTTCTGATCTACCATTCTTAATGTGTTGGTCCTTGACCTTAGGTTGCCAGATGTCTTCTCCAGCATCACATCCCAGTTTAGGGTAGGAAGAAGGAATAAAGTGGAAAAGAACTTGATGGCTGAGTTTTTTTCCATCCAGTGACTCTCCTCTTACGTGTCATAGACCAAAATCATGTCACATGGCACCCAATCATATGTGTAGACTCAGAAAGGAGACTATGGTTGTGAAACAATTAAACCATGAAACAATGTTTGCTACAAGTACCTGTTGCTTATTTGCTTTGAGATAAACATGTAACAACCAAGAAATATTCCATTGTTTCTTAATTCTACTGTTTATTTTTTCATATTCAAACATTTTTTAATTTGAGCCAGAACTTTGATAATGTGTACTAATATTAAATGTATTTCATTTTTAAAAAACTATTATTAAATTGATAATCCATTACAAAGTTAAGATGTCATGCTTTATGTGATTCATAGTTCATTACTTGTCGGTCAGATAATCTCTTGGTGTTAAGTGTGTCTACTTTTCTAACATGAAATTAGTAAATTGTTAACATGGTAAGTTTCATTAAAACTGTAAGTAATTTATAATTGTTTAGTAACCATATGGTGATTCTTAATTAAAATGATGATCACATATAGCATGTGCTGATGTGATCACACTGAGGATTGTCCTTGTTTTCAAATGGGCGTGTGATCAATTTTTAATATTCTCCATCTTAAAAAATGTACAAAGAAATAAGTGTATGTCATCTGAGAGCACATCTCACCAATCTCACAGATTGGATTTTTATCTATAAATTAAACAGTAGCTGGGTAGTATAAACAGTTAAGCACTCAACTACTAACAGAAAGGTTGGCAGTTCAAACCCACCCCCAGGCACTTTGGAAGAAGGACCTGGCAATTTTCTTCTGAAATGTCACAACCTTGGAAACCCTACGGAGCAGTTGTACTCTGTACAGGTGGGGTCTCCTTGAGTCAGAATTGACTCAACAGTAACTGAGTGGTGGTTTGTCTGTGAATTAGATCATTATGAAGGCAAATGAATTTTAAAATATTTTGTGGCTTTATCTTTTTTCATGTCAGTGAAATGATGTGCAGAGTTGAACTATGTGAAGATGATCGGAAAGGATCCCTTGGTTATTTCCTTTCCAATCTAATGTATGATTATGAAAAGTGTAATATAAATACAGGGTGAAATTAAAAATATATATATTACTGTTCAGTAGTAGGGGCTTAGAATCTAGACAAGGGGCTAGAAACTGAAGGCCAACTTGGATCCTTCTGCTCCATTCTAACTATGTCATCATGTGTTTATCTAGTTTTATTAAAACATTCCTGAAGTGTACAATAACTTCATACTGGCAGAAGTGAGGGTCTTAATTATCTTAACTTTATGCTGCAATTAAGTTGACTATTTTTATTTTTTCAAGTGTGACAATACTCATTGCCGTGAGTCAATTCCTACTCATAGCAACCCCATAAGACAGAGTAGAACTGCTCCATAGAGTTTCCAAGGAGTGGCTGGTGGATTCGAACTGCTGACCATTTGGTTAGCAGCAGAGCTTTTAATCACTGCACCACCAGGGCTCCAGTGTAACTACAGCATAGTGTAAAGAATATAATATTTATAGTCAGAGGACATAAATATTACACTGTATTTAATTTGATGTGTGACCTTGAATAAATCATTGAAGTGGAAGAGCCACAATTGACTTATCTGCAGTTTGGGCATAAGAAAAATTAAGCTGTTATTTTTTTCATTTGTTTTAAGAAGAATCAGAAGATACACGATAAAATGTGTTTCCACAGGTGGCCGGAATAGACATCACTATACGAATAAGATTTTTTTTTTAAATAATATTATGACGTGCAATTTTCTGCCCCTTAGTTCATGTAATTTGCAAGCGCATCCTATATTTGCCAATCTATTTACACTCTAAAACATAAGTCATTGCCATCAAGTCTAATTCTGACTCATAGCGACACCATAGGACAGAATAGAACTGCTTCATAGTTTGCAAGGCTGTAATAATCTACAGAAGCAGATTGTTGTGTCTTTCTTCTGCTGAGAGGCTGGTTGGTTCGAAACTTTGGACTGTTCGGTAACCCTAGCCTTAACCACCGCACCACTGGGTCTCCCTATTTAAACACCAGCTTTCATTATATTCTCTAGTGTTTAGTTTACTCCTGATTCTCTTTTTTCTCGTCTGTCTTTCTCCATCTACCCTTGGTCACACAATACTATCTGGAATAGGTAGCATCCAATCTCCTCAATCTCGTTACCACAAGTTCGTCACAAGCTCCTCATCACCAATGTCCCAATCATCTCACCTTAAGAGATCCTGTTTCTTGAAAAGAATTATGCAGATTTATCTCTTTATTATCACCCTTGAAATCAAGGCAGTAGAGCTCAAATTCTTCTCTCCTTTTTATTTAATTTATGGCCAAAGAAAGAGCAATCTCTTTAATGTAAAATCTTTACATGATTTAAAAATATTTTCTGTTACGCGTTGTTGAGGTTGTTGGAATAAAATTGTGTAAATATATTGGAATGCCTTAAATATTTTCTAGAAAGTCATTATTTTGATGATTTCTCTGCTTGAGGTTTCAGCTTTTTGTGTACAAACGTAAGGAGACTTTGTGTGAATCAAAGGAGGCTAGTAGTAGACTTTCTCTCCAAGTCGAGGAAATATGGCGGATGGCAGATTGCAACAATATCCATAGACACATGGTGGTACAGGACCTAGGACTGATGACAGAATTTAAGAAAATAGGAACTCACTTAGCAAGGCTTTTTGTTAGAAAATATGTTTCTAAATTTTTTAAGAAGTGCTTTTCTAGTGAAGAGCCAATAAACCTCTTCCAAAACAGTTTAATTTTTAGTTTTCCAAAACTGGTCAGATTTAGAAAACTGAGGATGCTCAAACTAATTCTTACATATACCCACTGTTTATGACAAAACCCTCATTATATTGTCCATTATTATGCATATATTAAAATATATATACTTAGATTATATTGTAAAATAAGTTATATAAAGTTTCTGTATCAAAAGTAGGTTTGGATTTGCAATGTCCAGCTGACTCTGCTCTGGCAGAATGTATGCAGTAGAAACAAATGCCCCGAGGTGATCCAGGCTTCTCCTGATGGTGCCTAGTTGCTGTTCAAGGAGCCCTGGTGGGACAGTGGTTATGCACTGGTCTGCTAATTCAAAAGTAGAAAGGTCCGCGGTTTGAACCCACCAGTTGCTCCACAGGAGAAAAGAACTGGCTGTCTGCTCCCTTAAAGATTACAGCTTAAGCAACCCTATGGGGTAGTTCTGCTCTGTCACATGGGATCCCAATGAATCAGAATCCACTGGACGGCACACAACCTCAACGGTTGCTGTTCGCAGCTGTGAATTTTTGAGTGAGTGATAGACTAGAGAAACATTTTGTGTATTTTACTAGCTTCCAAACTTCTCTTTTAAGGCAGGAACTCTTTCATAGCCATAGCCTCATATTTCCCACACGTAACCAGTATGTGTTGACTAAAATAAAGTCAATGAGCATCAAATAGTGAATGAATGAACACTATCTCTTTTTAATATAACAACAGGATAAATAATGATTATATACAATCATGCATCGTTTAACATCCACGATACATTCCATGAATAGGGCATTATGTGATTTGGACATTGTGCCAACACCACGTTACATACAGGCAATGCCCGGATTACGAATGAGTTCTGTTCCTAAGTCTGTCTTTAAGCTGAATTTGAACGTAAATCAGAACACTTAGTAGAGTCAAATGTTTGTCTTAGTATATAGTATATACTGTCCTATGGATAAAAAACACTAAAGAAACACTTCCAGATACACTAAAACATCTTTAACATAATAATACTGTAATAATAATAATAATATTTTGATGCACATTGCAAAATGGCACCTGTTAGTTATTACAAACCATTCTATGTACCTCCAATTTTTAATATAATAGGCCTTATGGGGGTTGGCTTATAATTATGGGTTGTACATTAAGTTGGACATTCGTAACCCGGAACCATGGATGTATATGCAGTCGGACATTGCCCAAACAGACGTTATATAGCGCATGACCGTATATTCATTGACCAATATTTTTATAGCATTTTATAATGGAAAGCACTTATAACTTGACTAAACAGCATATGATATCTGTATTAATCATTCCATTCCAAGTTTACCTAAAAGAATTGAAGGCTAGTATTAAAGAACCAGCCTACCTTGTTAAGTAGGTGGATAGGAACAATTAGGTATCAGCGTATAACAATAAGAGACTTCATTCTCAGATCTCCATTAACATTTTTAACATTTTTAACATTTATAAGAAATAAAATGTAATATAAATTATAAAGTGATAGTTTCCCTCATTTCTCTTAGTGGTGCTTTCTACCCAATCTCTCTCCAGTTATCTATCACAACCTAACATCCAGCATTCATTGAGATCTAAGTTGCAAACATTCAGAATCTTTTCTTTGTATTGTCAAATGTTGGCAGCGCTCACTTCAGGCGGCATTATTCTGGTTGCTGGCTTTAAACTTGCCTCCTGCTTTTCATTAGCTTGTTAGCAAACCAGGTTAGACTTCATCTGTCTCAATCATGCTGGTTCCAAGGATATGTCTGCTGGGAGAGTGGCTTCTTTCCATAATGATCTGTCTTCTTTTTTCTTCTATTTTTCTGTAAGAGACGCGTAGGGCAGTAGAGATATTCCATCTCTTTTCTCTGCCACCTAGAATTTTAATTTAAAAATTCAAATAGTAGAAAAATTTTAAATAACTAGTGTTTATTATTTAGGACTTTTTTTTTCTTTGCAAATATAAAAAACTGAAGCCCTGGTGGCGTAGTGGTTAAGAGTTTGGCTGTTAACCAGAAGGCTGGCATTTCAAATCCACCAGCCACTCCTTGGGAACCCTAGGGGGCAGTTCTACTCCATCCTATAGGTCGTTATGAGTGCGAATCGACCCAATGTCAGTGGGTTTGTTTGTTTTTTGGTTATAAGAAACTCAACTCAAACTAGCTTGAACAAAAGAATGATTTGCTGATAGGCTCCAGGGATGCTCAGGAAAACCGAGGATAGAAGTTTGCCTGGATTTCATCAGTTGCTGAACCCAGTGACTCAACTATCATCAGGACATTTCTCTATTTCTCATTTTGCATCTGTCTGTGCATCTATGACATTCTTCTCTTCTGCTAAAGACTGGCTTTCTATGCTCTTCAATCTGTACAGCAGCACATAGTCACCTGTGATTTCTGAGTTTGTATATTATAATTTTAATGACATAGAGAGAGCCTAATCTCACTCTCCACCATTCAGAATTCTAAGAAGTACAGTGATTGGCTCAGCTTGAGTATGGCGACCACTCATGGACCAATCATCTCTGGTCAGAATCTCTGAAGGTAACCTTCAGGATACACTGTGGGGTGAGTGGCGTCAGAGAGGCTAATCCCAGAAGAAGGGGTGAGAAAAGATGAACTTTATTTTAATAAGTGGAATAATAAGCAACCAATCAAATAGGAGTTTATACTCTGCTCCAGAGAATTTACTAATTTCATATATTGCCATGTTGGAGTGAGTTGAAATGTCTTCAAAGAGTCAAGAATGTTCATATCTAAAGATTTTCCAAGACATTTTAAACATACAAATACAGTTTATGATTTCTTTTGTTGTTCTTTTCCCTTTTTTTGTGCTTTAAAATTGAAACATGGTTTAATGGAACAACTGATGAGATAAGAAATGGAACCTTTGATTCTGGACACATCTAATTGATTATAAGGAATATTAAAAATAAAAAGAGTAGCCGTTTTGTTGAGTGTTTACAATATTCAAGGACTCTTTCAAGAGTGCTTTTCTATTAACTTATCTAATTTGCATAACATTATTATCTTCATTTTTCTGATGGTGATACTGAGGCCAGAGCATTTTAACTTGCAAATGACCACATGTTTAGTAAATGGCAGAGTGTTGATTTAAACCTAAGCAATGTGTTTTCAGAGCCTATGCCTTTAACTCTTCTGTTATTCTCAGTTGCACTAGAACTATGATGTTGGTGGGAACATATTCTAGGGATATGTTTCGTATTTCTACTAGGCTGAATGAGGTCTTCCTCACACTAGCATCTCATCTTGCCTGATCTTCTGCCTGGCTTGCTGTGTTTGCTCATAGTTTCTGTTCTTTTATATCTTCCACTTGAGTCTGGCCCATCACAAAACTAGCTCTACTTACTAATTTCTACTTTCTAAAAAAGTAGCCCTAAAATTTTGCGCATCAGTTCCCAAACATAACCTACCCTTTCTCCCAGTAGTTCCTGAATATAAGAAATGAGGTTTAGAAAATGAGTGGTCCTGTACATAACTGGATCCAGGAAATAAGTCAAAGGTTGCTGAGTGGCCTCCAGGTGGTCATTTTTGGGCTCAGTGCCTGACTCTCATCCAATCAGCTTTTACATGAGGGCAATATCATGTGGTACAAGATATGACTACCTTGGCCCAGTCTTTTAGCCAAAGGAGTAGTAGGTACTATAAGATAATATGTATAACGTGCCTCAAAGCTCTTAACATTATTGATATCTCTCTACTAAAAAAAATAAAAATAAACTAAGAGAAGAAAGCCTAAAGAATAATATTCTACCTGAAAGGAATCTTAAACATCATTTTCTACAACATCATTCTCTTCTTCATAAGGAACTGGAAACTAAGAAAGGTGTATGTTCAGGCTAATGGGGTAGAATAGATACACTGAGGCTTATACTAGGTAACACTACAACCTCTTCTTGAAGGGAACTTAAAGTCTATTTGGGGAAGTAAAATTCACGCTCATGTACATGGCCATGAAAGGTATTTCTTTATACTATTATAACTTAAGTATCTTATATTAACCTACACAAAATAAGCTTCAAATAAAGTTTGATTTGTTTCTTGTTCATGCTCCCTATGCAATGACACACCTCCTTTGTCTTAGTCCTCTGTCAATAAGTTCGCTGGCAGAAAAATAGTGTCCCAGGTAATTGCAGGCACTGATCTGCCTCTAGCTTCAGCCAAGATATTGAGCATGCCTCCATCCATCAACCTGATTCTCATTAGCTTAGTCTACTGACTATCCTTTTACTACTTGCCTCTTCCTACACTTCTTCCAGCTTCACCTGAGAGAAGATTTGATCTTCTTCTTCATAGAGAAAACAGAAACTTTCAGGAGGCTTCATCCTCAACCTCCTGTCTTCCCCCAAGCTCTTTTCTCATGTTCACCTTCTTGTTTTCCCTTTCCACAGAGGAGGCATCCTGCCCCCTGTCCAAAGCACATTCCTCCATCTATATTTAGGCTGTATTTCTTCCTTCCTCTTAAAGCAGCTATTCTAACAATTTTCTCCTCTCTTGAACATTCATCTATCCATCCCAATTGGCTCTTTCACTCTCCAGCGTATAAATATGCGCAACTCACTATCACCTTAAAAAGAATAACAGTCTTCCTCAAACATATAGTCTCCTTTAACAACTCTTCTATATATTATCTTCCTTTCACAGACTTCTTCCCTGCTTGCTATTGTCAAGTTACTTCCATTGGCTATAGGATAAACTTAGACCATCTTCCCATGGATTCATCTATTCAATCTAAACTATTGATTGAAGTTCTCCTGTTTAACAGTCACAGTCTTCAAAAATCGACCCTTTTCTCTTCTGCCTAAAAAAACCCAACTCCTTGAGGACCTCTTTAGCAGCTCAGCAAGCTCACCCAGGCAAGTTTGAATCTCGGTTTTTGTTGGAAGAAGTAAACTTTAAGGATAAATATTCTGTACATATGTAATGATTGAATAAATGATACAGTGAATGAAGGAGTGATTAAGTGCACTGTGGTATCTCACTGGTTTTATTTTTATTCTATGTCTGTCAATTTTATCCATTGCTTAGAGCGCAACTACCTTAAGGTAGAGGATATATAGTGAGAATTTGGATTGCAGAAAATGAAGTTAAAAGTAGAACATTGAAATATATATATATATATATATATATATATTCATGTTATATAAGAAAAAATAACTATAGCCATTACCATTCATCATCACCAACATAACTTAGCAATAGGATTTTCTAACTTAAGTCAAACATGTGCCTGGATTATTTTTTTCCCATTCCTAAATTCCAAACAGTTTAATGATTTTGAGGGAAATGCCTTAGCAAAGCTTTACTTTTCTGAAGTTGAAAAGCAAGGAATCTGCCTTGAGAGTCAGTGGTATTGAACTGGTCTGGTGGAGGGGGAATCTGGAGACCAAGTGGGAGAAGTGTTTGGGAAAGCTCATAAAAGAAAGAAAACTATGAGAGAGCTAATGGTGACCATCAGAATGTAATTTGTGTGAGAAGAGCCAGATAACGTATTAACCTTCCCCCATAGACTCATAAGCCATGGGTTTGACCATATGAAAGCTCACATTCACACTGAGTGAATGTAAATAAAGGTTTTCAACTCCAGTCCTATCCAAGCCATTTATGTTTCTGGCTCAGCAAGCCTTTCAATTCTTTCCTAGACGTAGTTAGCATGAAAGGGCATCCCACTGTTTTCACTATGTTTGGAAGAGAGAGGAGAAAAGAAAAAGTTTATGCCCTAATCCTTATTTGTTTTCTTCTAATAGGTTTTTAAAATAGAAAACACATTTCCTCTGCTTTAGATTGTTCCTTCATGACTGAAATACAGTAATTACCAATAGACAACCATTATACAAAGGAGAATGAAATGTCACATTTCCCAGCCTAAACTTTATCAATATTATAAAAGAAATAAGTCTTTAAAGTGAGTTATGTGTGTGAGGACCTAGGAATCCAATAACAGTTTTCAATGGTTATTGCATTTATGCCGTAGGCATTGAGAGACAGCCTCAGATATTTTGGAAATCAACAGGCTGCTGGTTCAAGTGTGAATAACTGCAGTGGGTTAATGCCCTGTACACCTTCTGAAATTTTAGTTTCATTTTGACAACAAGCCAATACTTGGGATCTTCCAGAGTTAGATTGCAATAAAATGTCTTCACTCTGTGTATACTCTTTGCAAGAATTGTGATTTCTACCAGGTGGGTAAGTTTATGAGTGTGTGTACTTAAACTGGTCAAAAATTAAGGATCACATGTTATTCCTAAGAGAAGACTTCAGCAAATGATTTAATATGTGCAAAAATTAAATTGTGAAGACACAAAAAATTAGTATAGCATCTAGAACTTTTGCAATAAAAGTTAGTGGCTGGTGTCATTAATATTGCCATGGGAACTAGAATCAAAAGTTCCCTTTTGGACTTACTAATATTGAGGCAAATCTGTAGCAAAAGACTTTTTTAAAATGTGAAAAAGCAAAGATGTCACTTTGATGACTAAGGTGCGACTGACACAAGCTATGATATTTTCAATCTCCTCATATGCATGGGAAAGATGAACAAAGAAAAAAGAAGATCAAAAAAGAATTGACACATTCAAGTTGTGATATTGTGAAGAATATTGAATATACAGTGGACTACCAGAAGAAAGAACAAAACAATCTTGGAGAAAGTACAGACAATGCTTCTTAGAAGTGAGAATGACAAGATTTCATCTTGCTTGCTTTGGACCTCTCATCAGAGGGAACCAATCGCTGGAGAAGGACATCGCGCCCGGAAAAGCAGAGGGTCAGTAAAAAAGAGGAAGACTCTCAATGAGATGCATTGATGCAGTGGCTGCAACAATGGGCTCAAATACAGCAATCATTTGAGGATGGTGCAGGACTGGGCACCATTTTGTTTCGTTATACACAAGATCACTATGAGTCAGTGACAGCACCTAAAAAACAACAACAGCATTGAGGTGGGGTTAATAAACACCCAAAGGAATAAGACAAGTTGCCTTCTCAAACGGAAGGTATTTATTGACAGTGAGAAAAGAATCACACACATACACACACGTGTGTGTGCACATACAAATAACACCATCGGCATATAGATACCATTCCAAGTCACAGAAATGGAACAGATGAGATAAGTGAGCTGGGTGAGTAGAGAAACAAATATGTCTGATCCTAGATCACACCAACATTTAGAGGTCTGGTAGGGAAAAGCCAGCAAGGAGACTTAAAGGAGAGACTAGTGAATTATATAGGAACCAAAGAAGTATGTAGCTACCGATATGCAACGTAACTATTTGTCTGTGTAGTTAATGATTACCTTAGCCGCCTTTATTGTTAATGTGCTTTTGGGTTGGTTGGTTGTTGTCGTTTTTGTTTTTCCTAGCTAAATGTTTTCACTATAAATAGTCATCATAATATATTAAGTATTTTTTTATTTTTATTTTTTTAACATTTTTAGATTGCTTTACCCTGTTCACACTACTGTTACGTAAATTATCCATCCTGTGATTGGACAGTTAACATTACCTTACTTCCTTTCTGTAATGAACCTGGGTCTCAGGTACGTTTAGTGAGTTGTTTAATACCACACAACTAGTGATTAAAGGATCATCATTTAAACACAGGTTTCTTGATTCCAGTCCGGTGTATTTTTCTCTCCATATACTCGAGGTCTAAATAGGGTATAATTTTGACATTATTTGTTCTGTTTGTGATATTATTTTAAATGCATTTTTGTACAAACATAAAGTGTTATTATTGAAGAGCTCTTTGAGTAATGGTATGATAAGCAAGCAAAGGGGACATTTCTATAAGAACATCTTTTATGCATTTAAAACCAAAAGGACTGTAGATGAAGTTTGCATAAAAGTTTGAAATCCTTCAAAATGACCTGATAATGCTCCAACATGGATGAATCTTGTAAACACTGAGCTGAGTGAAATAAGTCAGTCACAAAGGGACAGATATTGTATGATCCCACTTCTATGACATATCTAGAATAGGCAAATATACGAGACAGGCCAATGTTTACTAGTGCTTACCAGGGGTAAGAGGGAGGGACGCAAAAAGGGGTACTCAATACTTAGAAGTCATTGAGCTTCTGTTAAGGGTGATGGAAAAATTTGGAAACATCAGTGGTGGTGGCTGAACAACATGGCGAGCATAAGTTAATGTTACTGAGCTGTACATGCAAAGATTGTTGAAATAGCAAATGTTTGGTTATATACACATATTTACCACAATAACAAAGTATAGTCGTTTGTAAAGATAAAAAAGCTTGCAAATTTTTAAAAGCTTTTGAAATACTTTGTTGAATATGCCTCTAAAAATATTTTTGGGAGGTTAAATTTCTAATACTAATGTATTAGAATCTTCATTTGACCTAATTCTCCCCAGTTTAACCAAACTTCCTCCCAAATCATAGCACCTTCTGTGGAAAAATCTATCCTTTTGTACTAATTTGAAATTCCACTTTTATTAGAGACTAAAGTGCGTGTGTATGTGTGTGTATAATACCTGGATCATTTCCTAGGATTTTTCTTCATTTCCATTACATGTATATATGTACCACAGTGTAATACTGTGCTGTTTTATTTATTGCAAGTTTATAGAAATAGTAAAAGTTTAGTCAGTATTGTAAAATAAACCATACATTGTAATAATAATACAATTATTTGGTATTTTCAAATCCTCCTGTATTGTCAAGATAAATGTTAATAGCTCAGAAACCATTTATTTACAATATATTTTTAAATTTCAGAAGTAACCAACCTAAAATATGTTTTAAAATCTACTAAATCATTGTTAATGTTCTATGTAAAGTCCAAAAATACATAAATAGAGTAAATGTATTAATAATGATATGACTCAGCGTTATAAATTGTGCATTTATCTGAACAGATGGTGAAACCTTTTTCTAAGGAACTGGAAATTATCCTCCTTAAGTACCATGTCCTGAACAGTACTACTTTTTTCCAAAAAGAGATGAAAAGTACATTTTCCTCCAACTTGAGAATGTGACGATGACAAGAAATAGCAGTTACGTTTTTTCCCAATGTCTCTTTCATTGATTCTTTATTTAAGAAAACCTGAAAAGTACCTTTCCATTACATTTATTCCATGACACACAATTTCAACAGTGAGAATTAGTAACAGAATGAATGACAAATGATGGAGAAGGATTGGCAGATGCTAGTAATTTTATGTGCTACTCTGGTTATTCTGTTCTGTCCAGACTTCTATATTTCATTTTGTCATCTTTTATACATTACACTTACTTACCCATCTTGTGGAAAGATGGAAAATTGCATAAATGGGTTATTCAGCTGTATTAGTGCTGATAGAATAGAAATAAGCTTTACCATCAAAAGTATGTATTAGAGCTGATCGGAAATGACATGGTCTGTGATACTGCTTATCTCACAGTAAAGGTAGTATTTTCTTGGGCAGAGAGTTCCAAATATCCATGAAGAGTTCTTACCATCTGGAAAGTTTAGCCAATGGAAAAAGTAAAGAGCATGTCTACCCTCAGGGTAGTATGAATGACAGCTATAATACATGTTTTCTACACTATGCACTATGTAGCTGAAACTTCTGAGAAATATGTCTCTTACTTAAGACTATTAAAAAGTAAACAAAAACTCAGCAATTTAATCTAATCAGAAGCTAGAACAACTAGTATTCTCCCATTAAATAAACATAATACAATAATAGAAAATTTCCTGTAACATGCATGGAACACTTCCCAATTACTACTTTCAATACATTTAGAGATCATAGAAATCACATTCTAATCATTGTAATTCACGGCCACTGATCCTCCAACCCTTCTTTTGCCAGCTCTCAGAGTCTCCTTCCCACTACCATCAAAAATACTACTTTTGTGGAACAATATTAGTTTATATCTCACCAGATTATGTTTCGCATCAACTTCAGGGAGTCTGTTTTCATTGTTTCAGTATCCTAGAAAGCGTCCCATTTTCATCTGATTAAAGACAGTAAAAACTTATCAGAAATTGGTAGAAGCAAGTCTTTATACAATACTCTAGCCTGCCTTTTAAAAAGAATACAGGAAAAGGAAAATACAGAATGAACTCTACCAAACCTTATTCATTATACTATACCATTACTTCATTTGGCAAATATTCTTCATGGAGGGGTGACATGATAAATCACAGGAAGACACAAACCCTCTGTCAGGGATTCCAAACTTCAGGAGATTAGGGATGTGTGACAGTTTTAGGTACTGATGTTCCTAGAGAACTAAGTACGCATGTAAAGAGGTGCTATGGATTGAACTGTTGTTCTGAGCTGTCATCGAGTCTGCTCTGACTCAGGGTGACCTTCTGTATAACAGAACGAAAGGTTGCCTAGTTCTGCACCATCTTCAAGATGGTTGGTATGTTTGAGTTCATTGTTATAGCCATTGTTAGTGACTTCCAAACTAGGAGGCTCATCTTCCAGCACTTAACTGGACAATATTCTGTTGTGATCCGTAAGTTTTTCATTGGCTAATTTTTGGAATTAGATTGTTAAACCTTTCTTCCTAGTCTGTCTTAATCTGGAAGCTCTGCTGAAACCTGAGCACCATGAGTGGCCCTGCTAGTATTTGAAATACCAGTGGCATAGCTTCCAGCATCATAGCAATATGCAAACCACTACAGCATGACAAAATTACAGATAGGAGGTATATGGATTAACATATGCCTCTAAAAAAAAGATATGTTGAAGTCCTAACCCCTGGTATCTGTGAAAGTGACCTTGTTTGAAAATGGAGTCTTTAAAGATGTTACCAGTTTACATAAGGCCATACTGGAGTAGGGTCGGTCCTAATGCAATCTGGGTGGTGTCATTATAAAAGAAGAAGAAAGACACAGAGACAGATACAGAGGGAAAATGGCCATGTGCAGATGGAGGCAGAGGTGGAGTTATGCTGCATCTGTGAGCAGAAGTTGGGAGAGACAAGACATGATCATTCCTAGAGGCCTCTAAGAGACCATGGTTCTACTGACACCCTGAATTCAGACTTACGACCTCCACAACTATGAGACCTTAAATTTCTCTTGTTTTTGATATTTTGTTATGGCAGCCCTAGGAAACTAATAGTAGGTGTAAAAAGAAAGAAAAGAAAAAAAGCTGAGTAAATGAAGGTATTACCATGACGAATATGGGGTAGAGAATGACAGGCGAATTCAAAATACTGATAAGTAGAGTTTGCCTATGTTAGGAGGAGGAAGAGATTTTCCCTCTGCTGAGAGCCTCACAATGGGTGTTAGCCACACTGACATGTCCTGTTTCTTCCTCTCACCTCCTCTTCCTCCTCAGTTTTTCTTATCTAATCGAATAAACAGATTTGACCATGATTTTCAGGGAAGTACTATTGGCTCCCTCTTTTTCACTAAAACAAACTCTTCTGTGGAGACTTCAGTTGAGTATGTTTGGTCCTTTAGGACGAGGGTTGACTTCTGGGAAAGCACTGGAATAACAACCAGGTTCTAGTGCTGCATTTTAAATGAAGGCCATAAAATGAATGATTGTGGCTCTCAATAAAGATTTCTCCTCCCCTGGGAGCCAATGAAACAGCATGATCTATGGGATGAAATATAACACCATCACCATGATTGTCAGTCTTCGTTTTATAGAAAAGTAAATAACCATTAAAAAGTCCCCATTACAATTTAAATCTTACTGCTTCCTTGGTCTCTGTTTTGTCCAAGTATTTCTTTGGTGGAGGGGTTGTTTTTTGTTCTTTTTTTTTTTTTTACCTCCATGTTAGGACTTTGCAAAAATTTCTCAAATAAATGGTTGAATGTATTTGTGTTAGTATAGTTAATACAGTTAAGCTCAAGCCCCATGTTCTCAAATCCAAGCTGTCTTCTTATTCCTTCTTTGGTATCCAGCCTTGCTACCAACACTCCTCTAACATGAGGTGACCCTTATATCTCTGTCTTCCTTGAGACTAGAACTACTCAAACCTGAGGCTGGAGCCCTGCTACCTTTTTTTCTGGCAGACACCTGTGATATCCATTACCTTTCTGGATCTCTCCTAGTTTCCCTGATGTGGTGGTGGGGGGGCTTCCAAATGAAACTCAACGGATGCTTTTTATGGAATTTAGCAGTGGGTAACCATCTGCTTACCTCCAATTGCCTGTCACCCAAAACGAGAGGTCAATGGTGATCAAATTTCAGTGAGCACTAATAATTGCCTGGGGAACTTTTCAAAAGTACACTCCTGGACTCCAATTCTACATGCTTTGACTTGGTAGGTGTGGGATTGCTCTGAGGAATGTGCACTTTAACAAACCCACATGCTACTTTGTTATGGTAGACCTAGAAAACTAGGGTCCTCAGGACAGACATTAAGAAATTCTGCCATGAAGAGTCTTTTATCTGTGTGGGAAGATTTTGCTCACCACATGTAGCTGTGCCCTTCTCTAGCATCAGCTCACACAATGAGTATCACTTGGGTCTTCATCTCAGGAATCTCGGAATGTTTGGACCATAAAATTACCCATCCAACCTCACAAGTTTCTCTGTACCATCTGTCCCGTTTTCTTTCCTGTAAGCCCTGGAGATACTTTGAGTAGAAAGGTATATTCTAAAAAGCAAATAAATCAATAATCCGGAGACTTAAGTAGGCCTCGTTTACATGTCAATGGTAGCTCCACACTGCTCTTGTCTCAAAGTCATTCCCTGAAACTGTGTGATTAATTGTAACTTAACTTCTCCAACCTCTAACAATGATATTTTGGCATAATAAGAAAAATATATCATTAAACATCTTCCAATGACATCAGCATATTCAGTTGTAAAATAAAAATCTAATTACATTGCTGCAGCTCTGGGCTGTGAGGTTCTCTTGCTTTTATATAACTTTTTGCAGAACATATGTGAAGATTGTGTAACATTGCTCCAGGGTATTTTCCTTTTGTGAGAAATTACAGGTTTCATAATGCTAACCAATTATTTTCAAGAGTTATTGAGCTAAGGACAGTATTCTATAATATTTATAATATTCATATGATATGCCAAGATATTGCTGAATTTATGTAACTTCTTATGAATCTATAATGTACTAGTGGAATAAGGACTCAAACCAAATTACTTATTATTTTAATAGGAAAAAACCAACAAGGAGCATCCTAAGAATTTGCAATAGAATAAAAACATTTTTGTCACTATTCACGATGCCATTAGTCGTCATCAGTGTCAGTGGAAGAAAAGATTGTTCCAGAACTAAACAATGTCGAAGACATCACTTTTGTTTGTCATCTGAATAAGGAGCCTGATGTACTTTGTTGAATGTATATTGGACGCTCAGAGATTTTAAATAGTCTACCCCTTTGACCCTGTATATATAGTCAAAATTGTCAAACTATGTGTCTTAATTTTGGGAGCCATTTTTGATGTCATAGAAGGAAGACTATACTATGATTCAGGGCATCCAATTTTGAGGCCTGCTTTGACATTGACCTGTTGTGTGACCATGGACAGATCATTGTGAGTTTTAATTCCTTCCCCTTAAAATGAGTGAGTTATACCATGGGATCTCGAAAACTATTATTTTTTTATTTGAAGTTACCTGAAAGTTATCAGAAATTCCAGCAGAGTAGAGGTTTTCAAGGAAGACATAGACCATAAGGGGTAGATTTCAGACTTTGGGTCAACAACTAAATGTCTCTAATCCTTAGTTTCTTATCTTTTTTTTTTTTTTAATTCAAGAGAGATAGCAACTCCAACTCTCAGAATTGTTGTAAGATTTCATAAAGAAAACATAGCTAAAAATAACTGCCCAAAATTCCATAACATATTTGAGAATGCAGCAAGTGCTCAAACTCATTACCCCTACCACTACTGTCACCAACATCAGCGTAATTGTTACTGAGTTTTATCATTATTGTTTTGTTGTTATAGAATTTTTGTTATTGTTAGAAAGTCATTATGGTAAATGCAAAGCATGGCTAAGGATATAATCAGTTTTCAGCTCTATGGGTGTCTGCCTAAATAGCCAAACTTTCTCTACAGTTACAGCTGCATTTGCAACTCTTCTAGAATTGTCTTTCTTGGAAGAATTCTAGAACATCTGTTTCTGGACACAGACAAATAATAAAACCACTGTTTTTCTTGCCATCTTCACATCTCCATATCTGGCACCAATTGGAAACAGGAAGGATAGAAAATAAAAAACACTGAGATAAGTAAAAATTTACCAGAGCTTCTTCAAGGTGGGATAATGTTTAATTTGCAGAATAACTGGGCAAGCGGTAAGGCTGATGGTACTACTCATTAAGTAACAGGATCCATCCACAAAAGAGACTAATTAGCTGGATAGTAGACTGCTAACAGGAAGAAGAGGGTCTTTAAGGACAGTTAAATTTTTTCTTTAAATATGTTTCTAAATTTTAATAAAATTAGATACTTTCAACTTTAAAAAGTGGAATAGACAGTAATAAATCTTTGAGTGTACTTTATAGATGAGGGGAAAGCCCTGTGGGAAGGCACTAAGGGCAGCAGTCTCTTTATTTTACAATTAGCAAAGGATCAATGCCTGCAAAGAAATTGACAGTTCCCTAGGCAGTGACAGATGGAGCTAGATGTTGGTTTAATACAATCGACAACAAAGCATTGAGACAGTGAGGTCTTTGAAAAGAAGCCACAAATCAATGAGAAGAGGAATATACCTTAAGTGCTCTGAGCAGAAGGCTTTGAACTCTGACGGACTGGAAAGGAGTCTGGGCTGCGAGAAGCGTAGGTTCACAGGGTAGGGATCCTTACCACGTAGTGTGAATTTACCAGATATCGTTTACACATAACTTTTCTCCTTCCTCCTTACCTGCTCCTCTTTTCCTTCCACCATACATACTCATCACTCTCCTCTTTTGGCCAACTGAAGACGGATGAGTTATTTAAAAGCAAAATGAGCTAAGGATTAAAGGAAAGCCATTGAGGAGGACTAGGCTGGACGTGGAAGAGTAATTATTACTGAAACAATGTATAGGTAGCTAAGGAGAAAGGGTATTCTAAGAAGAGGAATCATGCACAAAGGTATGTATTTTTATAAGCATGAGCAGTTTGATGACTTACAAATCATTTTTGTGTTGTGGAGCATAGGGTACATGATGGGGAAGTTACTTAAGAAAACCGAAAAATGAGATATACTCCAGGTAAAAAGCATCATCTTTATATTTCCAACAATATTAAAATTGTTCTGCAGGAATTGGGGAGTCATTGACACCATGTTGGAGGTGTCATAATCAGAGTTGCAAAGTAGAAAGATTATACCAATTGAATTATGCAGGATAGATTGGTAGGGGGAACTATACATGGTGGAATTAGAATCTGAATTGATAGTGACTATGGAGGTAGAGAGGAATAGATTAGAAACATTTTTAGGAGATAAAACCTGGAGCACTTTCTAACAAATTAAATTTGGATGATAATAGAGTATAAGGAGTCTAGAGTAACTCCCTGGTTGCTGATTTAGTTGAATGTTTGTGCCCCTCTTGAGAATGAAAAACACAAGTGGAGGCACTCATTGTAATAAGAGGGATGAAGTAGGCTATAACAGTTGGAGATATACAGAAGACAGTAAAATATGTAGGTTAGGAGACTTGGAGATGATATATGCTAGAAACAGAAATGTAGCAGTTCACCAATTCATCAAAAACTCATTTTGCGATAAATAATTAGCTGAGTTGGTAGTTGAAAGATAAAAATATGAATGGTAGTATGATGGAAAAATGTACAGCAAAAATTAAGAAGCCTGAGTAGATATCTTGGGGAATTACAAATAGTTAAGGACCCACATGAAGAATTGAAGTCAATGAAAGTGACTGAAAAACAGTCAGGTAAGAAGAAAACTAGCAGAGAATGTTAAGTCTCCCCCAAGAGGATTGAATTTCAACCAGATGATCCACAGTGACAAACACTATAAAACATTGCATAAGATAAGGTTTGTAAAAATCACTTGGAATTAGCAATTAGGTTGTCATTAAGAGCATGACACCAATTCTCAGAATTGATGGAACCAGATTTTAGTAGGGTGGAGACGAGAATGGAGCATGAGAGCGGCAAGTTTTCCAAGAAAATTAGAGCGGAAGGAGAAAGATAAAACAGATTCAGAAAGAGAGATGCAGAGTTGAAGGATTTTCTTTTTGCTTGTGAATGTGTGTGTTTTGTTTGTATATTTTAGATTTAGAAGAGCTGTATGCATGTTTGAAAACTTCTGAAAAGGAGCCGCTGGAAAAGGGGAAAGTGGGTTTGGGGATGATAGTGGTGATTGTGTTGGAGAAAGAGTAACTAGAGGGTACAGGGTTAGGCTCTAAATCAGAGCTAGCCAAAATTTGTTTCACAGGCCAGTCTATGATGAACAGAAATTAAACATTTAGAAACTTTTTTTAAACAACTTAACATTAATGGTGTGTCTGATGAAAAATGGGGATTTATATTGTATGTGTCCTTTTTATTTAATGTCTCCATTTTTTTTTTACTATACTTATAAAATATACCAGTCGTAAATTATTTGAGGAAACACTGTTCTAGAATAAAGACAAAGGAATTCAAATTGTATCAGTGAAGGACCTGTTGGTGTTGAGTCGATTCTGATTCATAGCGACCCCATAGGACAGAGTAGAACTGCCCTGTAGGGTTTCCAAGGAGCTGCTGGTGGATTCAACCTGCCATTTGGTTAGATCCTCTTCAAGAGTGGAGAGAAGGAAAGAAAACAGATTTACAAAAGGAGAGCAGAAAATAGGGAACTGTCTCTGATTAATAGTCTCCTATTTCTGAGGAAGAGACAAAATTATCTGTTGAAATATAAAGATAGATAAAGTGTTATCAGGAGATTGGTGAAATAATTTGGTAGAATTTATGCCAAAATTAAGTCTGAGCAACTTGAAAGATTATGCAGCCATCAAATATGCAGTGGGTCAAACTAAGACAGGCTGTTTTTGTTTTTTGTTTTTCTGTAAAACCAAATAAAGGATAAATATGAGGGCAGAATCCGGAGCAAAAACACACAACAACCTCAAAGATTCGTACAATTATTCCCAATCCAATATCTTCCCTCTATCTCCTTTCTTTTCCCCCTCCTCCTCATACTACCACTACATCATTTTATCTCATTTTTCAGTATATCACACAATTTAAGTATATGACAGGTGTTACAGATGCCTGTAACATTATTGCATTTGATTTGGGCACAGGGAAAGAAGCGTTTTTAATCCCCACACTCTTTTTAGAGGATGGTGCAGAATGATCAGAAGGACATTTCAGATGCCTGACTTTGGACATTATAAAGATTCTTTGTATGGTAGACCTGGAATGTGTCTTAAAATATTACTTCCTCCAAATCCCTCATTTTATAGTCCAGGAAACAGACAAAAGTGAACAATTTACAGACTTAAACAGCTGAAGAGTTACAAGTTTTATTGCTGAGAATGTTACATTTCCCCTTCTACCCCAAATGAAGTGAAATAATGTTCTGGTCAGTTTTTCATATGCATTTTGTTTAGCTATAGGGCTTTAGCCTATAGATATTTATCTTTTACTACAAGAGCAATTTGTACTCCGTCCATGAAATTTTACCTGCTATTCCTCAACTAAAATTATTTATCTTATCCAAACATCTATAGGATTTGTTTTTTGTAATAAAATTTTGTTATATCACAAAAGACAATTTTAATACAAAACATAGTTTGTAATAACATATATTCATTACTGAAATATTAGAAAAATATGCATTTTGTAATATCTTTAAGAAATTTAATATGCTAATATAACAATGAAATTTTAGTAATCATAATTTTGGTGCTCTGACTAAAAATGCTTCATTAAATATGCATCTTCCATTAACTTATGTCACAAAGCTCTCATTATTGTTAGATATCTATGTTGTCTATATTTTTTCACTATAACAAACATCAGTGCAATGAAGTTTACCAATATTCGTATTTCCTTGTAATATGTATGAAATATAATATATATCAACCAGTATGCAAAATATCAATGCTTTGGAAACATAAAACTAAATCTACTTGCTCCCTACCACAAAAAACAAAAAAAAAAGTGATTAAGTAAAATATACTTTATCAAAAAACAAATTTATGATTTTTCCCCATTAATTTTTCTAGGGAGACAGTCTGGGATTATATATATATTTTGAATTCACCAGCCACTCCTTGTCAACCCTATGGGGCAGTTCTACTCTGTCTTATAGGGTCTCTGTAGGGTCACTATGAGTCAGAATTGGGTTATATGTATATGTGTATATATATATATATATTTATACACACACATCTATAAATTTTCCAATATTTAAATCTTCTGTCATTGTCATGACCTTTTGCATTGGCTATGACTTCTAGAGCAATGATGATAATAATAAAAATAATCTTGCTTAAGATGAATTCATCTAGAGTTTTATTATTTAATATGGTGATCCTTGGTTTGTAATATACATAAGCTCCATAGCAATGACATTTTAAAATTATTTTTTTAGCAATAATTGCTCTTCTACAAATTCAGAGCTCATCTGCTAGCCAAAAGGTCAGAAGTTCCAATCTACTAGCAGCTCCTTGGAAACCCTATGGGACAGTTCTACTCTGTCCTGTCGGTTCGATATGAGTCAGAATCAACTTGACAGCAACAGATTCGAAATTACAATTGATTTTTTAAATACATTTTTGACACTCATTAAAATAATAAAATAAGAGATTTTCATTCTTTGATCTATTAAATATATATCATGTTGAATTGCTTTTGCATTCTTAGAAAACAAGTAAATTGAACATGTGCGTTTTATTTGAATACTCTGCTGGAATCTTGTCAAAATTCTAATTTAGGTTTTTCATTGATATCTGTGATTGAGATTGATCTGAGGGTGTTGGTGTGTGTGTGTATGTGTGTGTATACGTACATATAATATTTTTTCATCAAATTTTGGTTTCAGAGTTATAGTTCCATTTAAAAATATATTGTAAAGTGTGGCATCTTCTTAAATGCTTGGAAAAATTTCAAGTAGCATTACAATGATCCATGTCTTGATGAACTGAATGAGGTAAACTGTAATTCAGAAAACCCAAAAAACCAAACCCATTGTCATTGAGTCGGACTTATAGTACAGAGTAGAACTCCCTTATGGGGTGTCCAATGCTGTAATCTTTACATAAGCAGACTGCCATGTCTTTCTTTCTCAAATTGCAGCCAGTGGATTTGAACCACTGACCTGTTTGCAGCTGAGTACTTTAACCACTATACCACCAAGACCCCTGGATTTCTTCCATTATCATTGTCTTTTTTTTAAAGGCTTTCTGCCCATTTTTGTTACAATTTTATGTTTCATATTATCCTAGACAGTCCGTCATCTGACCAAAATTTTAAGTTAAATACTATGAGATTCTTCATAGATTCATTTCATTTATTTTGATTTAAAAAGTAATTCATACACAGGTTAAAATATATGAACAGTAAAATTCACATCAGCACACAAGTTCAAGTGTTCAGGTCCAGGCCTTTTCCCAAGAGGAAAAACATAATTTAAGTATTTTTATTTTATTTTGTTTTACCTCTGGTGACTATTAGCATAATTCTAAATACTTGACACAATAGTCACAACAATGGACTCAAACATGCCAAGGATCATGAAGATGGCATAGGACTGGGCAATATTTCGTTCTGTTATACACAAGCTGACTCAAATGGCAGCAAAAATAATAACAAATACTTTAATTGTACACATCTTATTTGTTAATCTAGACAGTTTAATGTGATATACCCAAAAAAAAACTGGGAGATGGGAATGAGTAATGAAAAGTGATATAATTACACAAAATTGCAGGTTTACAGCATTTATAACCACTACCACTCATTTAACCAGCAATATATAGGGTCATTATGAGTCGGAATCGACTTGACAGCAATGGGTTTGATTTTTTTCGTTTTATATACTACTTTATACTAAAATATTTGTCATTGGCTGGGCTCATACAAACTCTCTCTGTCCCCTCAGAATATTTATTTGGTTCTTCTCTTTTAAACCACTGGCTACTGATTTGTAGTGATGTCAATATCAAATCCAACCCCTCAGTAACAAAGGCTACGCTTCCTTACACAAATTATTTACCAATCCAGGGCGCAGTTCCATCATCTGTAAAACAAGGTAATAGTAGAGACTCTATAATGACACTATTACAGGATTCAAGTGAACATGTACACATGCATTTAGCATAGTATGGCCATCTCCAATACCTCTGAGCTTCACTGAGCATAAAAATCTCAGAAAACTAGAGCTACATACTCATAAATTGGAAGAGCTTTATAGCGGAGATGGGTAATTGCATAGATGACCCAAGTTCAAACAAGAACTATCATTGTCTTATTTCTCTACTCTAAGATTTTTTTCTTTGTAAAACAAAGACAGATGGGATGACTGATAAAGCACAGTCAAAAACTGAATTGTGAAGAGACAGCAAATAGAACACCAAGGATAAAAGAAACTGTCATGTGGATATTTGAGCCATGTAATTTATTAGGGATATTGTGCTAGAAAATAAGTTCAGGATATTTATGATTATGGGAAATTTTTGGTCCATTTTCCATAATATCTAACTCATAATTCTTTTGCCAAAAAAGTTTTTTTTGGGGGGAATGAGTATTCTAAGATTATGTAAGATTCTGACACATCTGTGAATTCATCAATGATTAGACTGTCTTGAACAAAGTTTGAAAGTATATTTTTGAATTAAAATTTGTTGAAAATCATATATATGTATATATAATTAGATATATCAAGTCATCTATATCTATATACAATGTATCACCCAGAGTCTGAGTCTGAGAGAATAAATAAACTTTGTTTTTCCCCTTCATTTGATTATAATTCCTTCTTTGAGAAATGAGGAAACTGAGGCTCAAGAATCTGAACTGACCTCATTAATATAAAATGTTTATTAAATGACAGCCTTGGGAATCAAACACATTTTTAGAGTTTTGGTCCAACATATATTCCTCTTCATATTACTCTCTGTTCAGCTGTTCAGGTTACCCAGGATGCTTCTTTCCTCACTATTCTGGCTAAAGGTACAATGAAGAAAAATTTTTTGTTTAAATATATTACATTGATTTTCTTGGAAGACGGTAACCAATGCTGGCTACTGGTGGTCATATAATCAAGTTCTTTAGATAGAATTACTTCAGAGCAGTGCAAGACCATGATAAGAACTTGTGGAAAATAAGTATCAGAGGGTTTTACATTTTTAAAGGTTGAATGCTAATTGAAGAAGAAAATATATCTCTACATATCTATCATGAATCCACCCTCTTCATTGTAAAACAATCCTCTTTACTGGCATAAATAAGGCCTAACTATTTCTTAATGTGAGAGCAATCTAGGGATTTCGATGTCTACTTTCTTGTCATACTCTTGTACAAGGAATATGGTCTCAAACCCCCACCATCCTCACACATATACACTAACAACATATAGAATGGGCATAAGTTCAGCAGTTTACATAGGTCATTGTCCTATTACCTCATGGAAAGGTATGTTTAACCCAAACCACAGCGCTTGAGGAAAAGACCTTTGCCCCCCACCCACCCCCATCTACACCCATGATTCTGCTTTAGCCATTTACAGGAATTTTAAGAGGACGACTGGGGACATCTAGGACATTATGTAAGGAGGGAAGATTTTTCCTGATGAAATGGTTTTGCTGGAAAAAGAGAAGACTCACAAACCAGACTAGGGGAGCCACTGCTATCACTGGTATCCGCTGGAAACGTTGCGATGTTCTGAAGTTCTATACAGCCAACTTAATCTTGCTGAGCCAGCACTAGTCAAAAGTTTTCTCTTTCCTCACAAATAGAATCTATTTCTCATTATTGCAAAAGACCTTTTTGTTGGTGGTGGTTTTTGTTTTGTTTTGCTTTTTCTGAATCGAGAAACTATCATTCTTTGTCAGTTTTGCACCTACTAGGTGAGGGTCTAATACTTTTGTAACTTTTGAAGAAAAATATGAAAAATTGTCACATTTTTTCTTTAAAGATGCTTTTCTGGATTCTCTCTTCTATTTCCTATACTTAACCAAGGGTTTCTATGCTGGAGGTAAATATCATCAAATGTTTAATTTACTTCTGCATTGGCAGCACAATTATATATCTGAGCTTTGTTGTTTTTCACCAAATACAAGATCATTTTAGTAGGAAAAATATCATATGTGACAAAAGTAACTTTAGTATGCAGATTTTAAAATGCCAAGATTTTACAGTGGTAATTCTAATTTGGATTTTAAAAGCTAAAAGCATTTCTTAGAGTACCAAACTATTTAAAATTCTTTACTTATTTCTCAACCCACCTCACAGAAATACAAGTAACACTAAGTAATTAGTGGGAATTATCTATAAATATATAGAATATATTGTACAGTGTTTGCAGGAGTATTTATTCTTTCATTTCAGTAGAATATAACCAATAACTGGATAATTCACTAACTAAATGATACTTAAGTGCACCTAAAGATTGCTTCTTTTATTAATAGTGCAATAGGAATAGGGATGATTCTTTCTAGGGGGCACAATGTCAATTTCACCTTCCTTAAAGATCACTAATATATTTCATTGTTCCCAGCTAGTGTGGAATAAAGATCTCTATTATTATTAATTAAAAGTCCATACTGCAATATATTACAAAGGATTTTGATCCATACTTTTATATTTAGCCCTGGTTTTATACACGTTTGACATAATATATTTATTTTCTGTGATTTAAACCTGTTAATCCACACTTGAGGATTTCTAAACCCAATCCATTTCCTTCTTGAAAGGTGGTGGAGAAATGGAGAGTGGAGAACAGATGATAGCTTTGCCCACGTTTTTGCTTTTAATAATTGCAACTGACTCAATCTGGTCTTGGAAACTCCAGTATTGACTCAGATTTCAGAATAATGATAGCTATTCAAAATATTTCCCATGGTAGGAAACTAAAATGTCATTTGAAAGAGAAGGAATCAAGAAAAACTACAGCATATCATAAATTTCCTGTAGTAGAGCCAAAAGCAGAACCTTATTTATATAATCTTCATCTTTCAAATCAGAGGACTAAACTCTTCATTAACATCTCTATATATTAAGTCACTCTTTAATCTTAGTCTGAATTGCTTCAAAGTTTTAAAAAATATGCATTGATCCACTTTTTAGAAATAGTTGAAAATGTTTTGTGATTGTCATCAACAGAACATGAGAGATGCCTCAGCAAAGGCCAAGATTACATCAGAACGCACTGCTCCATAAAGTTTCCACATCCTCACCCACGCACATAGCTTTTCCACATTTTAGATAAAAACAGGGCAGCCTAGGTGCCAAGCATCCCCATGCTTGTGGCCCTTCTCATATATCAGTGGTTTATGACAGAGGTAGAAAAGAAACAGGCAAGAAGATAACATTTATCAAGGTTCGGGAATTTGTAATGCGTAATTTTTTCTTATTTTCTAATTCGATTTAAGACAATTGAGTCCCCAGGTGGCACAAAAGGTTAAGCACTCGACTACTAGCCAAAAGGTTGGCGGTTCAAACCCGTCTGGAGGCACCTCAAAAGACAGGCCTGGTGAACTGCTTCCAAAAGGACACAGCCTGGAAAACCCTATGGACCAGTTCTACTTTGCACACATGGGGTCGCCATGAGTTGGAATCAACTTGATGTCAACAACAACATTTAAGACAATTATAATTCAATTTTTTGTCTACATAAATAGCATCCTAACATAAGTAGATGAAAGTTATGGAGTGCAAATAGTAGACAAAATCTGCTAAGCTAGGTCATTGTGGGTGACTTCCTTCTCTTTGAATCCCCTGCTCTAACTTCCTTCCTCCAATAGATGACTACTTTGGGAAGTGTTCCTTTATATAAACTCTGCTTCTTAATTTTCTCTCAGCTTGTACAAGTCATTGCAGAACTCTAGGCTTCAGTTTTCACACATATACAATAATCAGGTTAAGCTTCCTTCTCAACATTTATTCCCAAAGATGCAGATGGGCAGGGCCTATTTGTTCATGGCCACTCTACCACACACTTCTCTCCAGAAGAAAATATATAGTAAGATTCTGAAAGGTCACTTGTAGCCATTCCTTGATAAAGTATTTCTCTCGCTGGCAGAGAGCAAAGGTCAGGAATGATAATGATTAAGTCTTTTCTTGATGTGTAAAAGTGTTGGGAAGCTAATAGATCTGTAAAATTCTACCTCTAATATTTCAGCCAAGTTTTATTGTAACAGTTGGGAATTTCTAGACTCAGAAAGTGATGATGGGGACAAACCTTTCATTTAGGTGCAGCATCTCTCCTCACTGCCCAAAGATTTCCAATTATACTTAACAAAGATTTAGTCACATATGCCACCTGATAACAAAATGCCACTGTCTGCAATGTTTGATGATCACAGAAGGCAATAGATCGTACCATCCAATAAAGTGAAATGTTTTTTATCCGGATGCTGTAATAAATAAACAAAAATGAAAATAGGTAATGTGTTAATAGATCAGCACCACAGATGCTGATAAGCAAACTGAAAATGGGATTTTACATTCCCTCTAATCTAGTACTGATTACAAAATCACGTTGGAAAAACAAATCATCCTGTAGTATTACTTGCATTTCCTTCATAGTGCTAGGGCAATATATTAGGCATGATCATTACTCAATAAAAATGGTGAGCATTTATTGAGGGTTTGCAATGTGCCAGACATTCTACTAAGTAGTTTAAATGTATTTCTCATTTTAAACCTCATAAGAATGATATTATGTATGTTCAGTTATTTAAGAGGTTAAATAAGAAGGCTTAGAGAGGTTTAAAAAATAAAAATAAAAACAACTTGCATAAGATGACACGCCCAGGAAATGGCAGTCAGGTTTAATACCTACACTATGTAATTGTAGAGTCCTGTTAATCTTCACTCCGTCTTGAATCTCAGGAAATGACTGTTGAATGACTAGGATTCTGAAAAGAATATTAGATATTTGTATGTGCGTGTGGGTGCATGTGCACGCGAAAGTGAACACTTATGTTGAAAATGCCACCTGTAGCTCTTAAGGTCTTGCAGTGGCTGTATTTTTATGATATAACTTTTGACCATAGAAAACATCAATAAAGATATGGTACAAGTCTACATTGCTATGCTGTTCCCTTAGATGAACCACTTACAATTTTAAATTTCAACTTGCTTATCTTTTTTAAGAATAATGCATATTTTTATAAAGTTTGAAAACTTGAAAAGTGCAAAATAAAAAATTACTCATGTAATTCTATTGCTCATGTTTCCTATGAAACATGATTTTTTTTTTAACAAACTGAGGGTCACACTGTAAATTCTCCATTATAACATTGTTTTATTTCACCAATATATTGGAGACATTTATGCGTAATAGGAAGTATTCTCCTCCTTCTGCTTCTTTGCAAGGGAATGTGTAAACTAGAAGCTTATATTAAATAGCAACATTAACAGCTATAGAGACTTGGTAGGGAAGAGGGTCTGAGAATCTCATAGGTTCAGATATTGTGCTCTAGAATGCAGGGAGGAAATATATGTAGAGCCAAATAGGGCTGTAACAGCTGCTTAAGTGGTTAGACTTATCAAATCCTATTAGCTGATCAAGAAAGAGTACCAGGCTTCTGAGATCTTCATTCAGGTCTCAGTTTCTTAAATATGTCCTGCAGGCCAAATCTAGCCTATAGTTTGTTTTTGTAAATATATATATATATATTTTATTGGAGCACAGCCCTGCCCTTTCATTTACTTATTATCTATGTCTGCTTTCATGCTACAATGACATAGTTGAGTAGTTTCAACAGAGGCTGTCTGGCCCACAGAGTCTAAAATATTTTCTATCTGGCCCTTCACAGAAAAATTCTGCCAAATTTTGGTTTAGGGTAATTTTATTCTAGGTCCTCTATCAATTTAGAGGATAGTTGGATCTTACATTCTGTGAAACTTGAAAGTTAGCCAAGACATGATTCATTGGTTCAAATAAAACAAAGAACATGGGTGAGATTCAAGGGTCCTGGAAGCTGGACACTGGGGGCAGTAGGAAACTTTTGGGTCTTATGATAAATGGGAAAAAATCTTCTTGGAAAAGCACACTAAGTTTGATTTTTCAGGGTATTTAATGTTTAAAAAACTATAAAGCTGACTGAACTAGTTGTTTATAAAAGTTATAGTTGGAACATTTAATTATCTCACTCAGGTTTCCCTCCTCTGGGTAAGGATAGCTCACTTAGAAGGTTTGCCCTTTCAAATGGTTATGGGACTCAAGTTACTGACCTTTGCGTTGGAAAATCCATCCATCAGCACACAGTGTCAGAAAGTCAGAGAGTCAGCTCATGACACTTCTAGCAACTGAGGAGATTTCTGTCAAAAGTCTCCTGGTTTGGATTCTGGATTCCAGTGAAGAGATTGTGATGAGAAATTAAGGACTGCGGTGATGACTCAGGCCCCACGCCTCACCACTGGTACAGATGGCTGGATTCTCTGCAACTGTTTTCATGTCAAATTAAGGGAACAGATAGGGAGAGAAATGTTTCAACCCACGGAATTTTGTAGTTAACAAGACCTCTCTTGGCCATCTTGTGAGTCATATCAATTATTAAAACTGATCTTGTCTCAAAGATCTCAAAGGCCTACTGCTGATAATAGCTGGTTCTGATTAGAATAAAAGGTGTATCTCTTGAGGGAAAAGTGGTCTATCAGGAGGAGCCATAGAATCAGCTTCTGTTCTGAGAAGTGGTCATTCCAAAATCATACATGTCCCCTTGTGATAAACTTACTTTATTATTTCTCATTCTCAAGCATTTACATCCCGTTAAAAGGATGTGGTTCTAATTTATAGCCACTTTGATAACGAGTTCACTTGCTAATAGTGGACTCTGAGGTACTAATAAATCAATAAGGCTTTTTCACAAAATGGCAGTCAAATATGATAATCCAACTTTGCTGAAATTAAAGGGTAAGTTTTAGAGTTGAAAAAGGAGATTCTTCTTGAGATTGTTTAAGTTTGTTTTAAAATTTGAGTAGAATCTCCATAAGGGTTAACAGTTGTTCTTATTGTTTTAAAAAATAAAACAGTTTTTCTTACCATAAAATTCTTTAAGCTATGTCTCCTCTACTGTGACAACAAAGGTCCAGAAAATATTATTTGAAATAAAAGAAGAATATGGTACCTGTTTTCTTACAATTAGCGTTGTTGGTGTCGGGTGCCCTGGAGTTGATTTTGACTCATACTGGCCCCATGTGACGGAACAGAACTGCCCGATAGGGTTTTCTCGGCTGTAATCTTTATGGAAGCAAATTATCAGGTCTTCTTCCTGCAGAGCGGCTGGGTGAGTTTGAATCACCATCCTTTCAGTTAGCAGCTGAAAACTGAACTGTTGTGTAACCAGAGCTCCTTGTAGGAAACATTATCTCATTATGGAAAAGTGGAGTATAAACTATAAGTTTCCAGTAACTGTCCTTTAAAAAAGAAGACACCGCATTTGCAGGTAGAGTGGGAGGTCTAAAAAAGTCAGTGGAAGAGAGGCCATCTTTAAGACTTCCAGAAGATGAGACTCAACCCTACTGTTAAACTTCTAACACGTTTACCATTCCAGTCCTCTATATATTGATCAGCAGTATTGCAGGACAGATGCTTTAAGTCTGTTAATCACTCTGGTTTTATTATTACTTGATGTATGTAAGATTACTTTAAAAATTTATAACAAGTAAAAATAATTTATTTATGTGCTTTTACACTTAGCAATTTTTTTCCAACTATATTCAAAGAATGATGTATCAACTGACTTTTGTATAAATCCTCTAGGTCTAAAATCATCATTAAATTACATGTGGCAGACTTATTGTCTTTTATTTCTTCCTTAATATAGAAAAATGGTAATATGCAGATCTATTCTTAAATCATGTTGATGTATTCCTTCTCCAAAGTGTTGAAATGAAGTGGAACAGGCTGCACGTGAATGCATCTGTCTGATCTATTTGGAGACACATTGCCAGGAAAACAATGAGGTTTTCTTGACATCTGGGCAATTCAAGTTCATTTTAGCTTCATTAATGATGCACGTTTAGATACTGGGCAAAACAGCCCTGAATAACTCAATTATGCTGCCTATTAATGGTAATAAAAAGCTGTTTCCAGGAAGGCAAGAGAATACGCCACAAAGTACACTACCCTCGGTAATAGCTTGAGTCTGAATAGCTTCCATTCAAATAGACTAATTTTCTTCCAGATAGCATTTCATTAATTCCCAATCAATAAATCATTAACAAAACAGAGGACATTATTGTTCAATAATCCACATCTTGTATTTTCAAGAAACTTTTATTTCTTGTCCTTCTGATAAGCTTTATAATTATCCAGAAATACAAGAGCTAAACTATATCCTAAACGTATCAATAAAGACACAAAAATATGACTCAACTAGTAAGCAAATATTTGTCATTTCCATGCAAACATAAACACATACTCTGGAAATAATAAATTAATGTTCTTATAGTTTTCAGTGTCATGGAGCTATCATATTGTCCGTCACCAAAGGTTTATTACAGGAAGACCGCAGCCAGGGCTGGATTAAGGCATGCAAGGGCCCTAAGCACTGGTAACCCATGGTGCCCCCTCCTCTTCTTATGCATTCGAAAGGGATACGTGAATTATATATATATGAAACCCTGGTGGCATTGTGGTTAAGAGTTCAGCTGCTAACCAAAAGGTCGTCAGTTCAAATCCACCAGGCGCTCCTTGGAAACCCTATCTGGCAGTTCTATTCTGTCCTATATGGTCCCTATGAGTTGGAATCAACTTAACAGCAATGGATTTGGTTGATATATATCTATCTATCTATCTATATATATATATAAGTATATATATATATATATATACACACACACATATATATACACACATATGTTATTGTTGTGAGGTGTCGTCCAGTCGGTCGCGACTCATAGTGATCCTATGTACAACAGAACAAAACACTGCCCAGTCCTACAACATCCTCACAATCATTGTTATGCTTGAGCCCATTGTTGCAGCCACTGCATCAATCCATCATGTTGAGGGTCTTCCTCTTTTTTGCTGACCCTCCACTTTACCAAACACGATGGTCTTCTCCAGGGACTGGTCCCTCCTGATAACATGTCCAAAGTATGTGAGATGAAGTCTTGCCCTCCTTGCTTCTAAGGAGCATTGTGGGTGTACTTCAAGCATTGTGGGTGTACTTCTTCCAAGAAAGATTTGTTCACTCTTCTGGAAGTCCATGGTATATTCAATATTCTTCGCCGACACTGTAATTCAAAGGCATCAATTCTTCTTTTGTCTTCCTTCTTCATTGACATATACATATACACATATATGTATATATATGTGTGTGTATGTGTGTGTGTTTGTGTGTGTGTGTATGTGCATCTTAGATATCCATGATGTAACCTCTTTTTAAATGTGACTATTAGCAATAGAATGCAAAAGTGGCATATCCCATTTTAGTGGAATGAAATGAACTGGATTATAAAATCTTCAGTGGGTGCGGGGTACTAAGATTTTTACTATGTACCATATTTTCTACAAAAAAAAATTCCATATATTCTACAACAAAGAAAATAAGTCAGTGAACTTAGTTGTTTCAACAATCATTGTAAAATTTTGTTGATCTCCCACAACGAAAAGTTAACTTTCACCAGTTTTGCTATAAATGGCTCATACTTCAATTTTGATGTTTGTTTCATAATAAATGCTATAATCATAAATGAACAAGTGAAAAGATGTCATAAAAGAAAATTTAATGATTAGATCAGATAAGAAATATTACAACAAATACTATATTTTATTTTTAGATGTATCTTTCATCTCTAACATGATTAAAAACATTTCTTTCTATTCTTTGCTCTTACAAATTCCTCAGTGATTTAATCACAGTTAAGCTGCCGAACAATATCTACTTCCATACATCATAAGGATAATGAGTCGAGTCTTTCTTGAATCACTGTTGTACACTGAAGGTTTTTGAGTCTCTTTAGGGATGAAAATGAGAGTTCTGTTGTGCAGTTTGTGATCATTAAATTTAGGAATATGAGAAAAGCAATTTCAACATTGGAAAATACACATTGTATTTTATCTTCTATTATGGAATCATACACGCTTATATGAGTAAAATCTGCCTTTCCTCAATCTGTAAACTTAGTTCTCATGTAAAAATGGAATTATTGAACTTCTCTGTAAAGGTTTGTATTTAAGTCATCAGGATAAGACTGCACTAATTTCTTGGATACTTTCATATATTCTTCATCAGGTACATCCACATTGTTTAAGAAGGAAAATTTATTTGAAAGAACTGCATGCACTTTAGTTCTTCTTTTCACACAAGACTCAAGTGTGTCAATGATGGCTTGGTATATGACTATGCGAAATTGATCTCTGACACTCCTTGATACTTCTAGAGCACTTTCGTCATTTCTTGTTTGCTTCTAATGTTTCTGCAGCAGTGAACTGCTTGAAAATCAGTATTTGGCAGTATTTGTTTTGTTGTGTTTTCAAAATTTTCAATATCTTCTCATAAATTGTGTAAATACCCTGTTAATGACTGGTAGAGATCTGTGCATGTCTTTACATTTAATTCTGATTTTGGAGAGCATGACTCATCTGACAAAAATACTGCAATGTATTATTCCATATAACCAACATAAATACATACTCTAGTGTTTGCATTTTGTTGGCAATGTTTTCAGCTTCTCTTTTGGTATCTCCTTTTTGTTTCTGGTCTTCAGCAATATTTTCTAAGGCATCTAGAATCTGAATGTATTATTCCAGGATTGCCCTCATTGCTATACCATGCACTTCCCAACGTGTATTAGAAATACAATTTAATACTTGATCTTTGCCTAAATATGTTTTAAGAACCGCCCATTGTTGATTAGATGCAGCAAAAAGTGTGTAGAGTAACTGAACAGTAGAAAAAATATCAACTACCTGCAGACAATAATCTACTGGGCTATGTCCTACAAGATTAATGAATGCACAACACATGGTATGAAACTGGCATATTCATCACATTCAAACTTTTTCTGTTGCATGCATTTATAATGCCCTGATATATTGGCAGCATTTTCATAAGACTGGCCGCTGCACTTAGTAAAATCAATTTTGCAAACTTCACATAACCCATTCAAGACCCTATTACTTTCTCCTTTAAATTTTTTTTTTTTTTTTTATATTTTGTATTTTCAGTAATGGAATCATGCTCAATCAAGGAGTCTTTCTGAATTTATTTTATGCAATAAGGATTTTGGTACATATTTTGTGGGAAATATATGTCCCAAAAAGCATAAAAGTTTTCAAACATGTGTCAATACATAAAGGTGACTTCCATTTGTTTACATTGGGCATCTCCGGTTTCTCAAATATGACATACACACACACATACACACAAAACAAAGCCACCTAGGCTAACTATCATACAGGAAGCCATAAATATGCTTACAAGGCTTATCTAGCTGTATGAACACAAAAGAGACAAAAGGTTGACCCAGTCACAGTCCCTGGATACACTGCCTTACACACAAGACTTCCCCCTTAGTGAATTTTCACACAAAAAGGTTTCATTCATTTTTCACTGTAACACAAGCCCCCACTGGAGGGCAGCAAATACTTTTAGTGGGAAAAGTAGTCTCACAAGAAACCTGAAAGCCTGAAAATATTTGCAGGCAGCTTCTTTCCCCAGAACCATAAAACGGATTTGTAATTTCTTCACCAGTGTGGCCTTTTAAACTAGTAAATGTGATAAATTGCTTGACAGGTTTTCCATCTGTTGAATATACATATCTTAAAACAATACTTAGCTGATCTGTATGAGAAAGATCAGGAGTGGAATCTACAAAAAAAGAAATATTGAGCAATACTTATTTCACTAAAAATAGTTGATAAAATTTTGTCACCTTTTAAGTTTATTAATTCTTCACACATTGTTTTAGACATATATGATTGGTTTCCCTTTCCTGTGTTACCTACCATATTTTGAGATATGATCTGCTAAAAATGGATCAAAGTGAGCAACAAGTTCAAGTAAACCTTAAAAATTTCCATTTTGTGGGGATGCAAACACTTAATTATTTCCTTGAAAAGATTGTCCATGTTTAGCGACTGTTACAATGAAAACAACAATGTTGCAAAACGGCTTCCCAATGCTGATGTTCTTTATTTGTATTTCCAGTTCATGTGTTAAGCCAAAACCATGACTTTGGTTTAAATAGGACAACATACAATCTCTGTGAATTGAACTGATTTCGTGTTTATCAATCATACTCGAGTTGCACTATATATGATGTCCTTAATGTCATCCCACAACTCTTCTGGTCTTTGGTCATTAGTGTTTAATGCATCAAATCTGTTCTTGAGATGGTCCCTAAATTCAGATGAGATATACTCAAGGTCATACTCTGGCTCTCGTGGACTTGCTCTAATTTTCCTCAGCTTCAACTTGAACTTGCACACGAGCAATTGATGGTCTGTCCTGCAGTCAGCCCCTGGCCTTGTTCTGACTGATGATACTGAGCTTTTCCATTGTCTCGTTCCATAGATGTAGTTGATTTGATTCCTGTGGATTCCATCTGATGAGGTCCTTGTGTATAGTTGCTGTTTATGTTGTTGAAAAAGGTATTTGCAATGAGAAATCTTTGGTCTGCAAAATTCTATCATGCAATCTCTGGTGTCATTTCTATCACCAAGGCCATATTTTCCAACTACTGATCCTTCTTCTTTGTTTCCAACTTCCACATTCCGATCACCAGTACTTGTCAATGCATCTTGATGGCATGCTTGATCAATTTCAGATTGCAGAAGCTGGTAAAAATCTTCAATTTTTTCATCCTTGACATTAGGGGTTGGTGAGTAAATTTGAATAATAGTCGTCTAACCGGTCTTCCTTGTAGGTGTATGGATATTACCCTATCACTGACAGCATTGCACTTCAGGATAGATCTTAAAACGTTCATTTTGATGATGAATGCAATGCCATCTCTCTTCAATTTGTCATTACAGGCATAGTAGACAATATAATTGTCCAATTCAAAATGCCCAATACCAATCCATTTCAGTTCGCTAATGCCTAGGATATTGATATTTATGCACTCCATTTCATTTTTGACAATTTCCAGTTTTCCTAGATTTGTACTTCGTACATTCCACATTCTCATCATTAATGAATGTTTGCAGCTGTTTTTTCTCATTTTGAATCATGGCACATCAGCAAATGAAGGCCCCAAAAGCTTGACCCCATCCACCTCATTAAGGTCGAGTCTTCTTTCAGGAGGCAACTCTTCTCTAGTCATATTTTGAATGCCTACCAACCTGAGGGGCTCATCTTCCAGCAATATATCAGGCAATGTTCCACTGCTATTCTTAAGGTTTTCACCGGCTAATTTTTTCAGAAGTAGATTGCCAGGTCTGTCTTAGTCTGTAAGCTCCACTGAAACCTGTCTACCATGGGTGATCTTGCTGCTATTTGAAATAACCAGAGACATAGCTTCCAGAAACACAAAGGCCACCACAGTATGACAAATTGACAGATGTGTGGGATGGTCAAACTTATGAACACTGGCATAGAGTTTTATCAACATTTTAACAGGAAAAAGCGATATTCCAAAAGTAATTTATTTGAAGTGATCACACACTTTTTCTGAAGGTGAATTTTGCATGTATGATTGTTCTCATAATATTTTGTCTAGAATTCTATTTCTTCATCCATCACACACTTGTTGGTGATGAGGAAATGAAGAGCAAAACAAAGTTCCTGACTTTCTGTGGTTCAGAATCTAGTCTTAACATGCTAATGACCCTTACTGAAAACGTATCCAGCTGCAACTGCTGTTATTAGTATGTTTCATTTTTTAGAAGAATTGAGTTAAATAGCAGGATTTTCTTTTTTTAATTTTTATGTGAAAAATACTCTTATGGGGGCTCTAATTTAATTACATACAGAATGTAGTATTTGTTTACAACTATGCAGAGTCCCTGGGTGGCACAAAAAGTTAAGCACCTGACTACTACTCATAATGTTGGTGGTTTAAACCCACCCAGAAGCACCTAGGAAGACAGGCCTGGTGATTTACTTCCAAAAGGTCACACCCTAGAAAACCCTATGGATCAGTTCTACTCTGACACATTTGGGGTCATCATGAGTTGAAATTGACTTGAAGGCTACTAGCAGCAACATGTGTAAAAGCTATTATCTGCAAGGTTTAAGAGCAATGTATTCTTAAATTTGATATTATATCCAGGGTTTCGAACCAGTTTGAACCTGTGATGAGAATTTGCGCTTCAAACAAATTTCTAGGTGATGCTAATGCCGCTGTTTAAGGACAAATTCTGAGAACCACTGGTAGAGCAGTGGTTCTCAAATTTGTCATACATAAAAATCACCTGGGGTCTTGTTAAAATATAGATTCTGACTCAGTATGTCTGGGGTGGAAATGCAAATTCTCAGCAGGGGTTTGAACTGGAGAGAACCAGTTCCAAGCCCTGATTATATCAAGCAGATTAAGCAATATTGCCTTGATCCACCAAAGGATACAACTTTCTAACCTTTTCTATTCAAATACCACATTTATTTTCTCTTTTTTGAAGGTTAATGTAATTTTATTAGATAACTCTTTATTTTGTATTAGAGGTATTTTGGAAGCTATAGACAGGGTTGATATGCTTCCATGTGCTTAGTTAAGTTGAGCTGCTTATGCCCACATTCACACCCATGAGGTTATATTTGTGACTGATTCCACCCAATACCTGAGTGGCCAGATGGGTATGCATTCATGGGCACTTGAACTAAAATACAGTGATGCCATCGAGGCATTTGAGGTGATCTTTCACTATATGTTGTTGTTATTAGGTGCCATTGAGTTGGTTCTAACTCATAGTGACCCCATATACAACAGAACACAACACTGCCCCATCCTGCACGATCCTCACAAACATTGTTATACTTGAGCCCATTGTTGCAGCCACTGTGTCAATCCATCTCATTGAGGGTCTTCCTCTTTTTTGCTGACCCTCTACTTTACCAAGCATGATGCCCTTCTCCA
>NW_004443940.1:5241080-5354788 GCF_000243295.1 Trichechus manatus latirostris
CCCATTGTTGCAGCCACTGTGTCAATCCATCTCATTGAGGGTCTTCCTCTTTTTTGCTGACCCTCTACTTTACCAAGCATGATGCCCTTCTCCAGGGACTGGTCCCTCCTAATAACATGTCCAAAGTATGTGAGATGAAGTCTTGCCATCCTCGCTTCTAAGGAGCATTCTGGCTGTACTCCTTCCAACACAGATTTTTTGTTCTTCTGGCAGTCCATGGTATATTCAGTGCTCGTTGCCAATACCATAATTCAAAGGCATCAATTCATCTTTGGTCTTCCTTATTCATTGCCCACCTTTCACATGCATATCAGATGATCAAAAACAACATGACTTGGGTCAGGCGCACTTTAGTCCTTAAAGTGACATCTTTGCTTTTTAACACTTTAAAGAGATCTTTTGCAGCAGATTTGCCCAGTGCAATGTGTCATTTGATTTCTTGACTACTGCTTCCATGGGCATTGATTGTGGATCCAAGTAAAATGAAATCCTTGACAACCTCAGTCTTTTTTCCATTTATTATGATGTTGCTTACTGGTCCAGTTGTGAGGATTTTTGTTTTCTTTACGTTGAGGTGTAATCCACACTGAAGGCTGTGGTCTTTGATCTTCATCAGTAAGGGCTTCAGGTCCAGTTCACTTTCAGCAAGCAAGGTTGTGTCATCACATATCACAGGTTGTTGAGTCTTCCTCCAATACTGATGCTGTGTTCTTCTGCTTCTCAGATTATTTGCTTAGCATACAGATTGAATATACATTAACTATATACGCCTAGATTATTCTTCAGAATTAGGTGTTGTTCTTACTCTTTCTTGGCAAAACTACTTAAGGATTAATTACTGAGCTCCAATGGATATGCTCAGAAAACTCATTGGGAAGATTTGCTTGCCTCTTTTTCCCCATGGATTGCCATTATTACTACTCTTTTCATCATTTGGAGATCTGCTTCTTGTTGCTTGCACCATGGCCTCTACCCTCATTCATTCTTGTTCAGGTGTATACCTCTTACTGCTCATTTCTTACTCTT
The DNA here is from genome assembly GCF_000243295.1 of Trichechus manatus latirostris. NCBI lineage: Eukaryota > Metazoa > Chordata > Mammalia > Sirenia > Trichechidae > Trichechus > Trichechus manatus. Next base: position 5,242,107 of record NW_004443940.1, read on the forward strand.
CAATTTTACTTCTTAGTTCCTCCCCCCACCCATCTCTTATTTTTCCCCTAGCTCTCAATTTTGGCTATAAAGGAACTTAGTCTATGACCCTGACCAGTCAATGATAGTGCTGCTTTATCTCCTTTCTGTTTTTGTTGAAACAGTCATTGGTTTCCTATATTTTCTGTATTTTTTATATTATTAACATTATTGTTTTCAAACTCAATACCATGTTCACAATATATTATATTTCCCAATATGATTTTGGCTACGTCAATGCATCTGATAATAAGCATTTTCAGTTAAGAATGAGAAATACGATATCAGGGAAATAACAAATGTTACAGGTAAGTCAGCTGCAACAAAGAGAGGCTTCATATCCGGGAAGAATCAGAAATCTTTCCACTGTACCTGTGGTCACTGAGCATCACTATTTTCTACTAGTATTTTTGCCACATTTGTCAGGCCACCCTCAACAGCTGAAACTCCTCTCATCCATCAAGTCTGGCTCAAAATATTATCTCTTCTATGAAGATTTCTTGGAATTATGCAAGCAAAAGGAATTGTTCTCTCCTTGGGAAACTTTGTTCCAATTCTTAGCAGAACAGATTTTACCTTATCTTATGTTTAATTTTATATGTCTGTGCATCTACTTTATTGGGAATGCCTTGAGATTGAACAGCCTGGCTTCTTTATACTTGTACCTACAATGATTAGCACAGAGTCAAGAACTGAACTCTATCTTTTTTAAATTGCACCCAGATTCACTGATGTCTCTAATAACTGAATGTCATGGATTGAATTGTGTCCCCCAAAAATGTGTGTCAACTTGGCTAGTCCATATATTGTGTGATTGCCCACATTTTGTCATCTGATGTGATTTTACTATGTGTTGTAAATCCTACCTCTATGATATTAATGAGGTGGGATTGGCAGCAGTTATGTTAATGAGGCAGGACACAATCTATAAGATTAGATTATGTCTTAAATCAATCTCTTTTGAGATATAAAAGAGAGAAGCAAGCAGAGAGACAGGGGGACCTCATAACTCCAAGAAATTAGTGTCAGTAGAACAGGAGAAAAGTGCATCCTTTGTACCAGGGTCCCTGCACTGAGCAGCTCCTAGACTAGGGGAAGATTGATGACAAGGACCTTCCACCAGAGCTGACAGAGAAAGAAAGTCTTCCCCTGGAGCTGGCGCCCTGAATTCAGACTTCTAGCGTCCTAGACTATGAGAGAATAAATTTCTCTTTGTTAAAGCCCTCCGCTTGTGGTATTTCTGTTATAGCAGCACTAGATGATTAAGACATTGAGGATGCTTAGGCAACAGAGAACTGGGTTTTAATGTATTTTTGTTAGCTAAAGCACTATTTATTTTCCCCATGGAACTATATTTCTCTTAATTGTGTGAAATGGGTATGTTTCAGAATAAATATGGAATAGTCACAAGGGGAGATGAAATCCAGCAATCACTTAAAACAAATATAGCTCATATAAAGTCATAATCATCATGGTCTCCAAATCTCAGATAGCTTAATTTCAAATCAGTAAAATAGTTTAAATCAAATCCACCAAGTATTATGTATTCCTTACCATATAATACAAAAAAATTCTAGTTATGATTAATGATACTATTATGAATCCCAAATCTCATTATCAAGTATTGCTGAATTTACTTGCAGTTCAATGTTTAAATGTAGTAAGATTAAAACTATTCAGTGAGTTCTTATAACTTGTGGCAAATCATTATTACTTCCTCCAATTGCTATTATAATATTATTAATCATAATGAATTCCTTTGAAATTCAGTGGAGCAGCAGTATATTATTTCATATGCATTTCCAATATAAATTAGCTGTAGTGACTTAACTATCTAAGAACTATTATTAAGTTACCACATATCACCTGCAGAATAATAATCAGAACTAGGAATTGATTCCAAATGAAATTTAATCTCACCAGTTCTACTGGAAATGGAAATCAGATAAATGAAAAAAGATGAGCCATCCTTAAATAAAATGTTTCTAACTAGTGCAAGACTATGAATTTCCTTTGCAAATAGGTCCAATAGACTTCAATGAGAAAAGATTAAAATGCAAAGACATCTGTCTTCACCTGACAAAACCGGATGAGTTCAGTCATGTAGGTTACACACGTCTCCAGTCTAATTAAATACTGAAAAGGATTTATGGGGACAATAGGACTGTGACTCCAAGGTATATTTGTCATCACCTCTATCTGTAAAATTTCCTGCTCACAATAACAGCCAGTAATGAGGGCAGGCAGAAACAAAAGACAGCCCTGTCCCTCTTGTCTGTGGCTGAATTTTCCCCTTTGTGATGTGGGTTACTCACTGTTGCCATGCAACTTGCAGCTCTCACTGTATTTGGGAATCTCTGTCTTGAGTCAAATCTTCTTTCCTCTCCTTACTGTGGTAAATAAAATAGATTGAAGATCTGTGGAAAGAGAAAACTGTAAAAGCCTAGCTTATAGCATGTAATTCAAAAACGCACTCCAGTCCAGGGCATAAGGGAGGAAGATCAGGAAACCTGAACACCCTCTGATTTCTTTTTGATTTAAGGGGTCATCTTGCAATTCTGTTCATTTGTTTGGTCTCTGCTCAGAATCTAGTGCAGACACGCCTAGTCCCTCAAAGTTAAGAATAAAAAACACACGTTCAAATTCAAGTAGAAATGACACTGAGGTTTCTAATGAGCAACTGCCCTGTAAAGTAGGTCATTAAAAGTAGAATGCTGTTTGCATGTGTGTATATGTGTGCATACTTGCACACATGAGTGTGTACAAATGTCTACCCATCTATGTGTCTGTCTGTAAAGTTTCATTTCTCAGTTTTGTCAGTAAACTGATTCCTGGAACATGTAAAAATGAGTTAGCTAAGATGAAGTTAGATATGCATTGTGGCACTAAGGAAGGATTGAGTATTTTTATATGATGTTGACAATTTAGAGCTTCAAAAAGTCATTATTCCCATATTATTGTATTTAGTTATAACGGCCATCCCTTAGAAGAATTTGGCTTCAAATCCAGACATGTTCACTTTACTGAATTTGTTATTCCAGGCAAGTTACTCAGGCTCCCTAGTTCTCAACTTTCTCATCTCTATAATGGAGAGATTATTAGTGCTTAAGTAGCAGGGAGATTGTGAGGCTTAAATGAAAGAAGGCATGTACATGTTCTGTGCAGCCTAGGGCTCATAGAGTGGATTCAATAAATATTAGTTATCCTTCTGTTGCTACTTATTATTATCAACTTATCACTCTATTATCCCTGCTGATTGATTTTCAATTGATAAGAGCACTTAGCACTTTGAGAGTCTCATTTTCCCCATTTCAAACCTCAATACTTCCTTGAAATTCTCAAATCAGGAACTGAGAGTTTAAAAACCCTCTTCCTCAATCCAAAACGGATGATTTCATCACACTTATGAATTACATTTTATTTATCATTCTAACCATTTTGTACTCCTTGATATGCTAGCTTATAATTGCTCTCTCCTTTCAGGACTTCCCAGTCATATTGAGATCTTTTCAAAGAAAGGAATTTAAGCTTTTATTCTTTTCCCTGCCTGTGTATGACAGGTGGACCTCATTTGACAGAGAAGGCATAGTTGAAATAATAGTGGATGACTAAATTCTTGTATATTGATTGATGTTTCAAATGCCATTAAAAGAGGTAAATTGAACTTTACAATAAAAATATCTTCCTCTCTATATAATGTTGTACAATTTTGAAGATTATCAAATTCTTACTCTAAGTATGAGCTCGCAAAGCATTTCACATACATTACATGCCTACCTTGTTGCTGAAAATGTCAGGCATTATGTATATCCTGTTTCATTTATTCCTTCAATCAAGCCAGCAAGGCAGAGATTATTATCCCAATTTCAAAGATGACAAAACTGAGGTTGAGAAATAATAATAACTTGCTAAGTTCATTCCATTAGCAGGTAATAGAGTTGCTCACTGTCTATGACCCATTAGCCTATGTTTTTTACCACTTCATTGCTAAAATGTCCTCAAAACCTAAAAGTCTTACCTTTGATTTCACATCTAGTCTACAGCCTTATTTCCATGCACATTAAAAAAAATGGACATTATTTCCACATAAGCAAGAATAGTTTTCTTTCTTCCTCTCATATATTTGTTGTTTTAATTTTGCCTTTTTAGCTATAAAGATAATAAAAAAAATTAAAAAAAAAAGTATTGATTTATGAACATATATTAATGTCACTCCCATTTAGTGTGATTAAGAAGGTCCTTTCCCTGGCATATTTACTCCTCAGAAGGCTTTCTACTGTCTTTTAGGAAAAGTATTTCAGTCTAGAGAAAATATTGACTTCTAAGGCATTTGTTATATAACCATGGATACAAGATACAATGTGCCTACAGTTACAAATCTTGGCAAAATGCTCTGCTTTAATGGTCCTGCATTGTCATAATGATATTGCATTTTAAACTTCAAGTAGAAGTTTTAAAAAGTTAAAATATCATGACTTTTTTTTTAAGAGAAAGACTTATTTTTTAAAAAGAGAAATCATGTGTACAATAAGCATGAGATGAGATGTAAGTATTTCTTACTACAATTTCTCAATTGTGGGTATAATTACTGTTGCATACTTGAATGAATTCAAAGTCAAAAAGCAGTGTTGCCAGTTACAAAAATCCCCTTTTCTGTAATGCTTTATTGAGAGAAAGAAATATATATATGTATACATACTTTTTCATCACTCAAAATACGATGGCTTGAAATATTTCACTTTCACCTTACATTGTTTTCCACTTATTCTAGTTAAGTGTTATTTGTGTTCCTGTTCTCTTTGTTCTTGTTACATTGCAAGACTTTAAAAAAAAAAGTGTTGCATACAGATATATGGTTCTTTTTTAATGCCTGATATTTAATTAAACAGTGTCTTCGTAATCTAAATGCTGCTTCTTATTCTGTGGAAAGCTTTTGAATATTCTGTATTACACAGCGAATCCCCTTTCTGCCACCAACTGCACTGCACGTTTGCCACAGCAGTTTACTTTCCATTTTCACCAATATTTCTCCTGCCTTAGAGGGCTATTTCCAATTTGCTAAGACAAAACATCGTCCACTTTATGGAGCTAGCATTTTCACTATAAATGTTTCTACGCTGAAAAAGTTGTCACTCTGAGACCCATAAATACACATGAAGGTGACTCTTACTCTCCTCAGAAAAATGTAAAAAGTATTATTTATGTATACTAGTTGCTTTATCTAATGAACAATTTCCTTGGAGTTGAAGTACTCGCATATTCTATCTTCTTTTTACAAATGTAAAACGGAAATAAAGTGATTCTATATGTGAGATTCTCTTTAGTTAATTATATCTTGTTTGTAATAATCTTTCTGCCATAATACCCCGATATTTACTGTATCCATAACTTTGGACAAGACGCCCACCTGCACTAAACCTGAATTAAGGTTTTCAATCCCTTAAATCTTGGACATGACTCCAGAGGGTGCTTTCCATTCTCCATACAGTTGTCCCTCGCTATCAATGAGGGATTTGTTCTAGGATCCCCATGGGTACTAAAATCTTAGAATACTCAAGTCCTTGTATACAATGGCGTAGTATTTGCATATAACCTATGCACATCCTCCCGTGTACTCTAATTCATTACTAGATTATTTATAATACCTAATACAGTGCAAATGTTTTGTAAATAGTTTTTTAAAAAAGTTTCTGTCGAGTCGATTCCGACTTATAGCAACGCTTTAGAACAGAGTAGAACTGCTGCATAGAGTTTCCAAGGAGCGACTGGTAGATTCGAACTGCCAACCTTTTGGTAAGCAGCTCTAGCTCGCCATAGCTCTTAACCACTGTGTGAGAGGGTGGGAGGCTACAGCAGGGGATGCCTACACATCACTTCATCTGTGTGGATTCAATGCAGTGCTCGGTGTGCGGCAAATTCAAGTTTTGCTTTTTGAAACTTTCTTTTTTTTCCCGAATATTTTCAATCTGCAGTTAGTTGAATCCGTGGACGTGGAACCTGCAGATACAGTGGGGCCGACTGTACTGTGTGGTTGCTTATAGCAACTTTGGACTCCTACAGTAACCTCTTAATAAAGCTCTGTAGAAATCCCATAATTTGTCACCTCGCTTCTTATACTTGCACTCAATAACCCTTGTAAATATCCCAAAATAACACAGTTTTACACCATTACAAGTATATGACTTTTATTATCACTTAATTCGTTGTTAGAATCCTTTTATTTCCCTCTGATAAGTTTCCTGTCCATTCTTCTAAAATAAATATGAGAACACCTGGAAGGATGCTTCTCAGTTTCCCATCTCAAAATTATATAATCCTATTCTTCAGTGGATAAACGTTACCACGCTTTTTGGTAGACAAAATTGGAGTCGATAACATAGAACATTTTTTTTTTTAATCTTGCTTTGCCTCCCTCTCCTCCCCGCTAATGTCTGTCTGTAGCTGAATCATCCATACCTGCTTCAGGATAAGGTATCTTCTTTCATGTGTATAACCAGTGCATTCATCTCTGCTCATTCATTCATCAACTCTTTATTAGGTGATTATTCTCAGGAAAACTGGGAAAACCACTGGAGTTACAACTGGAAACAAAGCAGATATGTCTCAACAGAGAGCGTTTTTGAACATATAAACGTGTAAATAGAGATTTAAATGAAGTGTGGTGATAAGGGAAGTATAGTAATATGAGAGCCACTAACAAGACATTTCACCTGGACTTTAGTATCAAGGAAGGCTGCCCGGAGGAGGTGGTATAAAGGATGAGTCAGGAATAGAAGAGAGAGGAACTAGGAAAGTATAATTAATGCAGTGGTTACAGCATGCTCAAAGGGGTAAGTAAAAACATGCATGGAATAGATAAGAGTTAGTATGACTGAAAAGTACAGAATGGACTGAAAATAAATGAGACCTGAGAGGCAAGTAGGGACCAATCATGAAGGATATTACAGGCCACGTTAATGTTTTAGGCCAGAGAATGATGAGGTCAGATGTCCGTTCCATGGCTCAATATGAAAACTGGATTAATCATGGGCAAGACTGAAATCAGGAACACTAATGAGGAAGCTATAGGAATAGTCTAGGCAAGATAGGATAACACTATGGTAATGACCTTGAGTATGAAAAAAAGACGGATAGATACACAAGATGTATAAGAGAGAGAATCTATTGGACATTTAGTGTGTAGGATTGTATGGGAAGAAAGAAGAAAAGCAAGGCATTAAGGTTGATGCTTGTGCTTCTGGCTTAAGTAAATGAGTGGGTCAAGGTGACATTCTTTGGAATACACAGTAGAAGAGAAAGAGGAGATCTGAGACAAATACAGTAACTTCAGTTTGTGGTGCTTTGAAGGTTAGATTCGTGCAGAATATACAAGTGAAACCATCCAGATGACAGTCGGGGGGTGGGGTCTGGAGCTCACAAGAGTGGCCGAGCGCAGTCAGATTGTCATGGATAGAAGCAGAAGTTGTAATGAGACAGTAGAGACCATAAAAGTAGACACTGTCTTACGACATAATTACTGTTCCCAGGGAATGCTCTTATTATATTGTGCTCAAACCTGGCTGCATATTAGTCATCAATGGAGCTTTTAAAAATATTGATGTACTAACACCACCACAGAACAATTAAGCCAGAATTTAAGGATTTAGGGGTTGCAGGGTCCAAGCACTGGGTGTATTATAAAGAGTTTTCAAAATAAATCTTATGTGAAGTCAGGTCTAAACACTACTGTTCTAGAGCTGATCTACAGATTGACATATTCTGGCATTCCACAATGCCATGTATTTATGATCTTCAAACGTGTACTGTTTATCTTCTTTTGTAATTAAAGAGAAAGCACCAGGAAACATAATTTATGATCAAATAATATATGATTTAGAATTACTTATCTCAACAAGTAGTCATAATCATTGACAACATTAATTAATTTACATTTACAAAAGATCATGTATTGCGTGGATGCATTTATCTTGGAACTAGAATCCATTAGTCATAAATGAATATATATTTAGTACTTAGTATGCCCCCCACACTTATTAAGAGTTTTACATAAGTTATAGCATATAATTCCTAAATTAACTCTGTACAGATAAAAAAAAAAAAAGCCTCTGGATCCTAGAGGTTTGTTTCTTGTCCAAGGTTCCATTGTAAATATAGTAACAGATAGACCCAGTGTTCATAAAAAGCTTGGGTTGAATATAGTGAACATATTATTTTTGTAATATAAATCTACACATTTCCTTTTTTAGCTGTCTGAAACTCTCTGAGAGGGTTTTTACTGCTAAGTAACATTAGCATAAAACTTTAAGCATCAAGAATATGTATTTTTTTATCTGTTCTCCTCAGAGTCAAAACAAAAATTATCTCTAAATCTTAATACTCCATCTTCTGACTCATACATGAATGCATATTTATAATGTGTTTAATATAAACAGCCATTTTTGTCTGGGAATTAATCAAATATAACTGAATGTGTAAACGACATTATGGTATGTATGCATCCTTCTAGTGAATGTTGTTGCTGATACTTTCTTCTTTTTTTTTCCCCTTCTTTTTCATCATCTCACTTTGAAATAATATTTTCCATATGTTTCATTTTATCTCCTCCTTCCTTGTGTTTGGCCTTCCCTTTCATTCCTTTCTTATATTCCACTGAAAGACAAATCAAATTCCAACCTGGCATTCTAGCCATAAAATCAAGAAAAATAAAAAAACCCTTTGAACTGCTTTTATTATGAGATTTAACTTCAACTCTGAAGAAAACTAAAGTGGTAAGAAGTCCATAGATACTGAAATTCTACACAAATTTTGATTTGCTACCCTTCCAGGAAAGAAAAAAAAAAAAAAAAGAGAGAGGGAAAGGAGAGAAAGTGAATCTACTAAAAGAATCATTGTCTGAAGAACTAGAGCTCCAGGTTTAAATTCCAGGTGTAAGAAGTGAGTACGTGAGGGCCGGGACAAGATAGCAGAATAATCAGACGCTTCTGATAGACCCTCTTACAACAAAGACCCAAAAAAAGAAGTGATTTGATTATCAGTGACAATCTGGGGGCCCTGAACATCAAAGGCAGAGTTTAGGAACCGGACTGACTGGCAGGGGGAGGGAGAGACGGTTTGGAAGCAGCGAGGAATTGCAAGACCTGACCCAGCGAGAGCCTGAGCCCTTCAGGTTTGAGCAGCTCATGGGTAAGTGGTGAGCCAGGCAAGCTGTGGTGCTCGGGAGGTATGTTTTCTGCACTGGGAGAGACCCACCGCCAGAGAGTATACATGGCCACCCAGAACCAGTGAGCAGCAGCCCTCATCGGTGAAAGATAAGTACTTACGTACTGCTTACCACGTGGATCAAAAACACCCACCCCCCCTTAGGGAAAAACCTCTCTCTCATTTCCTCCCTGCTCCCTGCTCTGCACTGGGTCATGGACAGACTTCAGCAATTGCCGAGTCCCCTGGGCCAGAAGTAGGATCCGTCACAAGCCCGGAGCCATTCTCCCTGCCTTGGAGAGTGAACAAATTAACAAACAATGGAAAAACTAAACTGCCAGCTCCCCTAAGCCAGGAACCCCGGGTAGGCACAGCTCCTTTGCCTAGGCACAGGCATAAGGGATCCACTGACTTTGAGTGCCTTTACCCCTACACAGACTTGTGTGGGCCCGTCTCAACAGTGTAGACCCTCATTACCACAGTACAACAGGGTATATACCGGAACTCTAACTTCAACTGTTTCTGCTGTGAAGTGGCAGATTCTTGACATTTGACACTTCTCTGCCCATTAAGCAGGGTCTTCACTTACACACATCAGCAGCCTGAGGACTGGTGGCTCCACCCATGCCACCTAGCCACCCATGATAAGGGCCCATTAATAAGAGATGCCCCCCAGTACTTACAGCCAACAGCATTAGGTGCTCATAATCCAGCTGCAAAACCCACCCACCTACGCGCTCTAGGGAAAATGGACATGCCTTCCTCCTGGACACTAGGGGGCAGCCATCAGCCCCCTGCCTTGTTCAGAGTGTGGCCCCCTGCTGCAGCCAGATGCCTGTGCCTGCACCAATCACCCATGCCTGTCTAAGATTATAAGTGAGAGCCTGTATCACACACTTGGTGGCTATCTACCTGGCACCTGAGCGGAATCCATATAGGAGGAGTGGGCGGACTCCTGAGCTCACATACTGAATAACATATCTAACCACTTGGTGACAGGACATTAGAGCTTCAAAGGTGCCAATAATCAAACTAGCTCACAAGAGCAGCCTATTTGGGCATATCAAAACAAAACAAGATGCTACGACAAAGTAAGCAAATATAAAATAAATAAATATAATAACTTACTGATGGCTCAGAGACAACAGTAAATATCAAATCACGTAAAGAGGCAATCCATGATGGCTTCAGCAAGCTCCTAAAATAAAGAACCTAGAAATTTTCCAGAGGAGGAAAATTTCTTGGAATTACCAGAGGCAGAATACAAAAGATTAATATACAGAACTCTTCAAGAAATTATGAAAGAAATTAAGCAAAATGCAGAACACAAAATAGAGGAAATTGAAAAGATTAGAGAAGAACATAATGACAAATTGAACAGGCTGCAAAAATCCATAGAGAGACAACAATCAGAAATCCAGAAGATTAACAATAAAATTTCAGAAATTTCAGAAAGTCATAGGAGCAGAATTGAGGCAACAGAAGTCAGAATTAGTGAGATTGAAGATAAAGCACTTGATACCAACTTATATGAGAAAAAATCAGATAAAAGGATTTAAAAAAATGAAGAAACCTTAAGAATTATGTGGGACTCTATCAACAGGAATAACCTACGAGTGATTGGAGTACGAGAACAGGGGGGATAGCAGAAAATACAGAGAGAATTGTTCAAAATTTGTTGGCAGAAAACTTCCCTGATATTGTGAAAGATGACAAGATACGTATCCAAGATTCTCATCAAACTCCACGTAAGGTAGATCCCAAGAGAAAGTCACCAAGACATATTATAATCAAACTTGCCAAAACCAAAAATAAAGAGAATTTTAAGAGTGGCTAGGGAAAAACAAAAATTCATCTACAAAGCAAAGTCAATAAGAATAAGCTCGGACTACACAGCAGAAACCATGTAGGCAAGAAGGCAATGGGATGACATATATAAAGCCTTGAAGGAAAAAAAAAAAACCTGCCAGCTAAGAACTATACAACCAGCAAAACTATCTTTCAAATATGATTGTGAAATTAGGGCATTTCCAGATAAACAGAAGTTAGGGAATTTGCAAAAATCAAACCAAAATTACAAGAAATACTAAAGGGAGTCCTCTGGTTAGAAAAGCTGTAACATCAGATAACGCAAAACTAGAACACAGGACAGAGCAACCAGATATCAACACAGATAAGGAAGTCACAAAAGTAAATCAAAGCTAAAACACTGAAAATAGGGAAACAGATGTCAATAAGTAAAAGATGACAACATTAGAACAAAAAAGAGGGACTTAAAAAATGTAGACATACATTTTTCATATGGAGAAGAAGTCAAGGCAATATAAAGAAATAAAAGACTGGTATAAACTTAGAAAACTAAGGGTAAATATTAAGGTAATCACAAAGGAAACTAACAATCCTACAGGTCAAAATAAAAAAAGTAGAAAAATATAAAGACTCAGCAAACACAAAATCAACCACAATGAAAAAGATGAAAAGAAAATACATAAAGAAAAACGAATAAGCACAGAAAATTAAGTGGAACAAAGAAACTGTGAACAACACACAAAACAAGACATCAAAATGACAGCACTAAACTCATACCTATCAATAATTACGCCAAACGTAAATGGACTAAATGCACCAATAAAGAGACAGAGAGTGGCAGATTGGATTAAAAAACATGACCCGTCTATATGCTGCCTGCAAGAGACACACCTTAGACTTAAAGACACAAACAAACTAAAACTCAAAGGATGGAAAAAATATATATCAAGCAAACAACACTCAAAAAAGAGCGGGAGTGGCAATATTAATCTCTGAGAAAATAGACTGTCTGACAAAATGGACTTTAAAGTAAAATCCACCACAAAGGATAAGGAAAGACACTATATAATGATTAAAGGGTCAATACACCAGGAGGACATAACTATAGTAAATATTTATGCATCCGACGACAGGGCTCCAAAACACATAAAACATACTCTAACAGCACTGAAAAGAGAGATAGACAGCTCCAGAATAGTAGGAGACTTCAACACACCACTTTAGGTGAAGGACAGAACATCCAGAAAAGCTCAACAAAGACACGGAAGAGCTAAATGCTACAATCAACCAACTTGATCTCATAGACATACACTGAACACTCCACCTAACAGCAGCCAAGTACACTTTCTTTTCCAATGGACACGGAACATTCTCCAGAATAGACCACATACTAGTCCATAAACCAAGTCTTAATGAAATCCAAAGCATTGAAATATCACAAAGCATCTTTTCTGACCATAAAGCCATAAAGTTAGAAATCAACAACAGAAAAAGCGAGGAAAAAGAATCAAACACATGGAAACTGAACAACACCTTGCTGAAAAACTACTGGGTTATAGAAGAAATTAAGGATGGAATAAAGAAATTCAGAGAATCAAACGAGAAGGAAAACACATCCTACCAGAACTTTGGAACAAAGCAAAAGCAGTGCTCATAGATCAGTTTATAGCAATAAATGCACACATCCAAAAATAAGAGAGGGCCATAATCAAAATATTAACCCTATGACTGAAACAAGTAGAAAGAGAGCAGCAAAAGAAGCCCTTGGTTGCCAGAAGAAAGGAAATAATAAGAATTAGAGCAGAATTAAATGAAATACAGAATAGAAAAACAATTGAAAGAGTTCGCAAGACCAAAAGCTGCTTCTTTGAAAAGATCAACCAAATTGATAATCCTTTGGCCAAACTGACAAAAGAAAAACAGGAGAGGAAGCAAATAACCTATATAAGAAATGAGATGGGTGATATCACAACAGACTGAACTGAAATTAAAAGAATCATAACAGAATACTATGAAAAATTGTACTCTAACAAATTTGAAAACCTAGAGGAAATGAACAAATTTCTAGAAACTCACTACTTACCTGAACTAATACAGAGGTAGAACAAATAAATAAACCCATAACAAAAGAAGAGATTGAAAAGGTAATTTAAAAACTCCCAACAAACAAAAGCCCTGGCCCAGATGGCTTCACTGGAGAAGTCTACCAAACTTTCAGAAAAGAGTTAACATCACTACTGCTAAAGGTATTTCAGAGCATAGAAAAGGAAGGAATACTCCCAAACTCATTCTATGAAGCCAGCATAATCCCAATACCAAAACCGAGTAAAGACACCACAAAAATAAGAGAATTACAGATCAATATCCCTCATGAACGTTGACACAAAAATCCTCAACAAAATTCTATCTAAGAGAATTCAGCAACATATCAAAAAAAAAATTCACCATGATCAAGTGGGATTTATACCAGGTATGCAGGCATGGTTCAACATTAGAAAAACAATCAATGTAATCCATCACATAAATAAAACAAAAGACAAGAACCACATGTTTTTATCAACTGATGCAGAAAGGGCGTTTGACAAAGTTCAACATCTGTTCATGATAAAAACTCTCAACAAAATAGGAATAGAAGGGAAAATCCTCAATATAATTAAGGGCTTTTATACAAAGCCAACAGCCAACATCATCCTAAATGGAGAGTCTTTGAAAGCATTCCCCTTGAGAATGGGAACCAGACAAGGATGCCCTTTATCACCACTCTTATTCAACATTGTGCTGGAGGTCCTAGCCAGAGCAGTTAGGCTAGAAAAAGAAATAAAGGGCATCCAAATTGGTAGGAAAGAAGTGTAAGTCTCTCTATTTGCAGATGATATGATCTTATACACAGAAAGCTCCAAAGAATCCACAAGAAAACTACTGGAACTAATAGATTTCAGCACAGTTTCAGGATACAAGATAAACATAAAAAAATCAGTTGGATTCCTTTACACCAACAAAGAGAACCTCAAAGAGGAAATCACCAAATCAGTACCATTTACTATAGCCTCCAAGAAGATAAAACACTTAGGAATAAATCTAACCAGAGACGTAAAAGATCTATACAATGAAAACTACAAGACACTACTGCAAGAAACCAAAAGAGACTTGCAGAAGTGGAAAAACATACCTTGCTCATGGATAGGTAGATTCAACATTGTGAAAATGTCAATTCTACCCAAAGGGATCTACAGACACAATGCAATCCCAATCCAAATTCCACGGCATTTTTTAATGGATGGAGAAACAAATAACCAACTTCATACAGAAAGGGAGAGGCCACAAATAAGTAAACCATTACTCAAGACTAAAAACAAAGTGGAAGGCCTCACACTACCTGATTTTAGAACCTATTATACTGCCACGGAAGTCAAAACAGCCTGGTACTGGTACAACAACAGATACGTAGACCAATGGAACAAAATTGAGAATCCAGACATAAATTCATCCACCTATAAGCAACTATAGTTGACAAGGTGCCAAATTCCATTAATTGGGGAAAAGACAGTCTTTTTAATAAATGGTGCTGGCATAACTGGATACTCATCTGCAAAAAACTGAAACAAGACCCATACCTCACACCATGCACAAAAACTAACTCCAAATGGATCAAAGACTTAAATATAAAATCAAAAATGATAAAGATCGCAGAATTAAAAATAGGGACTATGCTAGTAGCTCTAACACATGGCATAAACACAATCCAAACCAGAAGTAACAATGCACAAGCACCAGAAGAGAGATTAGGTAACTGGGAGCTCCTAAAAAGCAAACACTTACGCTCATCCAAAGGCTTCACCAAAAGAGTAAAAAGACAACCTACAGACTGGGAAAAAATTTTTGGCTACCACAAATCTGAACAGCATCTAATCTCTAAAATCTACAAGATAGTGCAAAACTTCAACAACAAAAAGTTAAATAACCCAGTTGAAAAATGGTCAAAGGATATGAACAGGCACTTCACCAAAGAAGATATTCAAGAGGCTAACAGACACATGAAGAAATGCTCACGATCACCAGCCATTAGAGAAATGCAGTTCAAAACTACAATGAAATATCATCCTACTCCAACAAGGCTAGCATTAATCCAAAAAAACACAAAATAATAAATGCTGGAGAGGTTGTGGAGAGACTGGAACACTTATACACAGTTCGTGGGAATGTAAAATGGTATAATCACTTTGGAAATCGATTTGGTGCTTCCTTAAAAAGCTAGAAATAGAAGTACCATACGATCCAGCTATCCCACTCCTTGGAATATATCCTAGAGAAATAAGAGCCATCACACGAATAGATATATGCATACCAATGTTCACTGCAGCACTGTTCACAATAGCAATAAGATGGAAACAACCTAGGTGCCCATCAACAGATGAATGGATAAACAAATTATGGTATATCCACACAATGGAATACTACACAAAGATAAAGAACAATGAAGAGGCCATGAAACATCTTATGAAGTGGAGGAAGCTGGAGGTCATTATGCTGAGTGAATTTAGTCAGTCACAGAAGGACAAATACTGTATAAGACCACTATTATAAGAACTCAAGAAACAGTTTAAACACAGAAGAAAACAATCTTTGATGGTTCCGAGGGTGGAGAGGGAGGGTGAGTGTTATTTACTAACTAGATAGTAGATAAGAATTATCTCAGCTGATGGGAAGGACAGCACACACTACAGGAGAATTCAGCACAACTGGACTAAACCAAAGCTAAGAAGTTTCCTGAATACAATGAAACACTTTGAGGGACAGAGTAGCAGGGGTAGGGGTTTGGAGACCAAGTTTCAGGGAACATCTAGGTCAATTGGCATAACAAAGCTTCTTAAGAAAATGTTCTGCATCCTACTTTGGTGTGTGGCGTCTGGGGTATTAAAAGCTTGTAAGTGGTTATCCAGGATGCATCACTTTGTCCCAACCACCTGGAGTAAAGGAGAATGAAGACCACCAAAGACACAAGGAAAGTAGTAGCCCAAGAGACAGAAAGGTCCTCATAAACCAGAGACTTTATCAGCCTGAGAGCAGAAGAACTTGATGGTGCCCAGCTACCACCAATGACCACCCTGACAGGGAACAAAATAGAGAGCCCGGATGGAGCAGCAGAAAGGTGGGGTGCAGAACTCAAATTCTAGTAAGATGACCAGACTTAATGGTCTGACTGAGACTGGTGGAACCCCGAAAAGTGTGGCCCCTGGATTCTCTAACAGCCCAGAACTAAAACAATTTCTGAGGTCAACTCTTCAGATAGGGATTGGACTGGACTGTGGGACATAAGGTGATACTCGTGAGGAGTGTGCCTCTTAGCTCAAGTAGATACAAGAGACTAAACCAGCAGCTTCTTTCTGGAGGTGAGATGAGAAGGCAGAGAGGGTTAGGAGCTGGTTTAATGCACATAGGGAATCAGGGGTGGAAAGGAAGAGTGTGCTGTCACAGTACGGGGAGAGCAATTGGAGTCACATAACAATGTATCTATAAATTTTTGTATGGGAAAAAACAATAAAAAAAAGAAAGAAGTGAGTACCCATAAGTACATGTACAGGGATAAGTTGACCTAGTCTGCATACCCACTTGAGGATCTCTGTTCCTGAGGCCTAGATAGCAGTTAGAATCTGTGCTCTGCACATCTAAGAAAAACAAAATAAAATAAAAAAGTATTTGGGGACCCAACCGCATCCCAGCTTGAATTAATGAATAGTTTTCAGTAAAGTGTTCTTTTGAATATAGCAGTGACTGGTATCCATCAAGTGTAGTGTGGAAACATTTCCCAATTTTTTTTCCTAAAGTCCCTAAATTCCATAATTCCCAGAGAATTATGGATGATACTAGAGAGTCCCTGGGGAGTGCAAACAGTTAACCTGCTCTGCTGCTTACTGAAAGGCTGAAGGTTTGAATCTACATAAATGGACACTGGAAGGAAGGATCTATTTCCAAAAAATCAGCCATTGGAAACCCTACGGAGCACAGTTCTCCTCTGACATACATGGAGTTGCCAAGAGTCAGAACTGACTTGATGGCAACTGTTTTTTAGTAAACATAGTAATTTTTGGCATTTTAACATTCATCTAGAAAGTGACATATGTGGAGCGTTTTCTGGATTCATCTAGGTAACTGTTCGTGTTCTGCTGCCATAAACGTCAGAAATAACTCTTCATAGAAAAAATAGCTTATTTAGATTATTTCTTTTTTTTATTATTGTACTTTAGATGAAGGTTTATAGACAAATAGTTTCTCATTAAACAGTTAGTACACATATTGTTGTATGACAATGGTTAACAATCCCACTACATGTTAGCACTCTCCCGTCTCAAACTTGGGTTCCCTATTACCAGCTCTCCCGTCTCCTCCTTGTCCCTGGACTGTTGTACCACATTAGTCTCCTTTTGTTTGATGGGGCTGTCTAATCTTTGGCTGAAGGGTGAACCTCGGGAGTGACTTCATTACTGAGCGATTCTTTCTTTCTGCTCTTTTGTTGCTGGTTTGTCACTTCTATGTTGCTGTCACTATAACTGATATTAGTTTTGTTTGTTTTTTTTCTTTTAGTCCCTGGCTTCCTTTTGATTAGCTACAAAACAGCTTCCTCATGTATGCAATTAAATAAGTAAAGACATACGTTATTTATGAGATTCTATAATCATGGGACTGATGGAAAGTTTAGTAAGAGAAGGCCACAAACTCACAGTCCCTCAAATATATACTCACACAACTACTCTGGTGCAAGTGTTCCAGGAGATATGGGTAAGATATGGGTACAGAGGAGGGAAGGAACATGTTATTTTTTGTTCTCATGAACCTATTGGATATATTATTTTTGTAATAAAAATTTATACATTTCTTTATAAAAGCTTTCAAGGTAGTTCTTACGTGAATAAAGAGGTCATACCCTCGTGACCTAAAGTGGACTCCATAGATACACAGAAACACTCTTGCGTTGAGCAGATAGGTCTAAGATGTATGATCTAATAGGGCTGGTGGAGTCTTTAGCTCACTTTTCCTCTATGTTTTATCTATAAAACTACCTTACTTGTATTACGGCAAAGAAAAGGTCTAAGGGGGAAAAAAAGAAAGAAAGCCAAAATAAATAGTAAACATTTACGTTTAGTACAGAGTTGGTCTAAATTATCTATCACAGGTCTCAAGAAGCAAGCAGCCCAGGCCCTTTGGTTATTCCAGATTCCAGTTAAGAGAGAGAAAATGTCCATGAAGCAAAGAAGTTTGATATACTTGATTTGTACTAGATCTATAAATCTAAACTCCCCACCTAGAATGGAATAAAATGAATATCCTTGATCATGATCCAACTTTATTAATACTTCTACTTTAGGTTGGAAGGGGATCGGGGAATGAAAGGACCAAGATTAAAGAGCTTTGAACTCTTCATAGAAGTCAACAGGTATCTGTCAATCAATAGTGATAAAATGATATTATAATTATCACTATTATGATGATGATGATAAGTATTATTAAACATAATTGTTGTGCTCTATTTATGCACCAGACACTATGCTTAAGGTTTCAAATACATTATTTCCAATGAATCACATGTATAAAATGAGACTATATGTGTTCTGTGCCTGATGCCTAAATTGCATGAATTTATGAAGTATGAAGAACTGTCTAAAGAACAGAATTATATTTTACATTTCTTGTGGATTCTTACTTTTTTCACTAGAGTGCTAAAAGTCTTAATACTAATAAGTAAGAACATTAGCTTCTCTCTATATTTATATATGAATAAACATGTATACATTTGTGTAGACATACATGTATAAGTAAAATTTAAACAAATTTATTTTAATAATTTACCTTATAGAAATTTAAAGTAAGTATATAGAATATGAATTATGATTGAGCATTAATTTATTTAACATCAATGTTAATGAAGATTGAAATAAATTCATAAACACCTCTCTCGGATATATAAGAATGCATCAAATTCATACCTGAACTTGTCAGAGTATATAAGTCAGTTCCATATTTTTAAGGCAACTATGGTATGAGTGTCCCTGAAATACATTGACAGATCACATAACTCAGTCTTTACCAGAAAGAAGATTTTGGTACTCCTAGACTATTAGCAATATACTTGGAGTGCAAGGAGTATTACAAAGATGTGTTCATTGTTCCTCTGTAGTTGCTTTTTAGTCATAGCTGAGTTAGCTTAGCATGGACACTTAAATATCCCTCACCCTTGTCTTCAGACGGCATGTCTTGTCTGATACAACCCTTGACTTCAACCTTTCATCCAGCTATCATCTTGGTTCTATTTCACATTGTCATTCCTTAAATCTCAAATTCTGGCTCAAACTCTTGATCCTTCCAAACTGTAGGGTGCATTTCATTCTTACTCTCTAAATTCTTTAGTCTAGATTTATGTCTCATGCAAAGAGATTATTTTTCTTGTAAATCTGGATCACGTGGCATCATTTTAATGCATCATTGTGCTCAGAGACTATCTTCACACCAGTGGTGAGGAAGGAAATGGAAAATGGGAATGGATGGAATATGGAACCATTATTCATCTCTCCCCTTATTAAATAATATTTAGGCTGATTCTGAGTTTTCCTTATGATAATCAGTTCCCTCTATTATTAGCATAATGTAAATGTGCTATCCTCAGAGCATTAGTGGCACATTAAATTTGTAGAACAAAAGTGCCACAAGTGTGCTTAAACAACATTTAACACCAACAGAAACTCCCGAACCTACTCCACAGACATAGGAGGATCTGTGGAGAGTAACTTTGCTACATAGAATAGCAAACTATTGAACGTTATAGCCACTGTTGCTCCTTATCTTTGCCCAGGTATTTCTTTTCTGGGAGGCTGATTTCATAATATGTAAGACTAGTTGAGAACAGTATATACAGATTTAAAAAATAAATACGTAAAAGAATTTCTGAGGAAAATGAATTATTTTATGATATAGACATAAACCATGAATAATTAGAACATTTTGCTATTTGAGTCCCAATTAAATTAATTGTTAGGATACAATATTAGAAAGGATATTATAGTCTTTCAAAAATAAATTTACATATAGTATTCCTGCTTGCATATAAATCAGATCAAACAATTACAGAACAGTATTCTAAAACTTTTTGCTGCAAAAAAAAGAAAGAAAAGCTTAGGTTTTAAATCCACACACGTTCAAATAATTTACTAAAAATTAGAGAAAAATTCTAGGTCACAACGTACTATATCTTGTTCAGTGAAGTTCATTACAATCTAGCTCATTAGTTCACGTATGCAAACATACCATGTGTCAAATCAATTCTCCCAAAACATAACTCAGACAATAAAAAGCAGTTACGAAGAAGCCCTTTCTAATAAAATTACTCAACCTATCACCAGAAAAATTGTTCTAAAGTAATCATTATAATTTGAGATAAAATTTTTATAATAATTTACATTCTTTTGTCTTTTGAATTAAGTAATGTCATAATCGTTTCATCACAACTTCTAAAATATGATCAGTAAGATTCTCTTTGACAAATGCTTAACTTTGCCAGACTGTTGGGACCAAATAAAACATTTTTGATTAGTCCAAAACATCAAAACTAATCTTTGTCCTTGCTCTGTACGTGTCAGTTAGACGGATTTGAAA
Organism: Trichechus manatus latirostris; assembly: GCF_000243295.1. Taxonomy (NCBI): domain Eukaryota; kingdom Metazoa; phylum Chordata; class Mammalia; order Sirenia; family Trichechidae; genus Trichechus; species Trichechus manatus. Next base: position 5,262,777 of record NW_004443940.1, read on the forward strand.
CTGAAGAATATTAAGGAAAAAAATAATAATAAAGGCTGTTGAAATGAACTCATGATATGTAGCTACTAGCCAATAGAAATTTTCTTTACCAGAATTTGTTTTATAAAATAATACAAAATTAGGGAAAAATCTCATTATTAGACATTTAGAATACTGGAGATGTGAAATATTAAGGAAAAAAGCCAATTAATTAAAAGCCACTAAATTTTAAATGAACTCAACATTTCCCTGAATTCCGTTATTGCCCATAAGTGCTACTTTGACTCAAGGATTTACTACACAAGCCATATGGGTGTTACACATTTATAAAAAAAGGCAGAGATGTGATAATTATAAATAGGTAGGAAGTATTTTTCATCCTGAGCAATGGCTAAATTAAAATTAAAAAAATTATTTGATGCATGAGTGGATAAATTTTAAAAAATGGGACAATTCCTTCCAAAGATCAAAAGTAAATATTGGTTCCGGTGCCATTTGTTTTCACCATATCCATACAGGGAAAGGAATTGTCAAAATATTACGCTGAGTGTCTTCCACTAGAACTTCCTAGAAAGCCCCACATCCTCCTGCCTTATTATGGCCAAGTGATTAAAGTTTTCATTTGCATCAGTTAATCTGTTTCATAAATATTTTTGTCTTGTGCATCACGGTTATGGCCAAGGAGTATTACATTAGATACTGGTCCATAAGTAAGGAGCACCATCCACATTGCATGCTGTGTGAATTTTTCCCCTTGGAGTTGTACGATGCAAAGACCATGTCGAACACTGTGTTTCTGTAAGTCGCTATTCAACCTACAGACTATACTTACTAATACCCTGTGTGGCTTCCTTTTTCCATTGACACCATAGGTCTACTGATAAGATGATGTATTTTCATACGTATGTAGTTGCATGTTTGAATGGGAAATCTTCCAGTAAAAGACCATGAGCATGACTGTAAAGTTCTTTCATACAGCAATGCAGCTTGGCTCGAAGAAATAGTTCCACCTTCTTTAGATTTGTGTGACTAGCTACTCAAAAATATTTTTATCTTTTGTCTCTCCTTGTCTTGAATGCTAATAATTGTGTACTGAGACTATCACATTGATTATATTTTTTTTACTTTTTTTTCCATTTTGGATGAAATAGTATTGAATTTAGAAATTCTGGTAATGAGCATATTTAACAAGTAAAGTTAATATTTAAGATTATCCTTCCTTTCTTTCTTTTTTACTCCTAGAGATATAGAGCTGAGAAGGGAAAATTATCACTTTCCAGAGTTTTTCCTGGCTATAAATTAGCTTTAGAATAAATTGATCAACAGATTAATACTTTCTTTATTTTTCCTATCTGGGTAAATGGCCATAGGTTTATTCCATGCACAAATTCACTCATCAAGACTTAGCGAGCATCTGTTTTTTCTCAAACACTCTACAGTGTATTGTCAGCTATAATTTCCAATGGGAACAGTGGGGTGCTGGAACCAAGAGACACAATTGTAAGCATCCCTTCAAAACTCCATGTTCAATGGTGTCATGTGAACAGCTTGAAACTGGACATAGTAGAAGCACTTACTACCAACAAATGGGCAACTACTACAAATCAGGGCTTTTTTCATGAAGCATTGATTGTTAAACATTTGCTAGAATACCACTTAATGGACATCTTGCAACAACTAGGTTAGAAGGGTACACTAATCTGAATTTTATAGATAAGATATCTAAGGTTCCAAACATTAATTGCCTTACCCCTAGTCACGTGACTATCGTGTATAAAAATGGATCCAAATTCAGGCCTTCAGACTCTAACTGAATTAATTTTTGACCCTTCAAAACCATTATTATGCTGTGTCACTAAAAAATTGTCTTCCAATATATCTCACTAATAAATAGGTATATATGTACATATATATGTTTATAGTCTATTTTATTAATTATTATATAAGGTACCACATGGTATAATGACCTCTCAGAAGAAATCTTGTGAGTGATGAGGACAGAGACCCTAGCTTACTTAAATCTTTATGAGATTGTCCTGCAGAGTGGAGTCCTCTATTTCTATTTAACGCAGTGCAGTATCATGCTTTGAGTACAGGAGTCCTGATGCAAAGTGAATACTGGTAGGTAAATCAATGTGAATGTTATCAATATCTTGGCCACCGACTTGAAGCTACTATTTCTAAGCATGGGAGTATCTGTGTATGGCAGGCTATTATCAATATATTGTAAATTTCCACCTTAAATATTCAGACAGAGTAGGGAAGGGAAGCATTTAAATTTGGGGTGAAGGGTTAAATCTTTCATCAACTTTCTCAGAAAAAGCATGACTGACTCTAAAGCTAGTATTTCTAGGAGCACTAATAAATACGCTGGATAGTTCATAGATTCTGATACTAAGGCCGTGCTCAGAAATTTCTTCTTCTTTCCTTATTTTAATCATCCGTCTCTGATCCAGCCAGCACCTTGTAACTGCAGAAAGATTAATCTGGCAACTTTCATTCAATATAATGGATACTGCTAGGATGTCAATGGATCAAAACCCTGCATATTATTTCTTCAAAGTATGATATTCTACAGGGAATGCAGTTATTAATATCAGAGGCTAACGTTAGTAAGAAGTCCTAAAAAATTAATAAGTATTCCCCTCTTTTTACATACCTGAATTCTATTTATCTTCCTTTAATTACTCCAGGTAGTTAAATATGTAAATTTGATTCTTACCACAAGCTAGAATCATTTTCAACCTCCTTTGGAAAGTAGCAATTTGTATGACAGTGTGAAGATAAAAAGAATATATTTTTTGGACCCAGAAAAACAGTTTTAATGTGTAGTAATTGGCAGGTTATACGGTCGTGGAACAGGATAACATACAAATCTGTTATTTGAGAAAGCTTATGTCACTCATCAATTACTCATTGATTACTTGATATGAGATTTGGATGAAAGGAATTGGTGTTATTTCTTGGATTTAAAAAATGTGTTATTTCAATATGTCTGTTGCCACTCATCATAAAACCATAAATTGCCTTACTGTTGCATTCAACATTATTTATCTTAATGGCTAAAGCTTGTGCACAAGAAAACAGGATTTGAGGAATTGAAAAATACACAGATGTCTCAAACTATATTGCTATATGGTCTTCAACTGAACGTGTGATGTTCTATCTTTTGAATTAATTTCTTTAAGGTAAGCATTTTCCTCTCTTCGCATATTTGTGTGTGTGTGTATGCATTTTTTTTCTCAGAGACAAACATTCCAAGGAATTAACACAGTGAAACATTGATACTTTTGTACAAATTAACCTACTTCTCTGCTCCCCCACCACTCAGAAATAATTTATAGCTTTCCTTTCTGGTAAGGGAAATGACACAACACAAAAAGAATAAAGCCAGAAGAAGAAAGTGTTGGAATTAAAAACAAGCTTCATCTTCGTTAAAACTTGCCATTGTCAAGCTCTGTCTATACTTAGCTGATGTAGATTTACAGTATAGAACCAGTCATTTCAGACTTGGTACCCATACTCGTTACTGTCGAGTTGATTCCGACTCATAGTGACCCTATAGGACAGAGTAGAACTGCCCCATAGGGTTTCCAAGGAGTGCCTGGTGGATTCGAACTGCCAACCTTTTTGATTAGCAGCCGTAGCTCTTAACCACTCTGCCACCAGGGTTTCCGCAGACTTGGTAGTGAACATTAAACATAATCTAGAAAAATTCTATCAACAGAGTACTACAGAGACCAAATTCTACCTACACTGAATGCCAGAGAAAGTCATGTCCCTCCTAACTTTAAGAACACCCCGTACACCCCTTTTCACTCACCCTCCATTGCCAATCCTAGGTGTGGTGAAGACAGGAAAAATCCTTTATTATGGGGGCTATGTGCCCAGCTACAAGTTGAATATTCTATTACTAAGGATAGAAAGGAGATAATGAGTATTGGTGGAGAACAATAGCTATCTCTCAATAGTTGGCTCATTGGCCATGCAAATAATGGTAGAAAACTTTCTCCCTATACATGAAGATACTTGCCTCTCCCTAAAGGAAATAATCTCAATGCCCCCATTAACTCTTGCATTCATCTCAAATTCCAGCCCCTTGTGGATGTGGTTATACCTAGATGTGGCCATGGCTCAAGATACCTGTTTCTGCCTTAGCCATAGCACAAGTAGGAAAGAGACACAGGAAAACACAGTAAAAATTCACTTTGAAAAAAGAAGGAAGAATGGGAATAACACAACAGTCATTGACTCATTGAAGTGATCAATTCCCAGATTTAACTAGCTGCAGGCAAGTATCTTGTTGAGACATATTTTTTTAGTCTGAAGATGCGATTCTTTTACTTACTGGTCTCTCTGCTCTGCCCAACCTCCTCGCTCTCAACTTAATAGAAACTAACTTGACATTGAAATTATGTGTTGGAGTTTTGAGAATGCTGATTAATCATTTTTCCTTCCCTCAACAATTCTGAACCATTTGTAAAGTAAAACAAGTGTAAGATAGGGATCAAAATATTAGCTTTATGGCTAGTAAACCTGGATTGAAGAAAGTGTATTGGACCAGAGACCCAAATAGAATTTGTACACTTTCTTCTAAATCTAGCTCTTAGAAACCATCTGTGTGTACAGTCAGAGCTTTACAGAACATATCTATCCTGCCAGTCAAATAGATTTTGTCCATCTGACTCTTAGGGCAGGGAGGAACTGTTATGATCAATAGAAGTGCAGAGAGAATGAGGACAGATAGCTCGTATTCAGTTATGGATGGGAGATAGGGGAGGGAAGGAGAGGAAGGGAGAGAGAAAAAGAGAATAATATGTGGGTAAATTGTGGGTTACAGGCAACGCACACCAGAAACTCTAGCCCCATTCTCATTGAAAGAAGGCATTTCTCACCTCTAGAGAAGATCAAAGAGAACAGTACCACAAAACTACTTGAAAGAAATTATGAAGAGAGGGAAGTGGTTTCTCCTACTTTAGTTTCTTCATTTTATTACAGAAGGTAAGGAGCCCTGGTTGCTCAGTGGTAAAAGCCCTCGACTGTTTGTAACCAAAATGTTGATGGTTCGAAAGCACCCATGCCTTCTCTAGAGAAAAGACTTGGCAGTCTGCTTCGGTGAGGTTTACAGCCTTGGTAACTATGGGGTCACTCTGCGTCAGAATTCACTCGACCGCACTGGGTTATTACAGACGATGGTTTTAACCTAATATTAAGTATAATTGCTAATGTTTATGAATATGTGTTTGCATTTCTCCTAAAAACTGTCCAGATGTAAATAAATGTCCATTCTGACCCTTTTCACTTCTCTTTTGGAGTTCCCTATTTAATTGAAGGAAATACCAGCACATTAACATAATTTTTGTACTCCATACGGAAGTGAATGTGTTTACTTACTTTTTACTTCCTAAGCATCATTTTTTTTCCTCCCAATGCTCTCTCTCAGTTCTTTTGTTCCCAAATGCCATAGTCATTCCACTTACATAGGTAAATCACTGTTGTAAAACAAATTTACCCAGATTCTGCAAACACAATGTCCAACACCTCAAAAATCAAACACGGTTTGTGAGCCACAAGCAACCCTAACAAATGGTGTAGCCATCGCTAAGGTTAGGGGGAAAACGTTGCCTCATTGCTTTTAGATGCTAGAAGAGCATTTAACTGCTACCAAGAAAGTCATAAGAAGAATGCAATTATTATGATTTATTTTTACATATATACATATATATAAAACTCGCTGCTCCTCAAGTCCATTCTGACTCATAGAGACCCTGTATATTTTTAGACACCAGTCTATAATTTATCAAGAATTTTTAATGTTTTGTTTTATTCATCATAGCACCTCTTAGACAGCTGTATATTGTTTCGTCTCATTACTGACTAGAATAAGGACAGGGAGAATACGTGACTTTGTCCAGTAGAGGGACAGGAAGAGTACGTGACTTTGTCCAGAGAGGAAAGCCACTCTGACTTCTCAGTCTGGCTCTCTCATTTCACATCCCTTGCTCTTGCCACTACAGCATGCTGAAGCCACTAGTGACAAAGCACTCCATATGTCACACAACATGCCAAAAGATTGTCCAACTATTTTGAAGAAAATCTTCCAGAGAAATCAATGACCAAGAGAGAATTGCAGAAAGCAGATGGTGTCATCAGCACACTTCTGGTGTGGCATCTGCGGTTACTTCTGCACCTCTAGACTGGATTGTACTTACATCAAAAGAGCCAATACATGCAAAAAAGAAAGAAAATAATAATAAAATAAGAACAAAATTTTCAACACAAATACATTTACTTATTACTCGGACCGATACTATATTATGTGTTGTGTGTATGTGTGGGCACATGAGCGGAGAAGGCTTGCCTAATGCTCAGTGAATGCAGCAAAGCTTGGAGGCCCGGAGGCCAAAGGGGCACCAAGAGACTCACCTAGAAACCACAGTAATGGAGTTGCAGTGGTAACCCCCCACCTAATTACAGATGGTGCTCAAGGCAAAAACCCATTAAGACAAGTTTTATGGGTTTGTTGCAGACTGTCTGTTAGAAATTATACCATTAGTCCACAGAGCCTGAAGTCAAAACAGAGCTGATCCTCAGTCTCTCTGCAGAGACACAGTAAATGAAAAGAAGCTCAGATAGTCCTCCAAGTTAAACTGGACCACATTCTAACCAAATATGCTCTAAGTTACAAAAAAAAAAAAAAAAAAAAAACTCTAATTGCAATTAACATTAACATGGTTTTAGAGCATTGCTATAACACACTGTTATTTTTTTTTTTTTTCTTATTTCATTCTGAAAACAAGCAACAATAGTAGGATATGTGAGGTCACATTGTTTATCTCTTTGAGACAATGAGATTTGCTAGTCAGATCACTGATGCTAGGGCACGTGATCTGGGCCCTGAGTCCTGTCTTACGTGAGATCCATAGGGAATCTATGCAGAAGGAAGGCCAGGCAAAAGTTCACTTTATTACTATGGAGGAGAGGCTTTGCCTTAATCGCCTATAGTCTGGAGCCCTGGGGAATTATGCTGGGCCACAAGGGTAGCCTAAAGAGTTAGTGGGTTTAATTTAAGATCTAGACAGAAGCAGGCCTATTCTCTCACTTTTCTTTGGGTTGTACTAAGCCATTTAGACTTTCTAACCATAATGGCAAAGGCAGTCTCAAAGGAAAAACCCAAAGATAAGAAGTAATTTTTCCCTAAGAGCAGGAGCAGAGTAGACTTAACTTTCGCGGTCTATGCTGCTTCCTTCGAACTCAACACTGATAGGTCAACAAATAGTCTGTAAATGTCTAAGTAGTAGATCCAAATCCAGTTTTGTGGGCTGTAAGGTCTCTGTCGCAATTACTCAGCTCTGCTACTCTACCATAAAAGGAGCCAGAGACAAGTGGAACAGCCTAGGTCTTTCCTGTGGGTCCTGGCATGGAGACCATCTAGGTCTCTCATAAGTGGGCCACTCCTTCTAGTATGAGGAGGCTCCCAGCCATCTCTCCTTGAAGGGCCTGCAAGGAAGTCAAGGGAGAGAATATTTAATAAAAGCACTGCACAAGGGGAACCACCCCACACGCGCACAGACGCACACGCATACATGCCTGCGGGCGTGCGTGCACACAGGCACACACAACTTCTTCATTCCTCCCAATTGATATCTCTAATCCTTAACTCTGAGTTCTAGTTTATTTTCATCTCCTTAAAGCTTTCCAGAGCTCTTCCTAAGATGCTGAGCTTGAAGGCTCAAATTTTAGGTTAATATATATACTCAATCATATTATAAGGAGGTTTTTTCCCAAAGGGAATCTAAACCTCAAATTTGGTGGGTTGCCTACCTTTGTAATGGAAATTCTTACAATCATATTCACCTTACTCTAAAAGTAACAGCATGGGGTGGGGGGGGGATGTCATGGTTCAGTGATAGAATTCTCCCCCACCATGCAGAAGACCAGGTTGTTTCCCATCCAATGCAGCTCATTCACAACCACCACCTGTCAGTCAGGGGAGGCTTGTGTGTGGCTATGATGCTGAACAGGTTTCAGCAGAACGTCCAGACTAAGGCAGACTAGGAAGAAAGGCCTGGTGATTCGCTTAAGAAAATCAGCCAGTGAGAACCCTATGGATCACAACTGTCTGATTCACAACTGATCACGGGAATGGTGCAGGAATGGCTGTGTTTTTCTGTTCCATTGTACATGGGTTCATTATGAGTCAAGGAGTGACTCAACAGCAGCAAACAACATCATATAAAACTCTCTAAGTTTTATGTAAAATTAAGGAGGGTCACAATGAATCATATTAAATGCATTTAATATGATTTTATATTAAAGGTGACTACACTACATTGCTACTTTTTGGTAGTTCTTGTTTAACCTTTTCATGACATAAATCAAAAGGTGAAGAGAAACTATCATGGGTTACACAGCAGACTTGACAAGCATTTTTTAGTCCTTGAGCTGATTAAAGGTCATTTATTGATCTTGGATAATATTGAGGATCAGTTGGCATTACGGGCATAGTTTCTTTCCTGTACACGAAGAAGGAAGGTAAGTCAGCTTCCCCGAGTGGCTATCTGACCTGCACCAGCAGCTTCAGGCCGAGTCCTGAAATGATTTAAGGCCCTTCTGCCTTTAAAACACATGAACCCATATTTGCCCTCAAAAGCTCCAGTCTTTCATCTTTCCCCACTGATTGTTCAACGTCATCAAAAATCCTCAAAGCTCCTGCGTAGGCAGTGATCAGGCCCATAGGCACCTTGCAGGATGTGATTTTGAAAGCAAAATATTGAGTCTTTACATCTCAGCCTCTAGTCCTGCGTTTGTTTAAACATATGCATAACACTTCAGAATGACTTTAGCTGTTACCCAGTAAATTATACAGGATTCCGTTTTAATGTTTCCAATGAGAGAACTGACAGTCAAAATAGAGAATTGCAATTAACACTGAATTTTTATTTTATCAATATTTTAAAGGATTTTAAACATCAGATATGAGGTGTGATTATAAAGTGTGACTTTTGTCGCCAACTCAAAATTCTTCATCCACATGGCTTCTGTCCTTCTATCCAATTCAACAAACATTTATTGTGTGACTATTACATGTCTGATGTACAGCCACAAAGAAACTGGAAAAGCATATTCTTGCCTTCCAGGCGCATGAAACTTAGAAAGGCAATTTAGATATGTATTCAACAAAAGATGTCAGCTTACTTGGATCATTTTTCTTTAACAACAAGCCCTCCAACCTAATCAGTCAATTGAGGAAAAAAGCTCATGACTCTCTAGATAGAGGAGAATCTAACCCTTGGCCTGGCATCATTTTCTCCTCTCTCCACTCTTCTTCCTGTCCCTTTACCTGCTTAGTCTCACTGTCTCCTATGCCAGTTATTGAGAATCTCACAGAGAGGTATCAAGGCATTGAAACTCACAGATTCTTGATAAAGAGACAGAAACATCAGCCTGAATCTGCAAACTGTGGAAGTCTTACGCGGTACAACTAAGAAGCTAATTGACTTATGTTCATTTATTTGCTACCTCTCTAACAGTTTGTTAATTAGGATTCCACTGGTTGCAAGTGACAGAAATCCAACTAAATTAGTGGAGGGGAAAAGAGAAATATATTGACTCATAAAATCCAACTATTGAAAAACTAAACCACAGGAAAGGGAGTAGCTCCAAGAACCAAAAGCTCCTTGGTCACCAGGTCTGTTCTTTCCGTCTTTCATCTCTGCTCATCTCTGGCATAGGTTTCAATGTTTCACATGCCTGACTTGGAGGAACCATGGTTAACAAGAAGAATATCACATCTTGGAATTTTTATAATCAGAGAGGCTTTTACAGACTTCCTAATCATCTCGAGTTCAAAAATCCTGGAGAAAGAATTTAATTTGCTAGTTTGCAGACAGGTTCACATCCCAAAACAAATAAAATATGTGTATAAATATGGTCGCTCCTAAGGTAGTCGTGTAGGTATAGAATAAGGAAAGCTCCCAGAAAAAAGGTGAAATAAACACTAACAAAGAGCTCTATAGAAATCCACTACAAACATATAAAATGTAAACATTGCAAATGGCTAATAACCATAAATGTAAATGTCAGAAGTAAAATCACCATAAACAGTTGCCTACTTGCAATTTGAATGCAGAAATCAATTGAGCAGATGTAATATATTGCAAAGGAACCCTGGTGGCACAATGGCTAAGCATTTGGTGGCTAACTGAAAGGTTGGAGGTTCAAACCCATCAGCCACTCCACAGGAGAAAAAAACCTGGTGATCTGTTCCCATAAAAATGACAGCCTAGGGAACCCTCTGGGGTAGTTCCACTCTGTCCTATAGGGTCATTATGTATTGGAACTGACTCAGTGGCACACAGCAACAATCTATTGCATCCTCATTCGTCCGCTTGACTAATTTTCATATGCCTTTGCTTTGATCCTGGTAAAACTAGTAGGATGTTATATGTTTACTTGAGTTTTACTGATGTAGATCTTTGGGAGTTTTAGAAGAAGCAGAACATGGATGCAGTTGAAGAGCAATTTGTTTTTTCCTGATGGCAATGACATTATCATAATAATTATAACAAACCATGAAAAGGCCAAGCATAACCAAGCGTAACTCAATTCTCTTTTTTCTTCACCAATCTGCACTTTAGTAATGGACAATCATGGACTTTCATTAGAAGGAAGGGACCAGAGAACACATGTCTTACGTATAGAATTTATTGGGTCTAATATAAAGTGGGAGCCTTGGTAATGTAGTGGTTAAGATCTCAGCTGCTAACCAAAAGGTCAGCAGTTCGAATCTGCCAGCTGCTCCTTGAAAACACTATGGGGCAGTTCTACCCTGTCCTATAGGGTCACTATGAGTTGGAATCAACTGGACGACAACTTTTTTTTAAAATATAGAATGAATCAGTATTATTGTTGACTGGCAATGCCATAGCTCCTTTTAAAGATTTTTTAATTGTAAGGATATTTATTATCATTTTATTGTATTTATATTTGAAAAATGAGTATATTTAAAATATCAGTTAATACTTCATAAAAAAAATTTTTAAATACATTCCATATGTCACTAGCTTCTCTAAATACTCATCGAAAACAAAACCTTCCAACCCCAAAGGTGGAAACAATTTGATCCCTCAATTTATGGAGAGTGCAACTTAGAACAAATTTACTTACAGTAATATTGCTAAATAATATGTCAGACTGACCTCACATTGGATATAAGGATAAAGGTTGGGAAGAACAAACTTGTAACAGACTGGTTTTATCTCTAAAGGCTTAACAAACTGTTTATTACTTTAAAAAGATAAATGTGAGGGTAAATATGACAACAATATTGAATGCCATTACAGAAAGTCTTTCCTTTTTATAGGATGCTTGCATTATAAATACTTGTGTAAGGCTTTCTCCTCAAAGAGAACTGACTATGAGTGAGGTTAATTCTGCTATAATACAACATACGATTTCCCAACAATCACTATGCTATACACAATTGCACAATAAAAACCACAGGGCTTATGGAAAAAGTACGATTGGGGCATAACACTCACAAACTTCACTAGTGGCACCTTAAAAAAAAGATAGGAACTTAATAAAATGGTAGCTCTCACTTACAAATAGTAAATGGTTCAGAAATAACATGAATACTATAAAAAATGGCACTTTGCCCAGAAAAAGATCTGAAGTTTGCCTGTGGGAGTATGCCTAACAAGCTGCATTAGTTTTCGATTGTTGTATAACAAATTACTACAAATTTAATCACTTAAGACACCTGTTTTGTTTTGTTTTGTTTAATCTCATGCTTCTATAGCTCAGAAGTCTGGATAGCTTAGCTGGCTACACAAGGCTAGAATTAAAAGAGTCAGCCCAGGCTGTGATCTCTTCTGAATCTTAAAGCCTTCTTCCAAGCTCATTGATGTTGTTGACAGAATAAAGTTCTTTGAAACTGTAGGACTGAGTCTCTCAGATGTTAGAGGCCACCTCTCTCCATAGCTTATGACACAATGTTTGCTTCTCCAAGGCCAGAAGGGACTCTCTGTCTTCTACCCGCTCTAACCTCTGAATCTTCCTTTAAAGGGCTAACCTGATAAGGTCAGGCACCCAGGATAATCTTCCTTTTGATTAAATTAAAGTCAACCGATTTGGGAATTTAATTATATCTGTAAAATCCTTTCACTTTGACATATAATCATGGCAGAAATGTCTCATCACCTCTGTCATATTGTATTGGTTAGAAGCATGTTTCCAGTCCCATCCACACTCAAGCACAACAGTACACAAGGGTGTGAGTCATTGAAAGTCATCTTAGAATTCTAGGACAGAAGAGTTTGTGTGTTTTTTGCAGTTTGTGTGTTTTTGTGAAGAAGCAGAAGGAGGGTTATGTAAAACTGGATGAAAAAATAAAGGTCAATGTGACTCATAACACACTGAAGTAGTTGGTAGATGTTTGAGGTATGTGCATTTGCATGTTTCTGTCGTCCTTCTTGGTGGCTTGGTTCAGCTGATTGCAGTTGTCTACATTTACCAACTGTTTCTCATAGATGAAATCATGCATGCATAAGTGCAAAATAAGTATTATGTTCAAATTGTTCTCTAATGTATCAGTCCCATTGGTGCAAACGTGCATTGTTTTTAAAAAGCATTACAGTAGAATGAACTATACATATTTATCTTTGTATTACCTTTAATACTTGAAAGAATGTTTTATAGTGGAAGTTTAGTAATATATTGTTAAATTGATTAGAGTTCAAATAGACTTTGGAATTTGGGACAAATACATAAAAAGGCTTTATTTCAATCCATCAAGTCCTTTCTCTGTTGTGTTTTTGGCTCCAGTGAACCAAAGAGAAACAGAAACAGGATGAATATATGTTTAACTACATGTTGTTGTTGTTGTTATGTGCTGTTGAGTCGGTTCCGACTCATAGTGACCCTATGTAAAACAGAACGAAACACTGCCCAGTCCTACACCATTCTCACAATCGTTGTTATGCTTGAGCCCATTGTTGCAGCCACTGGGTCAATCCATCTCCTTGCAGATCTTCCTCTTTTTCGCTGACCCTGTGCTTTACCAAGCATAATGGCCTTTTCCAGGGACTGATCTCTCCTGACAACACGTTCAAAGTATGTAAAACGTAGTCTCACCATCGTTGCTTCTAACGGGTATTCTGGTTGTACTTCTTCCAAGACAGACCTGTTCATTCTTTTGGCAGTCCATGATATAGTCAATATTCTTTGTAAACACCGCAATTCAAAGACATCAATTCTTCTTTGGTCTTCCTTATTAGTTGTTCAGCTTTCACATGCATATGAGGCAAATGAAAATACCATGGCTTGGGTCAGATGCACCTTAGTCCTCAAGGTGACATCTTTGCTTTTTAACACTTTAAAGGGAAGAACACGCTAGGCATTTCTCAAGCTGAAAGAACTGAAGAAAAAATTCAAGTCTCAAGTTATAATATTGAAGGGTTCTATGGGGAAAATATTAAAAGAGGTAGGAAGCATCAAAAGAAGATGGAAGGAATACACCAAGTCACTATACCAAAAAGAATTGGTCAATGTTCAGCCATTTCAGGAGGTAGCATATGATCAGGAACTGATGATACTGAAGGAAGAAGTCCAAGCTGCACTGAAGGCATTGGTGAAAAACAAGGCTCCAGGAATTGAACGAATAGCAGTTGAGATGTTTCAACAAACAGATGCAGCACTGAAAATGCTCACTTATCTATGCCAAGAAATATGGAAGACAGCTACCTGGCCAACAGACTGGAAGAGATCCATATTCATGCCTAGTCCCAAGAAAGGTGATCCAACTGCTTGAAGAAATTATCGAATAATATCATTAATATCACATGCAAGTAAAATTCTCCTGAAGAACATTCAAAAGATGTTTGTTTACCTACATAATCATGTAAAACTCAGAGAAGAAAAAGAAGCGGGGTCAGGAAAATACGTAGCAAAGCAGTATGGTGCAGTTTGGAGGCCTGAGTTCTAATTTAAAGATTACTGTTAATGATGCCTGTTATGTGAACTTTGCCTAGGTTTTGAAATGTGTATTTGAGACAAATGAGCTTCTGAAAATAAATGAGTTTCTGCAACAAAACCTTTCAGAAAGATCTAAATGGGTTTCTGGTTCTCCTTCTCACCTGAATTGTTTATAAAATGCTGCCCAGGTAATCAAAGCTCTACTAAAGAAGTTCCAGCACATCTCCCCAGTAGAACTTCTTCCACAGAAAGATGGCGAGGCCCCTAAGTTTAAAGAGGTCAAATCTTAAAACAAGCCAAGCGTCAAAAATATTTTACATCTATGCAGGCTACTTTGAAAACCCTGTCTTTTTGTTTATTTGTGTGTGTGGTTTCTTCTTTCTTTTATTTTTGGTTAGGTTTAGAAGGGGAACAAACCAACTTTAAAAATACGAGAAAATGAAGGAAATTTGAATACTAAGTGGAGTTTGGGTGATCTTACAGAAGTAAATTTTTACAAATTTGGTAATGGCATTGTGGTTATGTTAAAGAATCTTTATCTTTAAGAGATTCTATAGATAAAATGGCCTTGGGCTATGGAAGGATGTGAAAGGATTGGGTTGGGAATAGATGAAATAAGATTTACCTGAGTTAATAATTGTTGAAATTGAGAGAATGAATTTGAATGATTCAATATACTTTTCTACTTTTGTACGTTTGAAAATTTCCATGACAAAAATAGAAAGGGGCTCAGAAACAATGAGCAGACCCAGCACCCAGACCTGAGTTTATATAATAATATTCTTGATAAAATGAACCATGACTCCTTGGAGAAATGACTTATTCTGCAACTGAGGAAGGAAAATAAAGGATGATTCTGGTGCATCTTGTAGTGCCAGAAAGTCAGAAACTGTTCAAAAATCAAAATGATGGGGGTATGTAAAAGGGAGCCCACTTGAAAGAACTCCCAACTGCCAAAGCTCAAATAGCAAAGTAAATAATGTACTATTTGATTATAACCTATAGTATAAATAAATATCCATGAGTTCTTATTTATATAAATAAAAATAAATAAATAAATGGGGAGAAGAGACAAATTTCTCATACAGAACAATTCCAAATAATTTATATAAATTACTAACCACTCCAAAAGATGGAGCATAACTCCCAACTTAGTAATTTTTTTTTCCCCAAACCGTAAAATGGGAAAAAGAGAAGAAGTGGAGAAATCTGGCAAACATTGTCTCCGCCAGGTGACCAAGATGAACATCATGAATGATAAATTATCTTAAGAGCATGTACACTTGATATGATGTGGTAAGAAGGGCACTTCTCTTTGGTTTTCCTCCCCAAAAAACCCATGACCCCAGACTAACCATGAGAAAAACATAAGACAAATTCAAATTGAGAGACATTCTACAAAATATCTTCCCAGTATTCATCGAAACTGTCAAGGACATGAAAAATTAGGAAAGTCTGAGCAGCTGTTACAGCCAAGAGTAGGCTAAGGAGACATGGCAAGGAAAAGCAATGTGGTCTCCTGGATGGGATTCTGGGACAAAAAAGTATATATATGAAATTAGCTAAAAACCAGTGAAATCCAAATAAAGTCTGGAGTTTAGTAAATAATAATGCACCAAGGTTGGCGTCTTAGTTTGACAAATGAGCAATACTTATGTTGAAAATAGAGGAAAGAGGGGAAGCGGTATATGGGAGATTTGTATTATCTTTACAAGGTTTTTAGAAGTCTAAAATTATTGTAATATATAAACTTTATTTAAATTTAAAAATAAATAAAGAAGGAAAACTTTTAAATAAATTAACTAAAAATGTGGTGGGATAGAAGAATGGTGTTTTAGCAAATGAGTTGAAAGGCAAAGACAATTACTTAAGAATCTATAATGGGCTAGAGGCTGGGCTAAATGCTTCATTTTATAAACCACATTTTATTTGCTGCTGTTGCTTCAGCCTATATTTAGATATACAAGAAAACACCTCTAAACCAACAAACCAGCTCCAAATAGCTACCAACCAAGTCTCTCAAATTACAAATAAATCAAATTGACAACTTTTGAATGTCATTAGAGTCTACATACCACCTAGTGTGACAGGTATGAAAATGAAGGTTTCTCCAGGTTCTAAAATAAATTACTAAAACCTCAATGTCATTCTTTCACACAAGTGTAAAACCTTCAGCATTTTATAGAAAACCAAACCTTTATTTCAAAATTAAGCATTCAAGCCTGGAGATTAGAAAAGAGGTGTCTAGAATCGAAAACGGTGCTGAAGGACTCAAGGTATTGTGATAGGGACTTCTGGAAAGCTAGGATTTAAAACAGCTTATCTGAAACTAACACAGGTTTACATTACAGTTTATCCTTTTGGCTGAAAATATTTTTATTTCTATAGAAAAGAACGAGAAAGAAGATACAAAAAATGTGAAATGACTACAAATTGACCATTTCTATCAAGGCTACAATGTTGTAAATGTCTCCTTCAAAAGGATTTAGAAGTGGAGCCATGGTGGCACAGTGGTTAAGCACTCAGCTGCTAACCAAAATGTTGGCAGTTCGAGCCCACCAGCAGTTTCACGGGAGAAAGATGTGGCGGTCCGCTTCCATAAAGATTTCAGCCTTGGAAACTCTATGGGGCAGTTCTTCCCTCTTCTGTAGTGCCAATATGAGTCAGAATGGATTTTACAGCAGTGGGTTTGGGTTGGGTTTTTTTGGATAGGTGCCAGAAAAGGATCCTGCATTGTTTTTTAAAGAGCTATGTGGCAAAGTCTTCCTGGAAAAATATATAACTGGAATTCCATTTGAATGTTCAATACATTTATTGAGAATTCATTTATGCATAATTCTGGACTTGGTCAGTGGAAATAAATAACATTTCAAAAAATGTAAATGAGTAAAATGTATGAGAATTACTTAGAATAGTTGTATAAGTAGCAATGGAGATATTGCAGCAACTCTAGCTACTTAGCATTGGATAAAGGACCAGAAAAAGACAGGACAAGAAGATAGACCTTGTGTTATATCTGTCTACATTCACTCATGCGTATCTCCTTAGCCTACTGTTAGCCAATTCCATCAGGTTTTTGTTTTGTTTTTTTAACCTTCAAACTTCACTTATATGCCATGATGTGCAGGGGATGCTGTGTCAGTTAAGATCCTCTTAGCTGCAAAAACAGAGAATAACCAAATAAAATGGCTTAAATATAAGCTTATTAATGTATTCTATGTAAGAAGGCATTCTCAGGAAAATGATTCAGAAGTGGTAAATCAAAAGTTCAAAAATGTTACAGCTTTTCTCACCTTCTGCAATACTTTTGACTTTCTGCTTATAGTCACAAGAAGGAGGCAACAGCTCCAAACTCATCACATCCTCACGCAGCTATGTTCAAAATGTTTAGGAAAGGTTTTGTTCAGAAGGCCTGGGTTGCTCAAATCTTCCATAATTCCAAGAAAGATTTGCATTCAGGACTGGTCTTTGGCTGGCCCCTGGGAGATGGGGGATGAGCTCTTAGTCTTTGGAATATTGTGTTTGATAGGTGTGTTCTGTATGCCTGAGGCCTTGGGGCACACAGTACATTTCGATCAGATAGTTTATCTTACTGATGTGATTTATGGTGAATGATTGTTTTTATATGCCTGAGGCCTTTAGGCCACATGGTTCCAGTTTGATCAGATAATTTATGCTAACACTATGATTAATGGTGAACACCAAACTTGCTCTGGGGTACTGGACTCTGAGTATCTGAGGTCAGTCTCACAAATGCTGTGTGCCTACTTGACTGATCCCCAATAAAATCCTGGACACCAATGATTAGGTGACAGCACTGCACTTTAACGTCGTTGGTGGGAGAAGTGAGAATGCCTATGACTCCAATGGGAGAGGACAGCTGGTTTCTCCTTACCCCTGTTTCCTCTTGGACTTTCCTCCATGAGTCTTTTCCCTTTGTTAATTTTAACCTGTGTTCTTTCATTGGAATAGACTGCAATCTTGAATATAGCAGCATTCCTGAGTCCTGTGAGTTCTTCCGGAAAATCACTGAGTCATAGGGTAGTCTTGGTGACCTCTGACAAAGTTGATACAAGAAATGGGAGACCAGAAGACACCTTTATCACTCATGTTTCTTCTTATCAAGGAGGAAAATCATTCACAGAATTCCTCCTGAAGACTTCTTAATTTTCATTGATCAGAACCAAGTCACAGGGCTACTCCTAGCAACTGAGCCTAAACTAAGAATGTGACATTTGAAGCCTCTATCAAGTAAGGAAAATGGTGCAAGGAAATGGCTGTTAAGTAGGTCACCAAGAGTAAAGAAATAGAAGCTTTAGCTTTCTCTACATTTTTATACCCTGTCTCGTCTGTCCCATTTACTCTAAATGCTTTTTTTCCTTTTTCATCTTTAGATGACGATAAGCATTCATGTCCCACACTTGCACGATTTATGTGATAAGACAAATATTTTCCCAGATAAAAGTTAAAACCTATATATAAATGGCACATAAAGTTGAAATATGGAATTATATCAAGGAAGTTGAACCAAGTGGGTAAACTTCTAGCTGTAGACAGGAGATTTAATAAAATTTTATTGACAAAAAGAAAATGTGCACCGTTATTTGATTACACCTCATGTAAAAATCCTTACGAATTAAATCAAATTTCAAAATTTAATATTTATTTGCTACGAATTTGTTGCTGTTCTGTGATTTTAATACTTAAT
Organism: Trichechus manatus latirostris; assembly: GCF_000243295.1. Classification (NCBI taxonomy): domain Eukaryota; kingdom Metazoa; phylum Chordata; class Mammalia; order Sirenia; family Trichechidae; genus Trichechus; species Trichechus manatus. The sequence continues at coordinate 5,281,441 of NW_004443940.1, forward strand.
CGATCAACTGGCAGAACTTCATGAATGGGTTACAATGGCAGTCATTTGGAGCTGGTTACAATTTTTGGTATACATTGTTTTGTTAGCATAGCATTGTTATTCTTTTGTTACAAGATGTTATGTGAAGAATTAATTCTGGAAAATCCACTAATACCTTGAATTATCAAATGATGCCTTCAGCCCTCTTCCATGCCCCAGTAGGGATAAGATTCCATGTTATTTGCTTGTTAAAGTCAAGATTTCAGGTTAAGTTCAATACAGAAAGATATGGAAACAAGGTTTTCTTCCTATCATGCCAGCAAAAATGAAGACAAAAAGGAGCAGCAATCAAGAAAATAGGCATAAAGAAGAAGAAAAATAGAGAAAAAAAAAAAAGAGAGAATAAGAAGCAATGCACAACTTACTACTATCCTTCCTCAAGTTAATCCTGAGACGAGAGTGAGGATGATTATCTGGGACAAGATTGCAGATGACATGAACAGAAAAAGAGGAAATTTGGATGTCTTTTATTATCTTGATTTCTGCTGCTTGGCAGCCTTGCAGGGATAGGAACATCGTGAATATACCTATGATAAGGAGCATCAAACCTTCACTAATTTTCTATGTAGACAAATGGCCTGGAAGAAGAACCAATTTTGGGTGACTGAGCAAAACACAGAATTTAATGGAGGGAGTTGCTCATCCAACGGAGCTGCATAATGCATACACCTCTGGTGGAGAGCACAGTTACTGTTTCGAAGACTGACAGTGCCAGGAAATTCAGCATAAAAAAGTAGATAAAATAACAGGATTTTGGAAAGAGTTCTGTGAACTTTGTGCACCAGGGTCAGCAAACTGTGACCCACGGGCCAATTCAAGCCTGTCTTCTATTTTTCTGAAAAAAGCTTTGTAGAATATAATCATGTTAATCATTTACATATTGCCTAGGACTACTTTCATGCTACTGTAGCAGAGTTGGGTAGCTGTGACAAATAGTATATAGTCTACAAAGTATAGACTATTTACTCAAAAAGTTGGCTGCCACATCAAAAAGAGTAGTATGTCAACAGACCACCTGTGTACAACCCACCCCAGTGAAAAATATGGGCCCAACAAGCTATGCATTTCTTACTGTAAAGTTAGAGCCAACATGAGATGAGAATAAGTGAACTCAAATATGGGGTTAATTGAATTAATTGAATATGGGGTTAATTCATTGAAATGTGACTGATTCATAAATATTATCTTAGCTAGATGTACCTGGAGTTAAATTTGCTGGACTTAATTTACTTGAAAATAACTAGATGAATTAGCCTGCTAAAAGGCAGGCTGGGGTTCTAATGAAGAGATCAAAGTGAGCTCCAGAAATAAAGTTATATTTTTGTACACCTGAGTTTGTGCACACCTGAAATTATTGCACCACAGTATTTTACTTCACACACCAAAACCAAAAACCAAACCTGTTTCCGTTAAGTCGATTCCGACCCGTGGCTCTCAAATTAGTGAAGACAAGCACCTTTAATACTTTAGTCTGACTATTTGATTTTTTAGTTGATACCAGTACCTTCCACATTTCTTGGATTTTAACCCAAGAAAGTATGTTTAAAAAAATGAATATAATCTAAAAAATTACTAATATTTTTCATTACTAGTAATTTTCATTACTTTGCCTGATAATGAATGCTTGTAAGGTTTTTTTCTTTTTTTCTTTTTCCAACCTGGGATCACACTATCCTACACTTCTTTGGTTAACTTATTATAATTCTTCTCTTTGTCTTATTCTGTCTGGAATCTATATTGTACAGGTATTTTTTCTCCTGAACCTGTCCTACATGTCACTTTTTGTCTTCTCTTCACTACCACATCTTTACTCTTAACCTCTGATTGCTGAGAAAATTTCTCTATCTTCAAGTGCACTGATTTTGATTCTCCAGTAACTAATCTGTGTCTCACTACCTGGTTGCATTTTAAAATGCACAAATTAACTTTTCTTTCCTAATAAACTTTTCCTCTATAAAGTGTATTACTCAGCATTTAAAAATTGTTCTACTTTTGTAGAAACAATGTGCTACTGAATCTCGTTGAGAACATTAAAGATATTTTATAATTTTCCTTAGTTTCTTATACCTTTTTTGTACAAATTCCCAGAATGACTTCTTTATCTGAATTGTTTTATTTTTCATAATTTATTTTAAATCATTTTTATATTTTACTTATCCTCTCAAAGAGAACACTTTTCTTAGCCCCTATTTCCTAGACAAATTGAGATAGTTGAGATGCTTTCCATTGAGTGTGGTAAGAAGTAGCTGGGTGACTCATTTGTTTCCTGAATATGGAAGTATCAAAAAAGTTCGAATTTACTTGCATGAAGGAGGTAGCTATACGTGTGTACGTTTACTTAAACTACTAACTCTCGTAAAATGTCAAGAGATCTTAGATTTGGGGGCAAACGAATGGTACTACAGTCTATTGATGGATAAAATGATCTTTGCCTGTCCGATAAATCTTGCAGTTTTTCTGGGCAGTGACTCTATTAATAGAGTCACAGTTTACTCAATACAGTCCTTAAGGCTTACATCTTTTTCAATTGTTAGCACTGGATTCCATTTTGATATCATTATCACTTACCTGATGACTTTCCAGGAGGTATCCTGGAATAGATGCTGTTCTTCACACTCCACTCCATTAGCCTACTTATTCTTCCCTCTGGTTAATCTCACTCCAATTAAATAACTTTATGCAGCTTGCTCTCAGTGTCTACCTGTTATTTCCAAGGCCAATATTTCTTGCACATGGTAAATCACCTATTCCTTTAGATCTTCTTTGAAAACTTTGAGAGATTTCTAAAAAAAATGTCTTTTGGATGACACTCTTTCCCAGATGCAGTGGCAGTTCACATATCTTGCTATATTTTATTGGGGATTTGGAAGGTGGATTTCTGCAGCTTCTATTTTAAGCCCAGTTGTACACTGGTTTTGAAAACTAATGAAAAAAGCACTGCTTAATTTTTTATTTCATATGAATAGGATACCTAAAATTTCCTTTTTGCTCTTAGTAAGCTCAAGTTATTCTGAGATCTATAATTTTTTCTGTTTACTAGGAGTGTAACTATAACCAGAATATAATATAAAAACAATTATTATGAGGAGCAACAAAACCACTTAAATTTGTAAGTAAATCTAACTTTTCTTGTCAAATAGATAAAAATTTATGTAAAATAAATAATTCTAGAAATATAATTTCATAAAATGAAAAACCCACTAATCTAAATTTTCAATAAATATTATTTTAAAAATAAATAGGAGTTTGTTGGATCAGAACAGAGAAGATTAAAGATGTTAAAACATACAAATGTTCTGCCTTTCACTCTAAAACTACTCAGTGTTTCCGGAGGACACAAATATGATCTAAAATCTTAAATAATATATTTAATAATCTTGCTTTAATAGATGTACAATTTAATTTTCCCACATAACAGAAAGTATGCACTTGTTCAAACGATCATTGAAGACTTAGAAAAAAACATTATATTCCACATCATTACATAAAACTGAAAATATCTCCAAGTATAAAGCAAAAGTAGATGGAATGCAGTATACCTGTTGCCATCAAGTTGATTTCCACTCATAGCGACACTGTAGGACAGAGTAAAACTGCCCCATAGAGTCTCCAAGGATAGCCTGGTGGATTTGAACTGCCGACCTTTTGGTTAGCAGCATAGCACTTAACCACTGTGTCACCAGGGATTTGCAGTATAGATTCGTTTAATCACAATGCAAATCAGAAATAGAGAAGAATAGACTTTTAAAAACAAGAAAAAGAAAATCAAACCTTCTGCAAGTGAAATTTTTTAAATTTCCTTATTAACTCAAGGAAAAATGAATTTTAAGAATGACACTGTCACAGATATAAAGGAAATTAAAGTAAAGAATTGTATATACAATTCTGTAATTAAACCAGATTATTGATGAAATGAATGGTGTTTTTAGGAGAATATTAATTAAAACAAACAAAAACAAATGAAAGAGTGGGAACGTGAATACTAACTTTGGAAGAAAGATTTAAAGTTGTTTAAGAATACCCCTACTGAACGTTTCTGTATTCATATAGTTTTATGAATGAATATTTTAAAATTTTACTCTGTATAATATTGTTAAATAGAAGAAAATACTGGAAGCTTTGTAATTTTGTATTAACTCTATCATAAAACTCATGCCAAAATATTCTGAAGATAGCATACAAAAATTAAAATTACACACTAGCTACAGACTATTCCTCAGCTGGGAGTATAAATTTAAAAAAAAAACCTAATAAAACAGTTTCAGCTGTGAATTTAGAGAATAAAATGTCATGATTAGATGTGCTTTGTTATGGGAATGAATTAATAATTCAATGGATTAAGAATATTACTATAAACAATATAAATTAATATAAAATCAAAGACAAAACCATAAAATCCATGTAATACATGCAATAATTATATTTAATTTATTTTGACATTACTCTTTTATGAAAACTTTAAATAACTATGAATAGGAGGATAGTTTTTAAATATAAAAGAAATAGCACATCTAAACAATATTCAAACTTAAATGCAGAATTCTAGAATATACTCTAAGTTAAAAAAAAAGCCTGCTATCACCACTATTCTTTTACATATTTCCTGATACTTCTAATCGGTATGTATAAGCAATAAATAAGAGTTGTGAATATTTAGAAGTAAAAGACAAAGCTTATCTTTAGTTGCCAGATATTAAAATGCCTAGTTGTAAAACCCATTTTCAAATTAAAGATTTGAACTCAAGAAGAGAATTCTATAATGTATTCAGTTTTATAAATGAAAACATTAACAATCTTTCATAAGCAATAATCTGAGGAACATGGTCATAAAAAACATACCATTCACAACAAAAACATAAAATACTCAGCAGCAAGCTTAACATTAGACATACAAGACATGGGAAAAACATGCTGCTAAATTATTACATTTCTAACATATGTAGATTTATTACAAATTAATAAAGAGAGGATAATGTGAAAAGAAAGTGAGGTAAGGTCATAAACAAACAAAACATAAGAGACATAGATGTAAAGACTTGCTCAATTTGACTAGCAATAATGCTAAAAAAAATTACAAGAATTTAATTTTCAAAGATTAAACCACATGATGAAAACCAGTGTTTTCTAAGGTAAGAAAATTAAGCCTTATCTAAGACTTGTTTGTTTAAAACTAAATTAGCAACAGCTTTCTGGGCAGCATTGTCTCAAAACTAATCAGTAATCTCAAAATTTTTTATTGACTATTACCTGTAGATTTATTTCTAAGAGTTTCTCCTAACAAAATAATTAAGGGTGGATAAAATTTATACCTGCAAGAGATTCACCATAACACTCTATATTACATTTTGAAGTACTGTAATTGAAAAAGTACTGAATTAAGACAGTAATTAAGATGGAATATTATACAATGTCCCAGAAGACATAGAATAATTGTTGCTATAAAGTGAGTGAAAATAGTTTATAAAATACTGTGTATAATATGTTCCTTTCTATTATATGTATACACACATAACTAAATAGAGGGAACATTACAACTGACCCAATAGAAACAAAGAGAATTATTACAGAATATTATGAACAAGTGTACAGCAAAAAACTGGATAACCTAGATGAAATAGACAAATTCTTAGACGCACAACCTACCCAAGCAGACTCAACAGGAAATAGAAAGTCTCAACAGACCCATAAGAAGTGAAGAGATTGAATTGTTGAACAAAAACCTCCAACAAACAAACAAAAATAGTCCTGAACCAAATGGCCTCACTGGGGAATTGTAACAAACTTTTAAAGAATTGACACCAATACTGTTTTACTCTTCCAAAAGACAGAGAAGGAAGGAATACTCCCTAACTCATTCTATGAAGCAAACATAACCCTGATACCCAAACCAAACAAAGACACCACAAGAAAAGAAAACTACAAGCCAATATCTTTTATGAATATAGAAGCAAAATTCCTCAACTAAATTCTTGTAAACAGAATACAATAGCATATTAGAAGAGCCATACACCATGTCCAAGTGAGATTTATTCCAGAAATACAGAGATGGCTCAACATTAGAAAATCAAGCAACATAATACACCACATAAAAAGAACAAAGGAAAAGAACCACATGATCATCTCTACGGATGGAGAAAAAGCATTTGATAAAGTACAACATAGTTTGTTGATGAAAACCATTAAGAAAACTAGAATAGAAGGGAAAGTCCTCAATATGATTCTGGACATATGAAATGCCAACAGCCATCATTATACTTAATGGATAAAGATGGAGAGCTTTGCTCTTGAAATCAGGAACAAGACAAGAGCACCTGCTCTTACCACGTCTATTCAATAGTATATTAGAAGTCCTAGCCAGAGCAATAAGACAAGAAAAAGAAATAAATATTATCCAGATTGGAAAACAAGGGGTAAAATTATCTCTATTCACAGATGATTGGGCAAAGAGTCCACAAGAAAACTTCTAGAGCTAATAAAGGAATTTAACAAAGTTGCAAGGTACAAGGTCAACAAATAAAAATCAGTTGGGTTACTATACACTAGCAATGAGAAATCTGAAAGGGAAATTAGGGAAACAATTCCATTTACAATAGCATCTGAGAGAATAAAATACCTAGAACTAAATCTAACCAGGGATGTGAAAGACTTATATAATGAAAACTATAAAACCCTACCGAAAGAGATTAAAGAACACTTAAATAAATGGAAAGATGTTCCATGTTCATGGATTATTACGATATCAATACTACACAAAGCAATCTACAGATGCCACACAATTCCAATTAAAATTCCAACAGCATTCTTTACTGACATACTGACTTTATATGGAATGGCAAGAAGCCCCGATAGATAAAGCAATGTTGAAAGAGAAGAACAAAGTAAAAGGACTCACAGTTCTTGATTTTAAAACACACTATGTAGCTATAACAATCAAGACAGCCTGGTACTTGTATAACAATAGACACATAGACAAATGGAATAGAACTGAGAGTCCAGAAATAAACCCAGACATCCATGGTCAACTAATTTTGACAAGGATGCTAAGTCCATTTGATGGGGAAAGAAGAGTCTCTTCAATAAATCAATTTCTTTTTTTCATTTCTTCACAAGCTGAAAAATGAAACAGGATCCATGCCTCACACCATACACAAAAACTTATTCAAAATGGATTAAGGACCTAAATATGCAAACTAAAGCCATAAGATTCTTAGAAGAACAAGCAGGGACAAAGCTATTAGGCGTAGCTTTTAACAATGGATTATCTAACATAATAACAAAAGCACAAATACATAATAGCAAAGAGGAAAAGACAAAATAAATAAATTGGAACTCATAAAAATTAAAAATTTTATTCATCAAAAGACTTTGCAAAAAAAGTGAAAAGACAAGCAGCCGACGGTGAGAATGTCTTTGGAAACCATATATCTGACAAAAATCTAACAACCAAAATATGTATAAAACTTCAATAGCTTAACAACAAAAAGACATGTAAACCAATCATAAAATTGGCAAAGGACTTGAATAGATATTTCTCCGAAGAGGACATTCAAATGGCCACCAAGCACAAACACATGAAAAGATGCTCAGTGTCATTAGCCATCAGAGAGATGCAAATCAAAACCAAAATAAGATACCATTTCCATCCCACTAGCATGGCCAAGATGGGAAAAAAAAAAGAAAAGAAGACGATAATAAATATTGGTGAGGATGTGGGGGAACTGAAACCCTTACCCTTTGCTGGTGAGAATGAAACATGGTATAGCTGTCGTGGAAAACAATGTGGCAGCTACTCAAAAAACTAAAAATAGAACTACCGCATGACTTGGCAATTCCTCTCCTAGGTATATACCCAAGGCAGCTACTCAAAAAACTAAAAATAGAACTACCGCATGACTTGGCAATTCCTCTCCTAGGTATATACCCAAAAGACTTGAAAGCAGAGACTAAAACAGAGATTTGTACACTGATGTTCATTGCAGCACTATTCACAATAGACAAAAGATGGAAACAACCTGAATGCCCATCAAAAGATGAATGGATAAACGAAATGTGGCACATACATATAATGGAATACCACTCAGCCAATAGAAGAAATGAAGTCTTGATACATGCTACAGTATGGACAGAACTGAAGGACATTATGCTGAGCAAAATAAGCCAATCACAAAAGGACAAATATTGTATGACCTCACTTATATAAAAAGACAAGAAAAGGCAAATGTATAGAGACTAAAGTTTATTGGTGGTTACCAGGGGCAGGAGGGAGGAGGAAAGGGATGGGTTAATGGTAATAGAAATATCTCATTGATTAAAGAGAGGGTTGCATAGCCGATTATTGCAATTACTGTTAACAAGTTGAACACCTGTAAAAAGTGGAATTGATGAAAATTGTGTAATAGATACATTTACAATAATGACAAAAAAAAAAAAAAATCGCTGGTCAGGCTGCTTATGTACAGCCAAAAACCTCATGGGATTTGGTTCCTTGGTTTGGAGGTTTAGGGTCATAGTTTCATGGGACGTCACAGTTAATTGGCCTGATAACTTGTTTACTACTTCTGTATTACCTCCTAGTTCATTGTGTAGTACCTGTTGTCTTAAAAGCTTGTAAGCAGCCATTCAAAGCACAATTCATCTCTATTTGCCTGGAGCAACAGAGGAAGAAAGAGCATCAGGAATAGAAGAGATATGGAATGTATGGCTAATTGCCTCCTTTGCCATGAGAATAGAAGAACTCAGTGGTGCCCTGGCTACCATTACCAAACATTTTGATCAAAGATTCTATAGAAGAATCCTGACCGAAAAGGGAAAATGAGGAGCAGAATTTCAAATTTTCATGGACTCCAGACTTCCTGTAGCCCTGAAGGTTGGATGAGTCCTTGAAACTATTGCCTTGAGACAATCTTTAAGCTTTAAACCAAAAATATCCCCTGGAGTCTTCACTAAATGGTGCATGTAGAAACTGTTGAATTGGTGTATGTTTTGCATATGTATTCTCAACACCAAAACAATTAATAAAATTATGGAAAATTTCAAGCTACACATACATATGCACACACACACAGACACAAATATCAGGTGTTCATTATTCCTTTTATACTTTCTTAAGTGTATGTGTTATATATCATGAGGGGAAATGATTAGCCCTTCTGTTTCTGTTGACATTTTTCTCTTTCCCTCCCTTCCTGTCCTTCTCTCTCTCTGTCTTTCCCTATCTTTTCTCTACCTTTCTTCTTCTCTCCACCTTTCTTTTATCTCACCCTCATATTCAATATTTCATCTTTGAATGAATATATCAGTCCCATAATGATTCACTTAAGGATCTGGTGGCCCACATCCACTTCCATTAACTTTAAGCATAGAAAAAATGAGTAACTCCTAAGTACTAAATATAAGATTTTTGAAGCTCTTGATAGGATTACTATGAATGGAAGAATTTACACCATGGTTAGATGTTATCATTTCTTATGCAGTACTATACTCTGTCATTGTGTTTGCTCTTTGCTATGAAGGACAACGACATCACCATTTTTGCTTTTAAGAAATTCATAGCGGACTTAAGACAAATAATTGTGAGAGACTTAAAAATGATTATTGTATTAACAAATGGTATAATAAAGTGTTTTTTTTTTTTTAACTAGTAACCTTACTCACTGAAGGTTTCCTTTTCAAGTTCAATACCTGATTGAGCCATATAGTCTGCCATTCAAGAAAAATGATTCTACATAAATGACTCATTGTTAGATAAAGGACACTTTTTTTAGATATTTCTTTTTCATCAGATTCCCTAAATAAAATATGTAAATATGGATCAAAAACAAATTCTGTGTGTTCTGCAAAAATTATATATTTTAGAATGCTTCACCAAACTTTTTTTTTTTTTTGGTTCAGTAATTCATGTCTTCTCAGTAAATGCATTTTATGTAGATGGATTTATTACTCAGTACCCTTAACTCATCAGCATCCTTCCCACTGTTTTTTAACCCAGATTCTGCCAAGAATATATGAGAATGGTCAGAAATAACAGATGGCATCTTATAGAAGAATTGATATATTTCTAAATTAGGGGAAAATAAAATAAGCCGGAGAGAGAGAAAGATGGTATACTATCAATTAACAAGTTATGCTATTGTTATTTTTATATATCAGAGAGTTACTCTGAATTAAGTGAGGCTTCAGTGACTTTGAATATAACCACCTGAATTTAGAGACCATCTCAAGAATAGATTTGACACATTGAACACTAATGAGCAAGACCAAGCAAAGCGTTGAATGACATCAAGGGCCTCATACCTGAAGAAATAAAAAGGTCATTAAAAAGACAGGAAATAAAGAACAGACCAAAATGGATGTCAGAAAAGATTCTGAAAGTTGCTCATGAATATAGAGTAGCTAAAGCAACGGAAGAAACAATGAAATAAAAGAGCTGAACAGAAGATTTAAAAGGCAGCTCGAGAAGACAAAGAAAAGCATCACAATGAAATGTGCAAAAACCTTGAGTTAGAAAACCAAAAGGGAAGAACATGTGTGGCAATTCTCAGGCTGAAAGAACCGAAGAAAAACGCAAGCCTTAAGTTGCAGTATTGAATGGTTCTATGGCACAGTGGTTAAGCGTTTGGCTGCTAACCAAAAGGTCAGCAGTTCGAATCTACCAGCCGCTCCTTGGAAACTCTATGGGACTGTTCTGCTCTGTCCCATAGAATTGCTATGAGTCAGAATCGACTCGATAGCAAAGTTTTTGTTTTTCTTTTTATGGGCAAAATATTGAATATTGAAGAAAGCATCAAAAGAAGATAGAAGGAATACAGAGTCACAGCACCAAAAAGAATTGGTCAACGTTCAAACATTTCAGGAAGCAGCATACGATCCATAGTCAATGGTGTTGAAGGAAGAGGTCCGATCTGCACTGAAGGCATTGGCTAAAAACAAGACTCCAAGAATTGAAGGAATACCAATCGAGATGTTTCAACAAACGGACACAACACTGGAAGCACTCACTAATCTACGCCATGGAATTTGAAGACAGATACCTGGCCATCCGACTAGAAGAGATCCATGTTTGTGCTCATATGATTCAACAGAATGCATAAATTGTTGAACATATCATTAATGACACTTGCAAGTAAAATTTTGCCGAAGATCATTCAAAAGCAGTTGTAGCAGTACATCGACAAGGGACTGCAAGAAATTAAAGCCAGATTCAGAAGGGGATGTAGAAGGAGGGACATCATTAATGTCAGATGGATCCTGGATGGAAGCAGAGAATACCAGAAAGATATTTACCTATGTTTTACTGACTGTGCAAAGACGTTTGACTGTGTGGATCAAAACAAATTATGGATAACATTGTGAAGAATGGAAATTCCGGAACACTTAATTGTGCTCATAAGGAAACTGTACATAAACCAAGAGGCAGTCATTTGAACAGAACTAGGGAATCAGGAAAGATGTGTGTCAGGGTTGTATCCTTTCACCATACTTATTCAATCTGTACACTGAGCAAATAATCTGAGAAGCTGGACTATATGAAGAAGAACGTGGCAACAGGATTGGAGGAAGACTCGTTAACAACCTGCAATATGCAGGTGACACAACCTTGCTTAGTGAAAGTGAAAAGGATTTGAAGCACTTACTGATGAAGATCAAAGACTACAGCCCACAGTGTGGATTACAGCTCAACATAAAGAAAACAAAAATCCTCACAACTGGACCGATCAGCAGAATCATGATAAACAGAGAAAAGATTGAAGTTGTCAAGAATTTTATTTCACTTGGATCTACAATCAATGCCCATGGAAGCACTAGTCAAGAAATCAAACGATGTGTTTGCATTGGGCAAATCTACTGCAAAAGACATTTTTAAAGTTTTGAAAAGCAAAGATGTCACTTTGAAGACTAAGATTCACCTGATCCCAGCCATGGTTTTTCAATTGCCTCATATGCATGCAAAATCTGGATAATGAATAAGGAAGACCAAAGAATTGATGCCTTTGAATTATAGTGTTGATGACAAGTATTGAATGTACCATGGACTGCCAGAAGATTTAACAAATCTGTCTTGGAAGAAGTACAGCCAGAATGCTTCTTAGAAGCAAGCATAGGGAGACTTCATCTCACACACTTTGAACATGTTATCAGGAGAGACCAGTCCCTGCAGAAGGACATCATGCTCGGTAAAGAAGAGGGTAAGTGAAAAAGAGAAAGACCCTCAAGGAGAAGGACTGACACAGTGGCTGCAACAATGGGCTCAAACTTTGCAGGGATTGTGAGGATGGCGCAGGGCTGGGCAGTGATTAATTCTGTTGTACACAGGGTCACTATGAATCAGAACTGACTCAACAGCACCTAACAACAACAACCACCATCTTTGTGCCATTGAATTGCCCAGGACGGTTCAGAGCCACAAAGTTATTGTTTAAAGTGGTTAACTATAGAATCTGACATTATTTCTATCCTTGAAGGCATTGTTCTACCGTTGTTGTGTGCCCTCTTGTAGATTCCGACTCAAAGCAACCCTATAGAGCAGTGTAGAACTGACCCATCAGGTTTCCATGGAGCAGCTGGTGTATTTGAACTGCTGACCTGTTTGGTTAGCAGCTGTAGCTCTTAACCACTGTGCCACCAGGGCTCCCGGTGAAAGCATTAGGCTCTTTTTAAGGGTTGTCTCATCAGTGACATAAGGAGAACATTATAAAGTCCCAACAACAGTGTAAGGAGAAACAGAATTATTTACCTCTAATAACAGGGATTTAAGAATGATGCTTTTTTAAAGCACTTTTGGCAAGTGGGGGCTTTTTTTTTTTTTTTTTTCCTTTGTGACATTTGAGGTTGCTGCAGGTCACAAAATTTGCTAAGAGCCTATGGAGTTTGAGTATGAGTTTCTTGACTTCAAGCCAGTGTTTTTTTTCTCTGCCCTAACAGCCTCCAAGACACTGACATAGACTCTCTTCTTCAGATCTAAGAAAATGGCTCACTTAGTGGTACTTAGAGTTCTCAATACCTCACAAAGATTTACACTAACACTCACGAGAGATGTACAACATTTCAGCCAGTTACAGTTCTCAAGCTTGCAGGAAAGGGATACAGATTATTTTTCATTATAAAAAGGTTATAGCAATTATATATGTGATTAGAAAATATAAGGCAAGCATCTAGTATATGGATAAGCCCTATCTAATTGTAAGAATTTGTTGTCTGGCTACTAGAAAGTATTTGGGAAGCCATCTGGGAGTAAGTTATCACTGACGGTATTCCTCCTTGAGCAACATTCTCTGAATCAAATCTGATGTCAGTGTAGCTGTAATTTCTATATTCTTAAGAAAAAAAATGCTACTCAATGAATCAAGTTATAATTTAACTATGTAATAAAATCTGTATGGCTTCTTTTTCATCCTGGCTTACACAAAGTGGTAAATACGTACAAAATATTTGGCAACCGAAGCACTGATCTTCATCACATAGCTTATAAAGAAATAATAATTTCCACACTGGAACTCCTTGCAGTTAAATAAAATCATAAACAATCAGGGTTGAAAGAGACTTAGAAGTATTCAGTCAATTCTTTTTTTACCTGCTTGAATCTTGTGTACAACATCCTAAACAGGTGGCTACCTAGCCCCAGTGTTTAAAGCTCCAGCATCATTGACATCATTAGGCCCCTCATTCCTTTTTTTTTTTTACATAGTTTTTATTGCTGGAAACTTCTGCCTACTACTGAGTTTAAAAATACTGCACAATAATTTTGACCCATTTTGATCTAGAGATGCAACATCTCCTTCCTGCAATTGTTGTTGTTGCTATGTGCCCTTGAGTCAGTGTCAACTGATAGCCACCCCACGTGACAGACTAGAACTGCCTTGTTGTGTTTTCTTAGCTTTCATCTTTATGGAAGCAGATCACAAGGTCTTTCTCCTGAGGAGCATCTAGGTGGGTTCGAACTGCCAATCTTTTGGTTATCAGCCAAGATCATAACCATTGTGTCAACAGGGCTCCTTTTCTATCAATTATGAGTAGTTAAAATACTTTATGGATTTTGTCCTTTTGACTTATCCCAGTTACAGAAATATAAGGTTAATGACTACCGTTCAAAGCCCTAATTTCTCTAGACAACGTCATCAACAAACATTATCAATCTTAGATAAAAAGCTTTTGTTGTTTTAATGAAATCTGGTTGAAAGATTAAGTGAACCATTTCAACATATGCTAATAAGCTGCGAAGCTGTGGAATTTGATTGACAGTTTAAAACTACATTAATCTTGACCCACCCAATTTATTACTTTATTATAGAAAAAAAAAAAAAAGTCACTCAGAGTCCCTGGAAAGAGAACTAATTAAGAGACACTAAGAAATGGTGAGAACTCAATTAAACATGTTAATTTTTTTTTCTAAAGTTTATTTTTTATTGTTGAGAATATACACTAATTTAACATTTTCTACATATACAGTTTAGTGACATTGATTACATTCTTAGAGTTGTGCAATCATTCTCACCCTTCTATTCTGAGTTGATCCTCCTTCACTGACATAAACTCACTGCCCCCCAAAGTTCCTTTCTAATCTTTAGAGTCGCTTTTGTCAATTTGATCCCATACAGATGGTTCTTAAAAGAGCATAATGATCAAGGCAGAATTTTTTAATAGTTAAGCTGAACTATTGTTTGGTTTTATTTTTGGTTTAAGGTTTAAATATTGTCTCAGGGAAATAGTTTCAGTGCTTCATTCACCCTCGTCTTAGGCTAAGTTGTCTAGAGATGCAAAACCAACCAGTGAAGTGTGTAAATATGTATATAGACAGAGAGATTTATTTCAAGGAAATGGCTCATGCAGTTGTAGAAGCTGGAAAGTCCCAAGTCCATGGGTCAGGCTGGACGCTTCTCCTGATCACTGGTGAACACACTATGTACAGATTAGAGAGCAGGCCTTTTGCTCACAGGCTGTGGAGGCTGATGAATCCCAAGACTGGCTGGTAATCTGCTAGCTCAAGTCCCAAGAACCAGAGGTCAGAAGAACAGGAGCCAGCTGTAGGATCCAAAGCAAGCAAGAGCCAGTGAGCTTTGCCAGTAAGTCCACCTATATTGGATGCAGGCTACACTCCCAAGGAAACTCCCTTTCAACTGATTGACTGCTCATAACAGATCTCATCATGGAGATTATTACATAGCTAACAAACTACATCATAACTGTTAAACCACTGAGAATCATGGCCTAGCCAAGATGACACACAACCTAAACCATCATATCCTCCATGGTTCCAGAAGGTCTGGAATCCTTTAGAATTTTTAATTCTGTTTTGCATTTTCCCCCTTTTGATCAGAATTCTTCTTTGGAAACTTTGATCAAAATGTTCAATAATTGTAGCCTAGCACCATCCAGTTCTTCTGATCTCGTGGCAAAGCAGGCAATTGTTCATAGAAGCAATTAGCCATGCATTCCATATCCTCTTCCTATTCCTGATTCTACTTCTTCCTCTGTCTCTTCAGGTGAATAGAGATCAATTCTTGTGTCTTGCATGGCCACCTGCAAGCTTTAAGACCCCAGGCACTATGCAACGAATTAGGAGACAGAACGGAAGCACTAAACACATTATTAGGCCAATTAACTGGGATGTCCCATGAAATCATGATCCTTAACCTCCAAAACAAGGAACAAAATTCCATAAGGTGTTTGGTTGTATGTAAGCAGCCTCAGAAACTACCCTTTTTTTTTTTTTGCATTGTTGTATGTACATCTATCACATAATTTGCCAATTCAGCTTTTTACAGGGATTATTGTAATTGCTGTCAATAAGTTGTACACATGATAACATTTTTAAAATGCACCAGGGAAATCTAGATAGTGCTTAACTGAATAGAATATTTAAAAACTAGTTTGAGTCTATATAAGTACTCAATGAAAAATAAATTAATGTTTAATAACAGAAGAACTTAATAAAGAGGGCAAGCCCAGATAAAATTTAAAATAGGCAAAGTTTACTAAGTGACCCAAATCTCATTCAGGGACTGTCTTCTTGTGCTATCCCTGGGGGCCTCATTATAGCCCCTGGTCCTATGAGGCCCATATTCATTGCTACCATATTCCCATTCCTCCCCAAATCCCAAACTTTCTAGATTCTCCTTTGTCATGAAAATCCACTTGCTTCAAATTCTATTCTCCATGAGCCTCTGGTGAAGGTGAGGTGATCAGATACACAAATGGTTGCTAGTGTATTAATGTGGATAATGGCTGAAAATACATTACAATCTCTCAAACTTGAATGGATAGAGACTGGTTAATTAAACAACAAACTGACTAATTAAAGTTAAGAAAGTTTGATTACACAGGAAGAAACTTGAAGACTCCTGGCTTGTTTATAGCTCTGCTGGGGTGTAGCCATAGATGTCAGGGTGCTATAGAAGATAGTATATTTTAAAAGAGACTTGGAGACTGACCATTAATTATGTGAGTCAATTAAATAGAAATTTGTTAAGTGTGCTTCCAATGTATTATTTCCCTTAAATAAAATTCAGATTTTTACGTTTTTTCTTTCTACTTTTGCCAGAGGAATTAGATATCTAAAAATCTCTTGCATTACAGAAAAGACTCTGTAATGTAAGTGTGTGAGTATGTGTGTGGGTGTTGGATATGAAAAAGAAGGCAAAAATTCTGAGGAAAGTATCTTAAATGTTCGTCACAGTAGGCAGAAGAATGGTCCCTTAAAAATGTCCATGTCCTAATCTCTGGAACCCATGTGTTTTAGTTATCTAGTGCTGCTATAACAGAAATAACAAGTGGATGGCCTTACCAAAGAGAAATTTATTTCCTCACAGTAAAATAGGCTAGAAGTCCAAACTCAGGGCGTCATCTCCAGGGGGAGGCTTTCTTTGTCGCCTCTGGAGGAAGGTACTTGTTGTCAATCTTCCTCTGGTCTAGGAGATTCTCCATGCAGAAACCCTGGGTCCAAAGGACACACTTGGCTCCTGGCACGCTTTCTTGCTGGCATGAGGTCCTCCACTCTCTGCTCTCTTCCCTCACCTTTTATCTCTTGTAAGATAAAAGGTGGTTCAGGCCACACCCCAGGGGAACTCCCCTTACACTGGATCAGGGATGCGACCTGAGCAAGGGTGTTACATCACAACCTAATCCTCCTTAACAGAATCTAATTTTGCCTCATTGACGACAGGCAGAGATTAGGATTTACACATAGGAAAATCACATCAAATGACAAAATGGTGGACAATCACACAATACTGGGAATCATGGCCTAGCCAAATTGATGCACATATTTTTTGGGGACACAGTTCAATCCATGACATCATGAATACGTTGGTTATATGACAAAGGGGAATTAAGGTTATTGATGAAATTAAGGTTGCTTAATTTAATGAAGAGGATTTAAAGCACTTACTGATGAAGGTCAAGACCACAGCCGTCAGTATGGATCACACCTTAACATAAAGAAAACAAAAATGTTTACTACTGGACCAATAAGAAACATCATGATAAACAGAGAAAATACTGAAATTGTCAAGGATTTCATTTTTCTTGGATCCACGATCAAAGCCCATGGAAGCAGCAGTCAAGAAATCAAACCACGTATTACATTGGGCAAATCTGCTTGCAAAAGACCTCTTTAAAGTGTTAAAAAGCAAAGACACCACTTTGAAGATTAACGTGTGCTTGACCCAAGCCATGGTCTTTTCAGTTGTCTCATATGCATGCAAAATCTGGAGAATGAGTAAGGAACACCGAAGAAAAATTGATGCCTTTGAATTATGGTGTTGGCAAAGAATATTGAATATGCCACAGACTGCCAGAAGAATGAACAAATCTGTCTTGGAAGAAGTGCAACCAGAATGCTCATTAGAAGGGAGGATGGTGAGACTTCATCATCAGGAGGGACAAGTCCCTCAAGAAAGACATTATGCTTGGTAAAGTAGAGGGTCAATGAAAAAGAAGAAGACCTTCAATGAGATGGATTGACACAATGGCTGCAACGATCGGTTCAAACGTAGCAATGGTTGTGAGGATGGTGCAGGACCAGGCAGTGTTTCATTCTGTTGTACATAGGGTCACTATGAGTTGGAACCAACTTGATGGCACTGAACAACAACAACATTCTGGATATCTGGACGAGCCAAATGTAGTCACAAAAGTCTTTAAATGCAGAAGAGGGAGGAAGAAGAAGAGATGTGACTGTGGAAGAATGGTCAGAGAAGCTATGTTACTGACTTTGAAAATGAAGAAAGGGGGCTATGAGCCAAGGAATGCAAGAAATGTGGGCTGCCTCTAGAAACCGGGAGAAAAATAAATAAAACAAGGAAATGGTTTCTCCTGCAGAGCCTCTAGAAAGAAATGCAGCTCTGCTTGTCACCTTGATTTTAGCCCAGCCAGAACCCTGTTGGAAACCCTGGTGGCATAGTGGTTAAGAGCTATGGCTGTTAACCAAAAGGTCGGCAGTTCAAGTCCATCAGGGGCTCTTTGGAAACCCTATGTGGCCATTCTACTTTGTCCTATAGGATCGCTATGAGTCAGACTTTATGGCAATGGGTTTTAGTAGCCTGCTGGAAATTTTAACTAGCAAACTATAAGGTAATACATTTGTATTTTTTACGGTAATTTGTAAAGCAGCAATTAAAAAAAAAAAGGACACTCTTCAAATCCCCCAGAGTGTGTCTCATTCGCTTATGCATCGGTCTCTATTCCTATCACCTCAATTCCTGCCAGGAGCAATGAGTGTGCACAGGGAGGATGGGTGAGTGTTGGTGACCTTGAAACTATCTGTCAACACTGGAGAGGGATAGTAAAAGAGTATTCAAATAGGATCAAAGAAATTGTTTTCTGATCCCAGATTTCTTCTAACTAGATACATATCCAGTGACCTGACATTTTTGGGCTTCAGTGTCTTCTTTCTATATCACTATAAACTAGACCCATCTTTTTTTTTTATTATACTTAGGGACATCCTATAAGTTGTAAAGGTTTTTTTTTCTGGAACTCCCATGGGCCGCAAAGTGGAGCTGAATGTTGCAGGAATTAGAATACTAGCCCTTTCCCACACCATCTTCCCACTTTGTCTTTTCCAAATTATAGAAGCCTCATTTAAAATATGATTTTTCTCCTTGGGTTTCTACTTAAAAATTCTTTTAAGTAGGAGAATTGACTTATAAAAGTATAAAAGAAAAGTTGAAAAATGTCTGCATTAGATGTATTTTTAGGTCTCTCACAATTCTAAAATTCAGTACTTCTAATCAATGTCTGCTAATACATGACTCAATTCAGCAAGTGTTAATTGAATGTCATGGGATTTAGGATCATACCACTTTTCTTTAACATATTGTGAGCATTTTCCCATAATATTAAATATTCTTGGCACAGATGATTAATTCCTGTATGATATTCCATCAAGTGAATATGCCACAGTTTTTAACCATCACCTTGATTTTGTAAATGTAAGGTGTTCCAATTTTTTATTATTTTAAATGATGCTGAAATGGACATCCTTGTACATAAATCTTTGACTATACACCTGAACATTTCCTCTGGATTACTGGGGAGAAGTGTAATTATTCATGCATTTATTGCAGAAATGTTTATAGAAAGCTATTATGTGCCAGCAATTCTTCTATGATTGGGCATACAGTAAAGAACAACACGAAACCGCTGTCTTATAAAATACATATGATAAAATAATTATGTAATGTAATTTTAGGAATGACAATTGCTTTGAAAAAATTAAAGAAGATACTGGAATAGAGATAATGATTAAATAAATAGCATGAAGTGTTAAGATATGATACCTATTGCTATTCCAAACTTTTTAAAGCATGTACATTCTACACCTACAAAAAAATGTATGTGAATATTTCACACTGTACACCTCTTTTAGCATATCTTAAGTTAATAAACACCACTCAGTTTTGATTTAGAGTAGGTATCACACAAAAGACATTGTTCTAAGCCCTGGAGATTCTGCAGTAAACAAAGAAATGTTATTGCTCTCATAGATATTGCTATCTAGTGGATGATCTTTTCGTTATATTTTCCCAAATATTTCACCCCAATTTATCTTTTGTCTTTCAATTTTACTTATTTTTTAATGTTAAGAAGTTGTAAATCTTTATGTAATCAAATATATCAATATTTTTCGTAACTCTTTGAATGGTTTTACCAGTATTCCTATTACTCTCCCATTCCTTCCAGCTATACTAGCTTCCTTGTTTTTTGAAATGTACCAGTCATAGACTCACCTTAGTTCCTTGCATTAGCTGTGTCCCCCCGAGGGAAACTTTCACCTCAGGCTCCCTTCTCTATATCCCCATCCCCAGGAGTCTGCATGATTTATTCCTCATCTCCTTCAAGTCTTTATTCAAATATTACCTTCTCCATGAGGTTTACCATGGCCAGTTAATCTACAACTCTTAAACCATCCACACCTTATACTCCATAACTTCCAATCCATAGTGCTTGTCATCTACTATTATAAATTATAGGGGCCCTGGTGGTGCTGTGGTTAAGAACTTAGCTGCTAACCAAAATGTTGGAGTTCAAATCTACCATCAGTTCCTTGGAACCACTCTGAGGCGGTTCTACTCTGTCTTATTGGATCACTATGAGTTGGAATCGACTTGACAGCAATGGGTTTATTATAAGTTAAAATTTATATGTTTGTTTTTTTTCTTTCTTCCCCTACTAGAAAGGAAGTTCTGCAAGGGTAGGCATTTGTACAGTTTTGCTCACTTCTGTGTCCCCAGCATCCAGACCAAATCCCCTAGCCCTATATACATTTATTGAGTAAATTGTTAAAGTTCTTTCCTATCTTGAGGTGTGCAAAGATTTGCTTATATTTCATCATAATTTTTAGTTTTACATTTTAATTATTAAATTATTTATTTTGGTGTAAGGAGCTAGATAAGAGTCTCATATTTCTTCAACCTGATATAGTTAACCAATTTTTCAACATCATTTCTTCTCAAATCTTCCTTTTTCTACTGATTTGTGAAGCCAACTTAATCAAAATGTGCATTCTTACATAAACTAGGTTCTGATTCTGGGAAAACCAGTCTCTCAAGGCATTTTCAATGCTAAACAGTGTGTAGGATGTGTGCAAAAATTACAAGTAACACTATATGAATCCTATACATCTTATAGCACATATTAGTTCATTTAAGATCTAGTAGGTGTCTTCTGTAAGTCGCCATATCTCAGAAAGACATTTTCTCAGAAAACTTACATAAGTATGAAAAATAAAAACACTAGCTCCAGTTTGAATAGAGGACATTAATTAAATTATTTTGACCACTGCCCACAATTTTCTGAGTGTTTTGAAATTACCTTTTTCTGTAGATGGGAAATTTTGACTTCCAGGCTGCAAGGGGAAATTATTTCAATGGTTATTTGTCTTATTGTGTCATATAAAGCTATAAAACCCAATAATTTCCAAAAAGGCTTTAAGTGTCAGAAAACAGTCTATTTAAAGATTTCTAATTGCAAAGATTTTAGAGAAAAGAAAAGAAAAAAAAACTTATTTAGTTGAGCCATCTCTATACATTTAAAAGTAAATGCATAGTCCTTATATAAGAAAAATGTATTTCATTTTACTTTTATACAGGCTTAAAAAGCACCAACAACCCAGAGTATCACAAGATATACATAAGTCTCAGTAGACAGTCTTTAAAATAAATACAAAAGAATATTTATTTATAAAAGAAGAGAGCATGTATAAAGCTATCACATTTCTCTTGTCTAAATTTTCTTATAGTAGAACGGGTTCAATCATTCATATGAACTCTCTCATTCTTCATTCCATTTTTTAATGAGAAACCCTGAAAGAGGCTGCAAACAAAGGAGCAAATCTGAGCCATCTTGTTAGGGGTGGAAGTTTGCATTTGGAAAAATAAAGAAATTAATGATTTTTTTTTCTATGTAGAGTATTCCATATTTGGATTGTTTGTGCTTTTGATGGATTAATTCTACAGATATGGAAAGCATGTGTGGCACTTTCTCCTTCTGTCGAATCAATGGCCAATGGCACGGCTGTTTTTCATTGGCTAAGCAGGAATGAGGGTGGGACTCAAGGAAGAGCGTCCAAAAAGCAAATTACTAGCTGGAATGTGTGCAATGAGCATTTATATATGGCGTTTGGGGGGCCATAACCCAGCTACAGACTTAAAAACTACTCTTTGCATAAAGTGTACCTCCTACTTGTATTAATTGAAAGTGTAAATTGCTATAGAGAGGGCAGCATCTTTGGTGTTTATTTTTAACAGTATAAGATTTAAGAATGTAAGATTCCATCTCACTCATCTTCTCTTTTCATTTATCATGCATATTTACCACAGATTAAAAAATGGCAAAATTGGCAAAGTGACATGTACTCACTCTATAGAGTATACCATAGTGTGTAAACAATCCATGAGCATATTCAGAGAGTTGAAATTGATTCATATTTAATGTAAGTTATGCTCAATGGAGTTAGTAATAAAAATAACTGTCACTTATCATGTAAGCTCTTACCTTTATTTTAGATGTAGAAGTGAAATTTGAAACACCACAGTTGTTACATGATCTCATTTTTTTCTCTGCCCTTTCATAAGTTTGAATTCCAGAGAGCTAAGTTTTCTCAAAAAATAAAAAAAAGTGTGGTAGAAAATAGTACTATTAGTCAATATGAACTCAAACTAAACTCTAAACAACACTCAGCTCAAAACTTGCTTCCTCATCTCAACTTCTCAGAGCACATGGGCTGCTTTCAGTCTCATTGGAATAGTGACAGCAGCGTGATCTAACCAACCGCCTCCTTTCTGAAATTCAACTAATCTAACAACGTGCATTGCGCATCCTTAACAGAATACCATCATTCCCAAACTCAGAGCGATTAAAGGAAAAGACTAGCTTTCTTCTAATTCCTCTGCTTCACAAATGTATAACACACTCTCTGTAGAATTTCAAATAATTTGGCAACAATCACTTTATATCATTTTTTTTTTCTCCATCTGGTCTCCATATCTAGTGTTGCCAAATGGAGTGCTCCTGGTACAAGCAACAGGTCATATAAAATACAATCACAGCACCTAAGAGCACTAGCAGAATGTGTTCAACAAATACTTGTTAACTTGAAATGAAGTGATTTGAAAATCAGGTGGACTCTGAAGATTCCATTAGATGACACTTTCATGGCTGTGTTGTTGTTAGGTGCCATTGAGTCAGTTTCGACTCACAGTGACCGCATGGATAACAGAAAGAAACACTGCCCAGTCCTGCGCCATCCTCCCTATCCTTGTTATACTTGAGCCCATTGTTGCTGTCACTGTGTCATTCATTTCTTTGAGAGTCTTGCACTTTTTCACTGACCTTCTACGTTACCAAGCACAATGTTCTTCTCTGGGGACTGTTCCCTCCTGATAATATGTCCAAAGTATGTGAGACGAAGTCTCGCCATCCTTGCTTCTAAGAAGCATTCTGGCTGTACTCCTTCCAAGACAGATTTGTTCGTTCTTTTGGCAGTTCATGTTATATTCAATATTCTTCACCAACACCGTAATTCAAAGGTGTCAGTTCTTCTTAGGTCTTCCTTATTCATTGCCCAGCTTTCACATGCGTATGAGATGATTGAAAACACCACGGCTTGGGTCAGGCACACCTTAGTCTGCAAAGTGCCTTCTTTGCTTTTCAAGACATTAAAGATGTCTCGTTTTCTTGTTTTGTTCAAACGACTTCCTCTTGATCTATGTACATGTTCTTCATGAGCACAATTAAGTATCCTGGAATTTCCATTCTTCACAATGTTATACATAATTTGTAATGATCCATACAGTTGAACACCTTTACATAGTCAACAAAACACAGGTAAACATCTTTCTAGCATTTTCTGCCTTCAGCCAGGATCCATCTGACATCAGCAATGACATCCCATATTCCACGTCCTCTTCTGAATCCAGCTTAAATTTCTGACAGTTCCCTGTCGATGTACTGCTGAAACTGCTTTTGAATGATGTTCAGCAAAATTTTACTTGCCTGTGATATTAATGATATTGTTCTATAATTTCCTAATTCTGTTCAACCACCTTTCTTTGGAATAGGCATAAATATGGATTTCTTCCATTTGTTGGCCAGGTAGTTGTCTTCCAAATTTCTTGGCATAGAGGAGTGAGTACTTCCAGTGCTGCGTCTGTTTGTTGAAACATCTTAATTGGTATTCCGTCAATTCTGGGATCCTTTTTTTTTTTTTTTTGCCTGTGTATTCAGTGAAGCTTGGACTTCTTCCTTCAGTACCATCGTTTCCTAATCATATGCTACCTCCCGAAAAGATTGAATGCCAATCTTTTTGGTACAGTGACTCAGTATATTCCTTCCACCTACTTTCGATGCTTCCTGTGTCATTCAGTATTTTACCCATAAAACTCTTCAATATTGCAACTCAAGGCTTAAATTTTTTCTTCAGTTCTTTCGGTTTGAGAAATGCCAAGTGTGTTCTTCCCTTTTGGTTTTCTAACTCCAAGTCTTTGCATATGTCATTATAATACTTCGTTTTGTCTTCTTGAGCTGCCCTTTCAAATCTTTTGTTCAACTCTTTCACCTTAGTATTTCTTCCGTTCACTTTAGCTACTCAACGTTCAAGAGCAAGTTTCAGAGCCTCTTCTGACATCCATTTTGGTCTTTTCTTTCTTTCCTGTCTTTTGAATGACCTCTTGCTTTCTTCATATATGATGTCCTTGATGTTATTCCATTGACTCATGTGGTCTTACATCATTAGTGTTCAATGCGTCAAATGTATCCTTGAGATTGTTTCTAAATTCAGGTGGGATATACTCAAGGTCATACTTTGGCTCTCATGGACTTATTCTAATTTTCTTCAGCTTCAACTTGAACTTGCATAGGAGTAATTGATGGTCCGTTCAGCAGTTAGCCACTGGCCTTGTTCTGACTGATGATACTGAGCTTCTTCATTGTCTCTTTCCACAGATGTACCTGATTTGATTCCTGTGCCTTCCGTCTGGCAAGGTCCACAAGTATAGTCGTCATTTATGTTGTTGAAAAAAGGTATTTGCAATGAGTAAGTCCTTAGTCTTGCAAAATTCTATCATGTGATCTCTGGCATCATTTCTATCACCAAGGCCATATTTTCCAGCTACTGATTCTTCTTCTTTGTTTCCAACTTTCGCATTCCAATCACCAATAATTATGAATGCATCCTGAATGCATGTTTGATCAATTTCAGACTGCAGAAATTGGTAAAAATCTTCAATTTCTTCATCTTTAGCCTTAGTGGTTAGTGTGTAAATTTGAATAATAGTCATATTAACTGGTCTTCTTTGTAGGCGTATGAATATTATCCTATCACTGACAGTGTTATACTTCAGGATAGGTCTTGAAATGTTCTTTTTGACAATGAATGTGATGCCACTCCTCTTCGAGCTGTCATTCCTGGCATAGTAGACCATATGATTGTCCAATTCAAAATGACCAGCTAATACCAGTCCATTTCACCAGTCCACTAATGCCTAGGATAGCGATATTTATGCATTCCATTTAATTTTTGACAATTTCCAATTTTCCTAGATTCATACTTCCTTTTCTCCACATTTCAATTATTAACAGATGTTTGCAGCCGTTTCTTCTCATTTTGAGTCATCCCACATCAGCAGATGAAGGTCTTGAAAGCTTGACTCCATCTACGTCATTAAGGTTGACTCTACTTTGAGGAGGCAGCTCTCCCTCTGTTGTATTTTGAGCGTCTTCCAAGCTGAAGGGTTCATTTCCCTGCACTACATCAGACAATGTTCTGCTGCTATTCATAAGGTTTTCACTAATTTTTTTTTTTCAGAAGTAGACTACCAGGTCCTTCTTTCTAGGCTATCTTAGTCTGGAAGCTCAGCTTAAACATGTACACCATGGGTGACCCGGATGGTATTTGAATACTGGTGGCATAGCTTCCAGTATCACAGCAACACCCAAGCCCCCACAGTATGACAAACTGACAGACATGTGGGGGACACTTTTATTAACTAAGTGAAAATATAAAAGAATCAGAATTTCAAACAAAGTGATTTTCTTCTGACATGAGGCCTGTAGCAGTTTGAACCATATAAATGTTTGCCAACTATATCATATTTAATTATTTGAATCTGCGATCTCATAAAAAATTTCACCTGAGATAATTCACATGGATCGTTGAAGCTTGACGTTGTTTTTTTTTTTTTTTTTTCTTTTCATAGAACAGAATCTGCAGTATCCTGGATCCGGGTTAGGCAGAAGTGAAAATATGTCCATACCTGATAGAAATTGTTATTTTTGTGTTCAAGGCAATGTACTTTTCCACCTTATTTCATGGTGTTTATTACCTAAATTATTTTTCAAGTGATCATTTGTCCACACCATGGGTAAAACATAACCAAGAGACTAAACCTCTGAGTGTGTGTATATGTACGTAAATATGTGTGTGTCTTTGTGTGTGTGTGTATATGTGTGTGTGAGAGAGAGAGAGAAATTCTAATTGGTCTAAAGCATCTTAGACACTTATTTTTAAAAATTTTTTCCATAAAGAATATTTTATGAGGTTCATCTAAGCAATAGGTAATATTCTTTAACATCTTTGGAACAAAGCAGAATATTTTTCCAAGGACATAGACTACTTGGCACTAATCTCCCCCTGTATCCAGACACACGGTAGCACACAAACCTGCTGAGTGCTTTTATTCACCCTGTAAACCTGACAGATGTGATCCCAGTGAGGTTCCGCCATATTCCACAGCTGAGTGGAGCCCATATGTTACTGAAAAAAGAAAAAGAAAAGAAGAAGATTAATTCAGTTGTCAACCTAAGTAATTGGGGTTGCACTGCCACCCTCCATAGTCTGCATGGAAGCTAGCCATTTTCTTAATTATTTATAAAAAGAAATGGGGCTCAACACCAGCAATATATTTTTCACAGTGTGTTTACCCCTGTGGCTCTTTACATCGTATTCAAATGGGATGATAAGGCGCAGACTGGTGTCGTAATTGCACAACCTAAAGAACTTGCTGGATTTATAGACAGATAATGGATAGATCCAGAGTTCAAGGTAAAGATAGAGAAATACTTAAATCTCTAAAAGTCATTTTGTTTCCCTTTGCCAGAAGCCGTGACAGAGAAGGAAGAGAAGTCCTGAGGGTTGTGCTGTCCATTCTATGCTCTGGGCCACATTCTGTGTGGCTCAGAGGATGAATGCTTTTAGCTTGATGTATCAACCAAGTCTACTTTGTTCTGAGGATCCACGTGAAAATCAGATAATATTTGTGACCTTGATTTATAAATTGTATAGGTCACAAAAATGCTGTATAAGGCATTGTTTTTGTTAAGACTACCCTTGCTCTCTGATGGATAAATGGTGCAGCAATTTGATAATAGACTCACTAGTAAAGAACTGATAGGTAATATGTTTTATAAAGTTAATTTGAATATGAAGCATTTTTATACAGAGCAAATCAGTCTACCATCTTCCAAAAGTTTTATATAAATAGAGCTGAAAATGAACACTAGATGCTATAAAAAGTAGATAAGTTACAAATAGAAATGCAAATGAAGTGCAAAAATTCTAAAATGGGAAAATATCTACCTGGGATTGTTCTAGTAAGTCTGGCTCTTGGCGTTTGCTTTTCTTTTTGTAAACAATTGCGTTGTTTGACAAAGTCTTTTTTCTTTTTGCTTCATTTTAAAATAAAATGTCCCTCCCTAATACTTAGTAAGGTAAGTGAGTTTTGTACAGTGGTAAAAGCTGCAAGAATTTTAAGAGATAATGTTATAATGCAGAAATTAAGTTATTACTAAATCATATTATTTTAAACTGTCTAGTGTGGCTATATGTGTATTATGTATACATAGTGAATAGATTATATATAAAAATGTGTTTGTGTATCTCCCACATACACACAGACACAAACATGTAGATATCTGGTGGGTTTACAATCAAGTGATTAAAACTGTTTTGCTGAATTAAATAGCAGTTAATAAAAATAATTACTCAAGCCATTTGCAATAGTGCTTTTTTAATACCTTTCACGAAATAATATTCAGAGCCTTAGAAGAGAGCTAATGTTTTGCCCATTCTGAAAATAAGAACATTAGCATAGCTTTTCTGCATAATGCCATTTGATTAAAAGCACCATATTGAAAATCAACTGATCTACTCTTTTTAGCTATTATAGCAACCTAACAGTCTGAATTTTCCAATCGATTACAAACAAGTTAATTAATGAGATAGATTAGACATATTCTCCTCAAAAGTCATCCATTTAGAAATCATAAGCAGACAAGGCCTCTATCTAGATATAGTGAATCAGATTACTCAGTAATTTTTACAACAAGACTGCCCAATCACCCATCAGTGCTTGAATTTTCGCTAATGCATAATCATCTCATGATTTTCTAGCATATGGATGAATGCTTTAAGTAATGGACAGCTCGCTGCCTCCCCAGGAAATCTATTTTATTGTTAAAAATCCTTAGTTTTAGAGAATAGAAGTTTTGAATAGCCAAAGTATATATCTCCGTAAATACTATCCACTGTCATCTTTGTACATCTTTAAAAATATATATTGATAAAAGCTATGTATAGGTATGATGAATTAACTGCCTTTTTTCAGTATAATATGTACACTTGAATTTATCTCATTGGGAAAATTACTTGTAGTTCATTGGAGCAGCTGTACTGTAGACCTGTTTGACTTTAGACCATTTAAAACCTGTCAAAGTCCTGTTCACAGTACAGATCTGCTCATGTTTGAGGGGAAAAAGCGATCTATTGCTTATTGGTTCATGACAATAATGAAGAGTGACTCTCCTCTTCTGTAGATAAATAAGCAAGACGTGTACACATTAACAGTGCATCCTAAAAATGTATGGACTTTTGAGTAAAGCCAACTCTTTTGGGTTTTTTTTACAGCATCTTATCCTTGGGACACAGAGATGAATCTGTGATTTTTGTAAAAGAGCAATTAAGGACAGGGTACATTTTGACAGAACTAGAAACTTCCCTACCTCTGACCCTGAGATTTAATTGTTGGGTCAAGCCTGTCAAGCCATATGCCCTTCTCCTTAGTAAGAGTTCTATTTCAGGAAGTTCCTAAAGT
Source organism: Trichechus manatus latirostris (assembly GCF_000243295.1). Taxonomy (NCBI): domain Eukaryota; kingdom Metazoa; phylum Chordata; class Mammalia; order Sirenia; family Trichechidae; genus Trichechus; species Trichechus manatus. Next base: position 5,310,564 of record NW_004443940.1, read on the forward strand.
CTATAAACTAACTCCTAGGGGACCAAGACCATAAACTGGAGCAAAGGATTCAGTTCAGACTAAAGTTGGTTCCTTATCTATGTGCACCCGCACACACACGCATACACACACACACACCAGAATAGGATGAGGCTGAGTCAAGATCCCTGAGGAATTCCACTATAAACTTCTCTCCTTGTGCATATATCTATTAATCAGCACCATTTTGATGTCAACAGTAAATAAGACTAATCTATTTCATAAACTGACCTTAGAATTTATCTGTTTGTTTTATCATTGTTAGGTTGCATCTGGTTAGCATACCTGGAAATAATATTTTGGAGCTGTGTTCATGTTTTTTATTGCCTGAAAAAGGTCAAATAACAAACATTATGTGCTCTTTGAAGGTTCGAATAGTTCACCTACAAACTCTCTCTTTATGGCACCATGCTAATTAATGCTATAATTTTAAAATTAATGGTATCAGAGGTTATCTAAGATTATTAGGTTATTAGAGATTTTCCACCTATACTTAAGACAATAATCACTTCAAAAAAGTCCCTCTCTTTTGAAAAATCTTCCTTATCATTTGGATGTGACTTGCAAGAAATATAATTCCTTGTAGGTCTTATGAACAACATATACTTGAATTTATTTTAAAGGTGAAGTGTGAGAATATTTTGTTTCTTCTGATACAAAATGTAACTAATTGATGTTCTGAATTAAATAATAGAATAATTTATTTTTTTATTCTCATTTGATGGTTGATTGATTAATTCAAGCTCCATGGAATTTTCCTTTATCTTTTAGTCTACTGATTATTTTTTCTTCGTGTTGGGCTAATAATTTGCCTGGTATTATTTTATTGCTTTATTTGTGGTTACCATTATAGTCTTAAAAACAAACACATATTCATTATTTCAAGAATGTTGAAGTTTCTCACGTCTCTTTTCAGTTAAGATGAAAAATTAATATGCTTTAAATTTTCTCCAATTGTTTATTCAGTTTTTGTTAAAATAATGTGATATTTTAAATTGAGGCTTTTCAAAACATTTTTAATACTTTTCTAATAATAGTAATATTAATCTGAATTATACAGAAAAATTTAAACTTGTCCACCAAATTAATATCCTCTGCTGATACTATTTTGATACCTGCAAATAAATCATTACTTTTTAGTATTATATTGATTGTGTTGTTTTGTGCATGAGAAAGTTATACAGAACACATATATGCAAGTATATAAGTTAAAAAGAAAAATACACGTGTATGTGCACATACAGATACACGTATACTCACAAAGAAAGATCACATAGAATCTTTGATTTTTCTCTGACATAGAATATTTATTTTCCATCTCATAACTTTTCCTTGTAATTTTAAACTACTCTTTTTAGGAATCTGGTTGATTATTTCAAGTAAGAGTTAATGGACATAGTTTTCTGCATCTAACCCAAAAACTCATTACCATTGAGTCGATTCTGACTCATAGCAACCCTATAGGACAGAGTAGAATTGCCCCGTAGGGTCTCCGAGGACCAGCTGGTAGATATAAACTGCCAACCTCTTGGTTAGAGCCATAACTCTTAACCACTGCACCACCAAGGCTCTACTTTCTGCATCTACTTTGGTTTATTCAGTTAATGTTAATTTTAGAAAAGGATCAGCAACTTTTTGCTATAAAGGACCAAATAATAAATAAATATTCTCTGTTTTGTGGGCCAGAAAGTTTCTGTTGTGACACCTCATCTATAACATTGTAGTGTGAAAGCAGCCATAGACAAACGAATAAGTGTGGCTATGTTCCAATAAAACTTTATTTATAAAACCTGATACAGGCCAGGTTTGGTCCATCAGCCATAATTTTCCAAACTCTGCTTTAAAATATGTTTTAATTCCTTTCTTTCCCCATTTCAACCTGATTTTCATTGGAAGAGAGTACCAAATGCTGAGATTTCCAAAAAATGTTGTGCCTGTTTCTCTGACATTAAAATTAAGTAATGGCCCTCTAATTGTGGTTTTTAATATCTTTCTGTACTTCTGAGACAACTTGGAATACATCAGTAAGAAAGACTCTTAATAATCCCCAAAGCATTCCACTGGAATGTCATTACAGTGTTTCTTACCACAGTTCCTTCTAAGTCAATATTTGCCAAAGAGATTTCTGGGGAGCACTAGTCCTTTAAGATGCTCCTTGAAAAATGACTTGGGAGATAAATGTTTTGGAAATGGTGCATACTTCATCTCCCTCATGGAAGGCAACAGTGAATATTAAAAATACTGTGACTTTTTGAGATTAAAAATACCCAGCTTTTCCTAAATGTATTCCATTTTAAATTTCCCCTTTACTCACTGATTTTTCTTTTCCCATTAACATTCTGTGGTTTCTTGGAACATACTTTGGGAATTTATGACATACATCGTCTTTAGGTTTGGCAAAACAATTGCAATTTGCATTTAAATCAGTTTTGAGAAGACCTAAAATGGGCCTGTTAGCTCTTCCTAACATCTCCTCTAGAAGTAATAAAGGCAGTTCAAGCATTAGTATGTTTACATCATGGACCTGACAGCAATTTGGTAGCAGAACGAGACACCTAGGGCTTGGGGCATGCAACGGCTGTGCTACCATCAGTAACTAAAAAACTAGTTTAAAAAAAATAATAAAATCTAAAAATGGAGAAGAACATAACCAGAATATGTATTTGGCAAGCAGAGAATATAAAACCAGCTTATAATTTTGTACCTGAAAGGGCAAGATGAGAATGAGAAATGCAACCCAAGGAACAACTTCTCAGGCCAAAGAGGCTAGCTAGAGAATGGAATATGGGGTTGGGTTCATGGTTAGAGAACAGAGCTGTTGGTCTGGACATCAAGAACAAAGATTTAAAATAAGAATGGAGACCTCCTTAGTGTGAGTTTAGGGATTGCAAATTTATTTGTCTTATTTTTGATGTTGTTGGTTAGAGTGAACCAACAAATGAACGTGATACAACCATGGCATAGTTAAGTGTAATTGATGACTATCACAGTCATAAGTTATATTTGACCATGTTTTCAATTATTGCCCACACAATCTTACATAACTATTTTCTTGTGTTCTCCTGTCTAGAACAAAGTCTCAAGGAGAGATTTTGGCTCTTTTTTGCAAGACATACAGGAATATTCAATATTTAGAAATGAAAGAGAGGGTCATGAGGAATAGCTGGGAAAGTATACTAAAGGCCATGATGACAGTTATACAACATGTGCCTTAAACTGTAGGCTGTTTAAAGCTGAATATCTAGATACCTCTTGCCTCTCCATTACTGCAGTACTCAAAGTGTATCCCAAGATAAGATAGTGCTGTATAATCTACATGGAGCAGGTAAAGAAGGCCAAGATTCTTACTGAGAATAAAGGAAGAATGGATGGACAAGATCTCTATTTCTAAATGATTAAAACTTTGCCAGTGAAAGAGCTATTATGTCGTCTCCGAGCTGCCACTATAGACAGAATTGGGTTGAGTGGATGGCTGTTACTTCGAGACAGGTTGAAGCTAAACAAAATAATTAACTTTCTAATTTCTAAATAATATTTGTCAAGTGATAAAATAGGATTTTGATTTCCCTGCCACCAAAGACTGGATAGCCACTTGACAGCAATGTTGCAAGATAGCAGTTATTCTGATGATGGTAGAGCTCGTCCTGGCATGACACCAGCCTCACCTCCACTCATTATTTCTCTTAACTAGGTGTTATTATTGTCAAAATTACTACCAGTCCAATATTCTCTACTGATTTCACGTGCTCTTACAGGGGAAATTATATTCATAGATAGTAGTAGCTGAGACGATGTAGCCAGGATTGAATCCCAACCCTCCTATTAGCAGCTACCCACTCTGGGCAGGTTACTCCTCTGCTTCAGTTTCCTATAAAATGGAGGTGATAACTCTGAGGGTTTTCATAAGGATAAGAAGAGGTGATACATAAAAAGCACTTAAAACAGTGTCAGAAACATGATCGGCTTTTTTAATAGACATTACTATTATTTTTATTATAATCATTATACGATTCTAAAGATGTATGTATATATGTACGTACGTGTGCATGTGTGTGGTGTGTGTGTGTATCCCCCCCCCGCAAATAACCACTAGAAGTTAGAAGTTATCTTGTTAAATATTATCTATTGACTGAAGCTTCTTACTATTGGAAATTAACCACAAGAGATGTCAGTTTCAATTTAACTCTCCTATAAACGTTTTAAAGCATTTCCATTTTAAGAGATTATTACACTACCTCTTCATATAATAACTGAGACTGAGTTTAAATGCATCACCATTCATAAGTGAGAATGGTAATTTTGTACATGGACATATGCGTGTGTGTATGTTTAGGCATTAAGGTTAATTTTGCTTCAACATAAAGGATCTGAATGCTTTGAGAAAATGTAAAATAATATTGGGATTATAATTTTTGAAATTTCGATAGAATTTTCCTGTAAAACTTTTTAGGACTGGAAATTGTTTTTATGGCATAGTTCTGTGTATAAAATGGAATTTTCTCCATTTAAAATAAGAACAGTTCTGATTAAGCTTTTTAGTTATACTGGAGTCTATTTTAGTAAATTGAGTTTTCCTAGGAAATTATCCATTTCATCTATCAAAGAAGTAGCTTATGATTGTATTTTAAATTTCCTCATTTTCAACTGTTATTATCCTCACGTCATTTCTTATTGTATATACTTGTGTTTTTTACATTTTTACTTGTATTTTATCTATTTTTTTAGAATTTTGTGAATAATTTATTAATTCTGCTCATTGTTTTCCTTTATACCTCATTAATTTATGTTATGATGACTATCTCAAAGGCTATTGTTTGGTGTAAGTTATTATTGTATTTCTAGTCTTTGAATTGGAAATTAATTTATGCTTTGTTCTTTTAATTTATTGATACAATGATTCATTGCTATGAATTTTCCTTAGTCACTGCTATAACTATCCCATTATTTCTAACAGGCAGTGGCTTTTTATCAGTATTGTTAGAAAGTCTGCAATTTTCGCTCATGGTTCTCTCTTTCCACTAGAGGTGATAGTCGTTGCTGTTGTTATTGCTGTTTTTGTTGTTAGTTGCCATTGTGTTGGTTCTGACTCATGGTGACCTTGTGTACGACAGAATGAAATGCTGCCTGGTCCTGTGCCATCTTCATGATCATTGGTATATTGAGTCCATTATTGTGGCTATTGTGCCAATCCATCTGAAAGAGGTTTACCTTATTTTTGCAGACTTTCTACTTTACCAACCATGATGTCCTTTTCTAGCTATTGGTCTTTCCTGATACGTCCAAAGGAAGTGAACTGAAGTCTCCCCATCCTCACTTCTAAGGAACATTCAGGTTGCGTTTCTTCTAAGATGGATTCGTTTGTTCTTCTGGTAGTCCATGGTAAATTTAATATTCTTTGACAACACCATAAATGAAATGCATCCATTCTTCATCTGTCTTCCTTTTTTATTGTTCAGTTTTTGCATACATATGAGGCAATTGAAACGACTATTGCTTGAGTCAGGCACAACTTAGTCATCAAAGTAACATCTTTGCTTTTTTAAAAGTTTAAAGTAGACTTTTGCAGCAGAAATCACTAACGATAACTTTTTCTCCATTTATCGTGATGTTATTGGTTCAATTGTGAAGATTATGTTTTCTTCACATTCAGGCATAATCTATACTGAAGGCTGTAGTCTTTGACCTTCATCAGTAAGTGCTTCGAGTTGTTTTCTTTAGGCAACAAGGTTGTGTCATCTGCATATCACAGCTTGTTAATGAGTCTTCCTCAAATTCTGATGCTGTATTCTTCTTCACACAGTTGTTTCACAGATTATTTGTTCAGCATACAGACTGAAGAAGCAAGGTGAAAGGATACAACCCTGCCACACACCTTTTCCGATTCTTAACCACTCAGTATCCCCTTGTTCTGTCTGAATGACTGCCTCTTGATTCATGAACAGCTTTCACATGAGCACAATTAAGTGTTCTGAAAGTCCCATTCTTCACAATGTTAACCGTAATTTATATACGGTTTTATTAAATTTATTACATTCTCTTCTTATTACAATCAGTTATTGTTTTATTGTTTCTAATTTATGGAACTTACTGGATTTTATGTTTAACCTATTGCGGCCAATTCTTATGTCTGTTCCATTTATGCTTGAGAAGAAAATGTGTTCTCTGATATTAAGATGGTAATTGTCCTTGACTTATTCAAGGATAAATAAGCCCTTAATCAAGGATAAGTAAGGATTCCCATGATCAGCACTATCATGAAACTTTGCTCATGCAATAAAACCAATAAAGGAGAGAAGACTAGTGAATATGGAGAGAGAGGAGACACACAATTGCACACTCTCACACACATACACACACACACACAACTAGAGAGAGAGAGAGCGAGAGAAAGAAATCTTTGTTTCGAAATTATATGTTTTTGCATTTGGCTTTGTCCATCTCTTTATATTCAGACTCTTTGAATGACTTCATTTTAGGTATTTCCCTTTTATATAACATAGAGTTGAATAATACCTTGCAAGCCACAGGAAAATATTTTTAATTGGTAAATTAATCTCTCTTACATTTGTGACTGATACGCTTTCTCTAAGATCTTCATAGTATTTTTACATAATATTTACTGTATGCATTATACCCTATATGTGACGTTTCTTTCACTGTGTTTTTACTCCCTTTTTTGTATTACTTTTGAGATTGGAAAAGGTCTGTATTGTGTTTCTAATGGTTACTTTTACGATAATACCTTTTTCAGTACTTAGGTTTCTACATTTTTTTTTTTTCCTGATGCTAAGAGTCTAGTATTTTTCAATCTCTGGCACTATTGTTTCATCATGTTTAAATTATATGCTCTCTGTCCCACACATAGCCTTTGCAACAATGAGCTTATTCTACTTTCTCCCTTCTCCTCCAATTTATTAGTTGAATTTTTCATATCTTTTCAGGATATCATATCCACATATGGTTCCACTTTGTTCTCACTTTGCTTTTAGACCTAGTTCTGCTATTAAATTTCATTTACTACTCATCATTAGTCCTTTTACCAATGTTCTCCATTATCTATCTGATGGAAGGATCTCAGCATCAAGCAGATTCTTCTAGAGGAGTTTTGAGATATATGCACTGCATTCTTGCATGTCTAAGACTATTTTTCAAAAGTCTTGAAACCTGATAGAAAGCATGGCCAGATAAAACAAAAGTTCTCCGCTTACACTCTATCTCCTTAAGGTTCTCAAAAATGGTGCTCCACTATTGTCTTGTTTTGGATGTAGCCATTGATAAATGTGATGCAAACTTGATTGTCTTTCATTTGTAAGGGAAATGATCTTTTCGCCTGGAGGTCCAGAAGATATTTTCAGTCTCTAAAGTTTAATAATTTTATACTTTGAAGTTGACCATTCTGACTAAATCTGCCAGGCACAAAGTGTTCTCTTTCGGTATATATAGGTTCAGGATATTTTTTTCATAAAAAATATCTTAAATTATAACTTTAAGTATTAATTATGTTCCAGTTATTTCTTTTCTTTTTTAGAGGTTCAGATAATATGTATGGTGGATCTTCTTTACCTGTCTTCTATATCTTTCATTATTTCTTAAATCCTGTTTATTTTATTCTCACTTTGACTATTTTCAATGTTCTCCTCGATATACCTAATTATATCTTCAGTCAAACTTATTCTTCCTTGAGCACCTTATAATTTACTTTTCATTTCTGAGATTATTTTATTTCTTTACTTTCATCCCTGAGTTCAGTCAACTCTCAATTCAAATCTCCTTTTATTGATTTATTTATTTTGTTTATTGCTGTTCTACATTTCAATATTTCATATGAATGTTTTACATATAAAATGTTTGTTTAATGATAACATTTTAGGTGCTATATCACAATTTACCTGTGCTTTCATTGTTGGATTCTTAGTAAGAATTGTCACCAGCTGTAATACTTTCGTTCATATTTTTGTTTTTTCTTAAAGTAAGTTTGTAAGGATATAGTCTACATCCTCTTTTGGCTTCTGAATTAACTTTTGATAATTAAATTCTCTGAACATGTAGAACAGAATATTAAAATGGGCAGGACATATCTTTTAATTTCAGTTCACATGTGAAGCTTTGGCTTGTGCCTGTTTGAATTTTTAACTTGTGGAGTAATAATCTATGAATTAAAAACACTGCTGGATCTGAAATCAGGAGACCCAGACTCTAACTTCCATTCAGGGCTAGACAGCTAACTGTGTGGCCTTTTACATTTACCAACCTTGGCAGTCTCAACGTACAATTACTGGATTGGCCTGGTGGGTGATGAGATCCAGCTCCTGAATCTAAGATTCTGTCTTGCCTTTGGTAGTATGTGTGCTATAGTTATTTCTTTTCATTGATCTCGGATGGAACATTCACCGGCAAATGACCTCAGATCTTTTTTCTCTTTACACAACTCCCTGGATATCCCTGCAGTCATCCATCTCCGACCAGGTCACAGGACAGAATGCCCTGAGGTGAACAGTGGTTCAATACTTGCAGCCATGGCTTGCAAGTTCTTGATGACTCACTTTTACAATCATTCTCTCTCAACCTCTCTCTTCTCTTTCTCTTTGTTCTCTCTCTCTGTCTCTCTCTCCTTTTTCTCCCTTGTCTTTTATTTGTCTCTTTTCCTCTCCTGCATGAAAGAAACACAAAGAAACATGGAAGCGAGAATAACTGTTCTGTTATTTAAGCGTCTACCGAGAATGGCAGCAGAGGCCACTGCTCAGGTTAAAGCACAATCCTTTTGCCTGCCTGCCTCCTTGCTAATTGGATCATCAGTTAACTTGATCTTCCATTTGCTTCAATCAGCATCCTTGGATCTTTAAAGCCAAATTATTTTTATATATCTGTTGACAGATTTCCGGTCCATCTTCACCACTTTCATCTCTTAAAATCACATAAATCAAATACTAAGCACTAATGTTGATTTTTCACTTTAATCCCAATGAAAAGGAAAGACATAATTCAAGCAAGGGCTCTTCTCATTTATTTTCTATGAGACTATACCCACAAAGAGCAATATTTTGATGTCTATATAGAAATAGTTACTCCTCACAATCAATATCTGGTTTCTAGATTTAAGCGATCACTTGCTAATAGGTGTGTGGCGAAACATTTTCCAAAATCCAAATAGAAATAAAAGCTATAATTTATAAACGGATAAGTAAAATAATGATTAAGATAAACTTATTAATTTTACAGCAATTGTATAGTTAATCTAACCAAAGCAAAGATGAAGAAAGTTTCGCACCATGCTTCCATTAAAACACGCTCACACACGTCAATTTATGGTTTATTTCAATTCTTGATAAAAGTTGTTTTGCCTTATCATTCTAATTCAGAGTTAAAATGGAAATAGTGTCCTGGGGTATTTAAGTACATAGGCTTCCTTAAGCTGAAATGTTGTTGAAATATACCGATTTTATATAGAAATATTAAGTTTCTGACATGGCTTTATTGCAAAATTTCATCTGCTATTTTTTCCCTTAAAAAAGAGAAAGTAGAATGTGTCAAATATATATGCATATAAATAAAAGGTATTAAAAGTTGCATTGTTTGTCAATCTATTACTGACTTGGATTGGTGGTGGTTTTGTCAAATATTTATATCTATCAAGTTTTTCCTTTTGATTCTTGGCATTGGTGTAAGATTTAGAGAAAAAGTCTCCTGTATACATAGAGAAAATGTCAAATTATATTAAACTTGGCATTAAAATGTTCTAATATTTTATACATTTATTTTACATCATACTGCTTTTACCCTCTTAAACTTATTGTGGCATATGGTTCTACATAATCATTTTCTTTGCTGTTAATGAGTAATATAAGTAATTAAAAACCATTTTAAAATAATTATTACTTTTCTGGTGATAAGTTATTTGCTTGTCTATATCTCTTCCTTTGATTTATACTTCATTTCATGGATTTCTTTGTATAATCTGGTACCAGCATCACAGTTTTAAAAGTGAATAATTGGGATGTAACGGTAATAGCAATACAACTTCCTCCTTATCCTTTAAAATAATCTGGACTACCCATTTAGACATATAGACAAATGTGAAAATCGATGTATTTATTTTTAAAATTTCATGAAAACTATAGATTAATTGTGATGAAATGTCCCTCCTGTATTGAATCTTCCTTTTAGACACAATAGTGTCTTGTAATATAGTAAGGGATTGTCGTTTATTTAATTCTTTTAAATCTATCAGTAATAAGTCTTAGGTTTCATTGTAAATTTCCTACATATATATTGTTAAAAGAATTACAAGGCATTTGATTTTTTTTAACCAAAATTTTCACCATTTTATTTTCTATAGGGTTATTTTTTAAATCTAGGAAAGCTATTTTGTATTTTTATTTCTGTAACTAGCCATTTTAATACACGCTCTCATTAAGTCTATTAGTTTTTCAATTTTTTCACTTGGACTTTCCAAGCAGTCAAACCTATCACGTTGAAGTTAAGGTCTCTGTCTCTCTCTCTTTCTCCCAATATTCACTCATCCAGTTTTTTCTATTGGTTTAATTTCATGCAGTAGAACAAGGTTTCATGGGCATCCTTACGGATCATAAGGACCCTTACTTTGATTCTAAAAAGGAAATTTCTACAGCAAGGGCATTTAACCGAAGTTTGATGGGCAAATCCATGACCCGCACAAATGGCATAAAAATGTGGTATGTATCTTATTTTTACATAAATAACACATTTGTTTGCCAAATGCTCCCTCCCCCATGAGGTAGTCCCATAAGTACACTATGCTCATTTTTTTTTTTTTTTTTTTTTTTACAGCAACATGTAAAAAAAAAAATGGCAGTTTTACTTTGGCTGTGAAAAATTATGTTGAACATTTTTCTTACTTTTATAGATTAGTTCCCTTAGTTTTTGTGTACGCCTCTAGCTTTCAGTTTTCTCTTGAGATGTTATTTTTCTCAGGTTTATTCACCTGAGCTTCTTCAAATAAGTTGAAAAGATTCTGTCCTTTTTATGTTCTGGAAAAGTTTATACACAAAAATGTTATTTGTTCCTTGGAAGTTCACTTGCATTCTTTGTAAAACCCTCCCTGACTGGGGACAGTTTTTAGATTTTTTTTAGTACTTTTTTGACAAAAGCTCCTTCCTGTTTATTATTCAGTTCAAAGTTTGCACATCTTTTTAAACCACTCTTGTTAATCTATAGTTCTCGGGATAATAATCCTCTTCTCATGGAATTCAACTGAATCGACACAAACTTTTATTATAAAATTGTCATATGCTCTGTATCTCTGTGTTTATTTCCTTTTACATTTCTAATTGAAAGTAGAAACATATAAGGTGCTCTCATGTTTCTCTATATTAGTAAAGCATATTAATTTTTATTATTAAAACATATTAATAAGTTTTTGAAATAAAGAATAAAGTACAAATGATATAAGGACCCAGATCACCCACAAAATATAAAACAGAAAATATTGATTTCTTACACAGAAAAATCGGACTCAGTTCAAACTTTTCTGTCACAGACTCAGAGGCCAAGGATCACGTGCTAAGTAAGTATTGTAGGGAAAGGATTTGGTACTAGAAATTCAATATCAAATCAAGTTGTTGTTAATGGGCAGTGACTATTGAAAGATAAGCAATGAATAAATGTGGATGGGATTTGAAGACCACTTTAAACAATCCAGTAATAAATAAAAGGATTTGGAGCATATTTTAGCCTAACAATACAGTTGATAAGCCTTGAAACCATTTGCAGTTGGAATTACATATAAATAGCAGTGATAAATTAGAATGTATAATTCAAATCCTATAATATTTCAAAAGAGAAGTAAGAACAATGGAGAAGTAACTTAACAATATATACTGCAGCAAAAATGAGAACACAAATGGAAAAAAAAACAGTGGTCTAAGAATGGAAATATTTACTATTTCTTCATCTTAGAAAACAGAATCTAAAGAGATTCTATTTCATTTTTGAAATGGATTGTTATGGTTATAACGAAAAAAATAGATTAAAATATTTTCCTAAAAAGTAACACCAGTAGAAATTAAAACAGAATGTTAAAATTACTAAAACAATAAAGTTAACATAAATTGAATAACTGTGGGTAAAAAGGAAAGATATAGCATAATAAAAGAATAAACAAGAATACATTTAAAAAATAAATAAAATCAAACCCCTCACCTCAGAAAAGTCATATTCTTAGATGATGATGAAGCATATATTGTGGGAATAAATGTAAGTGGAGAAAAATTCCCCTAACAGCAACAACAAAAAAGAAGAACCTCATAGATCATCTGTGAATTCTCTGAATTGTTGACTGTCTAAAGACATTTTCATTTTTGCCCTCACAGTTGCTTGCTAATTATACTCTACAGAATTCTGGGTTCAAATCGATTGTTTTAAGGATGATGAAGATGTTCTTCACGTTACTAATGAAAAAAAATCAAATATCAATTGAGTTCTCATTCACTTGTAAGTAAGCTGTTGCAGCTGTTATAGTAATTTTGTGGTCGTGGAAGCTGTTTTCTTCTCTAGAAAATTAATTTGATTATCTTTCTAGTCATAGACTTGACTTTATTTGCCAGGCTGAGGTAGCAGGAATCTCAGGAATTTGAAGACACCTGTCTTGATATGCCCCAAATAATTTTCTTTCAATATGAGTCAGAATCGACTTAATAGCAGTGGGTTGTTTTTTTTTATTTGATTTGGTTTAGATTATTCCCTCTAGTTCATTTCTTTCTTTCTTTCTTTTTTTTCTTTTTGGCAGAGGGAGGGGGTGTTCTCTTTTTCTGGAACATTTGTTAGAAAATTTTGGGTTTCTTGTTTTCTTTTCCATGTCTCTTAAATTCCTCACTTCCATTCTCCATCTCTGTAATTTTTTGCTCTATGTTATGGAAAATTACACTGACTTCAACCCTGAAACCTCAACTCTTTTCTTTTTTTATTACTTATCCCTTATATTGACTTTAGGGGTTTCTGGGTGGCAAAAAAGGAGCCCTGGTGGCACAGTGGCTAAGTGCTTGGCTGCTAACCAAGAGGTCGGAAGTTCAAACCCACCAGACACTCTGCAGGAGAAAGATGTGGCAATACACTTCCGCAAAGATTAGAGCCTTGAAAACCCTGTGGAGCAGTTCTCTTATGTCCTACAGGGTCCTATGAGTTGGAATTCACTAGACAACGATGGGTTTTGGTTGGAGCAAACGGTTAAGCACTCAACTACTAGCCGAAAATGTGGTAATTAAGACCCATCCAAAGGCGTCTCTGAAGAAAGTCCTGGAGATTTGCTTCCGAAAGATCCCAATCTTGAAAACCCTATGGAGCAGTTCTACTCTGCACACACGAGATCATCATGAGTTAGAATCGACACAACAGCAACCAACAACCACAGCAACAATATGTTGAATTGATATCTAAGTGACTTTGGTGATACTTTTCTCATGAAGAAAAACCAAAATTTCTAAAAAGAATAAAAGAATGAGCACAATTTTTTGTTTTATATTCCAGAAAAAAAAAAAAAAAAACAGAAATAGTGAAATGCTACTTTAATATTAGAATATAAAAAACAAAAGACATTTTTATTTTGATCATATTACTTTGATTAAAAATTTTCAATAATTTTAGGCATTATTTTACACTTCGCCTTAAAGTACAGGAAAGAACATGCAATAATGAAGTGGTAATTATGAAGTATTGCTTAATCATTATTCGTAAAAGTAAAATAGTCATTACTTACTAAAAAAAAAGTCTTAGAAAGTAAGCAGTAAGAGAATTTAAAAGTGGACTAATTGTTTTAAAAATGTATAAAGTCTTCTTTTTTTTAAACCACCGTAAGCTGGATGAAAATTATTCATATTTTAACTAATGAACATTTTAAAAATACCTTTCATGAAGATTCATTTAAAATTGCAGAAAATATATCAAAAAAGCTTGCCAAAGAAGCAAAGCAGACAGAAATGCTCAAAGTAAAATGAAATTTATTTACCATCCTGAAAGAAATAGGTAAAACGTGTAAAGTTGCAAGACTGTTCTACATTTCGTAAAAAATATCAAATTTCTCTGATAAGTTCCGTATGAAAAGAACAAAATAATTCCTAAATTCATAAGATCGTATCTAAGTTTAAAATTTGACCTTAATGTGCAAAATATGGAACAGTAATATTTTTAGTATTTAGAAAGCAAGAGACTGGAAACTTGTATTACAACAACATGGCCCTTTCTGCATCATCATCATAATACTTTCTTTGTTCCTGTTTACCAAGTTACAGTGCGACTTTTCTATTGCTAAGTGGAAAAACATTTATTTTAGCCAAATTTAAAGTAAATGTTGTTGTTGTTGCTGTATGCCATGAAGTTGATTCCGACTCATAGCAATCCTATATGACAGAGGAGAACTGCCTCATAGCGTTTCCTAGACAGTAATCTTTATGGGAAGGAGCCCTGGTGGTGCAATGGTTAAGCACTTGTCTGCTAACTGAAATGTAGGCAGTTCGAACCTACTATCGCTTCCACAGGAAAAAAGACCTGGTGACCTGTCTCCAAGGGAGAAAAGATGGTAGACCTTTCGGTTAGCATACAAACACTTTACCATTGCACCACCAGGGTTCCTAAAGTAAATGTGGATAAATCAAAAAAAAAAAAAAAAATACAAATTGGTTTTAGAGGCAAATATATTCAGTTCATTTATAAAAATACAGGCTAGATATGCTTCGAATTTTTGATGAGGTGGCTGCCTCTTATGAAGAAGCGGAGAAAGATGGGATGAAGGATGGAGGAAGAGAAAGTATACACTTTATGTATGAAAATTTTTTCAACTTTATGTATGAAAATTTTTAACAAAAAAGATCTCATGCAAATATGAAAAAAATCACACGTTATTTTTAGTTATCAGATATATAGGCATTTATTATATTATCCTTTGTATTTTTCTATATTGTTAGGTAAGAAGAATGAAAATTAAAATTTTCATATAATGTAATGTCTTAATAGAGAAACTTCAGTAAAAATTATACTCATTCTAATGGCATTTGCCAGGGTCTTTAAGACAGTAAAAAATTATGTAACAATTGTCTAATCTTAATGCAATAATCCAAGGTTTTACACAACTCTATATCTCTGTAACCTCACACTACATCTGGTACTTCGCTAGCTCTTATAATTATCTTTTGTGTTAAAAAATATTATAAATGAACATTATTTAAAATAAATTATAAATGCATCCGGATTTGATAGAAATAAATACAAATCTTATTTCTCAAAAAAAAAAAAACTTCAATTTTCATCTAAAATCTTTAGGCATACATATTCTTTATTTAGTGTGTATAATTCTCGCCTTAAGGGAAAACACCAATCAGACTTGATTAGAGAGTAGACTCCTTGGGGACTGTTGGAGAAAAGCTCATTAAATTCAATCACTGTAAAGACGGCAGCAAGTTGAAAGAAAGATTTATTTTGTAACTGGTATTCAAGTTAGTAAATTCTCTTCTTGAGGATACATTCACATGTTCGCACCCCTGTAGTGAAAGACACATTTTAACCGTGCTCTATGATGTAATTCAGCTGAAGTAACAATTGACAGGCGGCAATTCCTCATAATCCCACAACATACTATCTCAAAAATTATTGATGTCTTTGGAATAATAGTTTGAAGATATGAGCTGAACCACCGAGAACTGGCAAGAGGTCTTGGGAGAAACCAATTGTCAACATACTAAACGTATCCATGATATGAATGATTACTTAATTATAGTCGATAAATAGGTCAAAAGGACCCTCCAAAACCCAAACCCACTGTTTTAGAGTCCATTCCGATTCATAGCAACCGCATAGGGTTTCCAGAGCTGTAAATCTCTACGGAAGCAGACTGTCACATCTTTCTCCCGCGGAGCCACTGGTGGTTTCAAACCACCGACTTTCAGTTAGCAGTCTATCACTTTAACCACTGTGCCACCAGAGCTCCATGTAAAAAACAGTCATAAAAAATACTGAAAAACAGGCAAAGTTCAGAATTTTACGTAATTCCTAACATTTACCAGTTTTGAAAACTCAGCTTTCCTAATCCCTTATATCCTCACTCTCTGCAAGGACAAAATTGATAAAATGTATCATAACTATTTGATTTTTTCATCCATTCACTCATTCACTCCTAATTCACCTATTTTCAACAACACATGTCAACAAAATATGTCAGATATTGGTTAGACATGAGACTACAACACTGGCTTCCTGGCAATTTAGAGACCTAAAAATAAATTTGTACATAGTCTAAAAGCAATGACTCATAACAAGTGGTTTTATGAGAAGTGTTGAGAAGCGAAAACTATTTCTCTTAAATGGCCCTTGGAGAAGTCAGAATGTAGTAGGAATTAGCTGATAACTGCAACTGACACATCTTTTACCCAAAAAACCAAACCCTTTGCCATCGAGTCGATTCTGACTCATAAGTACCCTATAGGACAGAGTAGAACTGCCCCATAGGGTTTCCAAGGGGTGGCTGGCTGATTAGAGCTGCCTACATTTTGTTTAGCAGTTATAACTCTTAGCCACTGCACCATTTACTGCCTCTTAAATTTTACCACAGGAACAGTTACTTATCCTCTTATCTATAAGGCTTTGTGTACGCATGCTTTAAAAAAAAGAAAGAAAGAAAACTATATTCTTTAGTGAAAACGTGGCTGCTTTTGGATACCATTTCCTACTTTGCCTCACGCAGAAGCTTCCAGTTTCTGCCATTGTACAGCAGAATATGTTAACATAAAACTAACTTCAAAAATCAAATGCTGCTCCAATAGAAGGATGGATCATAGATATTGACAGACAACATATAGGTAAGAAATGCAAATAGTTATAATAAATTAAGAAATGCGAATGATTAGAATAGATATATGTTAAACATATAAAGAGAATAGTCGACCTTATTTATATAACATGAGAAGGGATGGTATTTGTCACCTATTTAAAAAAAGTTTAAAAAATAAAAATTACTATTGACATCATAAATATCTCTGATCTTCAAAAACCTAATTTGGTGGTAATATCAAAAGCTTTGAAAATATTCTACTTCTGGGAATTTATACTGAGAAAAAACCGTCAGAGATAGAGATCAGGATTCCATGGCAAAATTGACCACTGAATCATCACCTAAAACATGATAAATAATACGAATGTTCATTTAGGATAAAAATTTCTATACAAATTACAGTCCATTCATGTCATGTCAACTATTCAGAATACTATTTTCAATCTTTAGTCATCTGAAAAAAATACTTACAATTTGACTTTAAATGTATTTAATCATAACATTCATTTACCCTACTCATTTATTTACCAAGTATTTATTGATATTTTACTCTATTGCTAGCTTTGTGACTGCTTTTGAAGTACACTGGCGAGCAAGACATTGACCTTGTCCTTGTGAAGTTTCTCGTCTAGCCATAGAAATAAACAAGGAATCCGGCAATTGAAATGTGGTATGTTTTATGTGTTGAGATAGACGAGCGGGGTACAGGAAAACACAGAGAGAGTTTGGAAGAGCAAAGCTACTTGAGTCAAACAAGACTTCATCCAGTGTTCTCCGAGAGAGACATGAAAGATAAATGTTTGAAAGAATGTTGCAAGCAGAAGGAAAATTATATGCAATAGTCCAAAGAGGAAAAAGAAAAACAAAAAAACCAAACAGATATTGTCTATACCGTATGATCCGCATTTTTGGTAAAGTATTCCAATACATTAAGAACAATTCTCTGTGGGAGAAATATGTTTGATTCATATTAATGGCTGTCTTCCTAAGTTTTAAAGTTCTCCTTAAAGCTTGTTCACAATACACACGATTTACTGTTAAATTAGGAAAATTTAACCTTATACATTTTCAAGAGATTCAAGTGATTACAGGAGCCTTACCTTCAAAATAAGTAATTAATACTTACATTTATTCTGTACACTGTTCACAAGTTCTCTTTGGTTTAAATACATTAGCATTAGAATCAGTATATTAATCTATCAACTTGTTTCATGTGCCTCACCTATTAAAATTTCTGACTTCAAGCAGCATAACTTGATGATTTACAATGAGGTCATATGGTAAAATGTTACCCAGAAGCACACGTTTATCTCACACATGCCAGGTTCACAAGGCTATCACAGGATTTAAAGATGGAGGCCAGGTATGAGTGTAATGACCTGCCTGAACACTGAAAGGGAAACCAATCAAGGCTGAGGGAATCTGGCTCTTGTTTTCAGAGCTGGGTTTACAGCTAGGCTGCGTATATATAGGTGACCGACTAGGTGATGGGATATAAATCTGTGCCAAGAAAGGTTCTGGCCCTGAAAGCACTAAGTAAACAGTCTAATTTTCTACCACTATGCTACCAGAGCCCTCGTGGCACAGTGGTTAAGCATTTGGCTGCTAACTAAGAGGTCAGCAGTTCAAATCCACCAGCCGCTCCTTGGAAACAACTTGCTATAAATTGGAATCGACTTGACGGCGATAGGCTGTGCTATAGGAGCCCAGTTGGCGCAGTGGTTAAAGCACTCAGCTGCTAACCGAAAGGTTGGCGGTAGGAGCCCATCAGCAGCTCTGTGAGAGAAAGATGCTGCAGTCTGCTTCTGTAAAGATTACAGCCTCAGAAAGGAGATGAAGCAGTTTTGCTCTGACTTGTGGGGTCACTATGAGTTGGAATCGACTCACGGCAATGGGTTTTTGGTTTCTGCTACAGATTGATTTGCTCATGACTTTCAACTTTTGTTATCTTAATTCTTCTTTTTAAATAGAAGGGGCATCATCATCAACGGCATCATCATCAACCGCATCATCATCTACAGAGACAGATTTTTTTTAGCACGTTCTCTTCATAAATTGCTGTGTAAACTGTTGGTATTAGAGAGATAACAGACATTGCCCATGCCTTTAGGAAGTTTGCAACCATGTTAGGGAGACCAGATATGTCTGTGCACTTGCAGCGATATCAGTAATAGGTACTAAGTGTCATGTAAGTGATGCAAACAGTAAGTTCTTAGGGAGGGCAAACAGGACCACCCATGGGCCCTGGAGGTCAGAGATGGCTTCCTGGAGGTGTCACCTGAGAACTTTAAGAAGGGGGAGATGAAGGCAAATAGAGGGTAGGAGTCAAAGAACCATTTCAATGTGAGTAGACTTTTTACAGTGTAATTGTAATTTTCTTCTATTAATTCCATTTTTACTGCTACTCTTACTGGTTCACTGTTGTGGAATTGTTTTATTATAATTTTAATAGGGCTTCCATGGCTCTGATTTTAATCTCTCCTGAAGAACAGAAAATTTTTAATGCTGCTATATTGCAATTACATTCCATTGATTGTAGAAAAGATTTATTTCTTTTAAACATTATATATTACTATTTTATTCAGAAGCAAATTTCTTTAATTACCTATTGCTGCATAAGAAATTATCACAAATTTTGCAGCTAGAGACATATATATTCATTACCTCACAGTTTCTGTGAGTCAGGAGTTTGGACACAGTTCACCTAGATCCTCTGCTCTGGTTCTCCCACAAGGCTGCACTCAAAGTGTTAGTTGGTGCTGAGGTCCCATCTGAAGTTTCAGCTGGAGAAGGATCTGCTTCTAACTCACTTACATATTTGTTGACAGAATTAAGTTCTGTGCAGGCTGAGTGAAGGTCTCGGTTCCTTGCTGGCTATCAGCCAGAGGCTACCCTCTGTTCCTTTCCATGTGTTCTTCTGCATAGGGCAGCTCATAACATAGTGTCTGTCTTTGTCAAAGCTGGGAAGCAAGAGAGTCTGATTGCAATACAAAAGTTCCAATCTCATGTAACATGATCATAGAAGTGGCTTCTCATCACCTTTGCCACATTCTGTAGAGTTGCTATAAGTTGGAATCGACTTGACGGCAACGAGTCTATTAGTTAGGAGCAAGTCAATAGACAGGATTACATTAGGGTGTGAGTACCAGAAGGTAGAGATCATTAGGAGCCATCTTAAAGTCCATCTACTAAACCAATTTGCATGTTTAATATACTTGGGATGCATGAGATATGGCAGAAACACAAGATTTTTTAATTCAATAAGTGTGATCACTTAAGATATCCTTGACTAGAAAATGTATAAGGTTATTATGATTAATCTACTAGCTACTGGCTGAAAGTAGACGATAGTCTAAACTCTAGATTCTCTACTACTGTATAATGTTGTGAAATTCTGAACCTCATTTATGCCCAGTTCCATTGTCTGTATTATCATGAGATTGAACTAAAAATCTTTTTATTGCTCCTATTTTGTGACTATACATCAGACAAAGTAGTTTGAAGGTTTCAGGTGAGTTTTTGTGTTTTTTTACTGGAAATTCCTTTTTTTTTTTTTTTTTTTAATCCACTGGAAAAGACCACTTTAAAGTGTTAAAAAGCAAAAATGTCACCTTGAGGACTAAGGTGCATCTGACCCAAGCCATAGTATTTTCAATCACCTCTTATGCCTAAGAAAGCTGGACTATAAATAAGGAAGACCAAAGAAGAATTGATGCCTTTGAATTATGGTATTGGCAAAGAATAGTGAATATACCATGGACTGCCAGAAGAAAGAACAAATCTGTCTTGGAAGAAGTACAGCCAGAATGCTCCTTGGAAGCAAGGATGGCGAGACTTCGTGTCATGTACTTTAGACATGCTATCAGAAGGGATCATTCCCTGGAGAAAGACATCATGCTTGGTAAGATAGAGGGCCAGCTTAAAAGAAGAAGACCCTCGATGAAGTGAATTGACACAGTGGCTGCAACGATAGGCTCAAATATAGCAACGATTGTGAGGATAGAGCAGGACCAGGCAGTATTTCATTCTGCAGTACCTAGCTAGGGTTGCTATCAGTCAGTACCGACTCAACGGTACCTAACAACATTTACATTATTTGGAAGTTGGAACAATGTGTGTTCTCTACAGTACAGAATATGCTATTTTAAAATATGGGTGGCCATGCTGATGCTGTGTTGATTCCTTCAAAGCCTTTCTAATCCTCTTCGTACTGTGTTGTAACCTAATTGTGTAGTCTGTAAGATGTAGAACTCTGCAAGCATAGTCAGAAGCAGTGTTCTGAATTCATTCAGAGAACAAAGGTTGTTGCTGTTGTTAGATGCCATTGACTCAATTCCGACTCCTAGTGACCCCATGTGATAGAGTAGAATTGCCCCATAGGGTTTCCTTTCCTTTACGGGAGCAGACCACCAGGTCTTTCTCCTGCAGAGCCTCTGAGTGTGTCCAAACCACCAACATTTCCATTAGCAGCCAAATGCTTAAGCGTTTGAGCCATCACAGCTCCTTAATACAAAAGAAGGATAATTAAATTGTGAATTATCAGGGATGAGCTGAGTTGAGGCATTTTTCTGTGTGGTTTTGAGACATCTCACAATTTAACCAACTGTGTTCATGTAAATCTTGTGTACGGTGCTTACATTTAAATAATTAACATAGGGTCTCACCACAAGCATGTAGTTTCCAGGGTTTTCATGGATATGTTGCCCCACCCTCTTCCCAATGAATGCTTTTTTTATTAAAAATTTTTTTATTGTACTTTAGATGAAGGTTTACGGAGCAAACTAGCTTCTCATTAAACAATCAATACACATATTGTTTTGGACATTTGTTGCCAACCCCACAACATGTCAACACTCTCCCCTTCTCGACCTTAGGTTCCCCATTACCAGCTTTCCTGGCCAATGAATGCTTTTCACTGGCGAAAATCACTTAGGAAGGAGAGGTTTAAATTTGCTAAGGCATGGGTGGGCATGGAGAAAAATAAAAGCTCTAAAGTGATTAAGAAAGAGTAGATCTGCTACTCTGTTTAGCAGTAGAAACAAAGGCACTGTGGAGACTTCGCTGGAAAAAAATTCCATGCACCTGCCTATACCAACACTTGCTATAAAGCTTCACTTTGCTTTGCTTTTCATTTTTTGTCAAGAAATTTTTTTCTAAACTATTTCAGTTTTGTTTTTTTTTTTAAATTTTGGGAAAATATCAAGATGGAGTTGTGAGTGTCACGACTACACTCATATAATCATTGCTCAACGATACAGAACTTGGTAAGAGACGTCAGGGAGGGTTATAATGTCCCTCACTGTAAGACACAGCACACAACCATTTTGGAAAGGACTCTTGTCAGACGGCTAAGCAGCTCGACAAAACCAAATGCAAACTATATATTCTACCTGGAGAAGGCAGTAAAAGGCGCTGGTCTGCAAAGGTACTGGGCAAGCAGGAAACGCTGGAGGACTCCGAAAGGATAAAAGATCATATGTCTTTCTGGTGAGAAATAGAAGGAAGATCCTGGCTACTCATCAGCATTAAAGATCCCCAGACACTTCTCACAGGATGGGACTGTTAATCTATGTGTTCTGGCAATATTCCAATGTGGGTAATTGTTTTCTGCCTCCCTAAATCTCTCTTTCCTTTCCATTTATATTGAAACCGTCTCCCTTTCTTTCCTAAGTGAATCACACTGTCACTCACTTAGAAGGACATATTACAAGAAAGTAAGTGTAACTTCGTTCTGTAAAATGTAAAACAATACGCACGTTTATAATACCATTATCATCATCACTACCGTTAAAGTATATCAGCTCTCTCCCACAGTATTTTTTGTCTTGGCAAGTGTTTCTTTCATTGCTTTGTTGCAAGTTCTCTTACAATAGTAGACTACAAACTCTCCGTCCTATTCTTAGGATGAACAAATTCATTTTGTCTCCAGTTACATTGCATTTTGATTTTAATGGCATAAATTTACTTATACACACCTAATGACAGCTGTTTTTAAAGTATATACCTGCAGTTGGCAGACCCTTTTTAAAATTCTCCCAAAAGGTCAGACCTTTTTTTAAAAAATCAATCATCTACCCTTTCCTTCCTCCTGTTCATTTTCCAAATCAGCCTCAGGACAAGCCAAAACAGTATCCCATCAGGTTTGTTAGCTTTGCTAGCCTGCATTTATAAGTTTCAGGCAAACCTAATATAAGAAAAACAAACCAAAACAAAAACCAGTGACCATCCCTGTAATACAATCTGAAAGGCAAAGAGAAGGCTCCTGGTCGTCAGCCTGCTACCTGAAATTGTCTTCCTTCCCTTGAGGTTTTATTAGCTTTCAAAACGCAGCACCCCAGGGAGGTAAAATGAAGCTGTTAACAATCGGACAGGCTCTAAGGTTAAGTAAATGTCCTATCCTTTCCTGAAGGTAATTTTAATAGGGCAGCCAGGGAAGGTATAAAGAAAATACAGGTTCTTGAGAAAAGAAAGGGACAAAGGGTGATTTGATGAGGGTGAAAAAGGACTGCCCAGAAAAGTTCTTAGAATGATCACAGACCTACTTCAGCCTCTTTCATCTGAGTTTGGCTCACTTTAAGTTTTTCAATCTTCTCTTTATTTAAGTGAGCAGGCTACCTCCCACATATTACCTATTAAAATCCACTGGATGTTTTTTTTTTTTTGTTTTTTTTTTTATTATGCTCCCTAGCAATATTTCTGCAAAGAACTAGACAATATAAAAATAGTTTGAACTTCCTTAAGTAGAGGGAAGGCTATACCAGGCTTTTTTAGTCTGCTAAATTCTTTAATATAATTCTGGAATAACCCCATGAAATTGCTGATAGAGCCATGGGAGGTTAACATGTGTATTCAAAGGGAAAAGTCAACCATACACTGTGTACAAAGAACATTCAGATTGAAAGGTGCTATATAAATGGGAGATATTTTTCTTATTCTGTTCACACTTGAGAAAAAAATCGTTGAAGACTGTGGTATATGTCTATAGATAGAAGATATTAAACTTTTAATAAATGTGATTCAGACTTGTGTAGGAAGATAGACGGGATCTTAAATTTGACACCTTCATAAGCTATTAATTTTACCAAACAAGCAAAAATATATAAGAAAAAAAAATCTTGCTTTGTTTTCAGATTTTTAAATGAGAATTGTCTTATAAAATCCTACTATGGACTGAGTTCAGTTGGAAAAAACAGTCTTTCTCCCAACAGATGATGTTATATTCTTTTCTTGACTCAACCTATGATACTCACATTAGCCTGCTTCCCAATATCCTGTGCGCAACTGACCGTCTACATCAACAGGAAATGCCCCCACAGGTGAATTGATGTAGTCAGTAGGGCTTTCATGGTTAACCTGGTAGTAGGAATCAACAAGAAGTTCTCTTGGAGTTAATCTCTCCAAAAACTTGGAAAGCTGTTAAAGCCAACAAACCCTCAATCCCATGTATCCTGGCACTTGGGTGGGAATTCTGTTCCTAATAGGAATGAGAAGAATATAAATGTCTGTGTGTGTGTGAGTGTAGGAGCCCCCAGGTGGCATAAATCATTAAGCACTGGGCTGCTAACTGAAAGCTTGGCAGTTTGATCCCACCCAGAGGTGCTTTGCAAGAAAGGCCTGGCAATATGCTTCTGAAAGGTCATACCCATGGAAACCCTATGGAGCGCAGTTCTACTCTGAATATATGGGGTCATCATGAGTCAGAATCAACTCAATGGCAACTGGTACTGGTACTACATGAATGTACTACAGGGACAGTAAATGTCCGATAGAAAATGCATTCTATTCCAGACAGCATATGCCTAATAGTGCTAAAAACTCTAAATCAGCAAGAACAGCCTATTTCACAAGGGAAGCCAGTGATTACATATTAAAGCAGCATCGCGAGACAGGGGAAATCTATGAGCAGTGATGGGAATGTATTCTTTGTGGTTTCAAGCTCACTGTAGCATCAATTGCATATTAAGCTAACAGCACAACTACCTCTTCAACTGAAAAAAATCCCCGGAGGATTTATTATAACAGCTAACTTCTGACATTCATAAAAGGAAACAAACAAAAAATTAAAACAAACACACTGAATATGCACATCAAACACACCCAGAGGAAATCAACAGCAAAGGCATTTCCAGGGTTTTGGCCACGTCCCAAGTATTTTATCTGAAATCTTTTAGACTTAGACTTATTTGTGTTCAATTTAGTTTGCAAAGATGATCTGAAAGTTCTCATATTTGTATGCACTGGCAGAATTTGTTGTAAAGCCTCAAAGAACCCTATCCAACCAGCATCACACTGCATCCTAATGATTCTCACTAGTTGAGTACATCATTCTCGCTTGCTTGGTGACAGGCTCAGTGCAAGGAGACAACAGTTACCTAAAGTGATGTGACACCACATGACACGTCAATCGGGGCTTGTCTGCAAAAGCACCAACTTGAGAGTTTAAAAGCTCTACCTTTTGAAAAAAAAGGTTTTAAATTTGTCTTAGAAAAATAAATAAATAGAAAGATGAAAGGTCAATCCAAAATTGAAAGAGGAAAAAATACAGTATCGATCCAAACGCTGCTTGCTGAGTAATAAGGAAACTGAAATTGCTCTAAGGAAAGAAAGGTACCCAGCAGCGCTGATGAAAACCCTGAAGAAAATGTTCAAAATGAGATCACTGCAACATAATCATTTCATGCTGGCCAGCTCATCAAGGCTTCAAAGAGAAGGATGGTGGGAACTGAGAGATTGCTCCTCAATGAAAGCACGTACAGATAGGTTTAAATTAACCTATGCAGTGTTCAGTGGTCCTAAAAGGGGTTTAATTCTTTAACTCAGGTTAGATCTGGCAGGGAGGTAGGTAACTGGGGTTTTTCTTTGGCAAGAGTAGTATCCTACTCTGGAGAGAATATACCAAGTTGCTCTTTGTTTCCACCAACTTTCTGTCAGTTAGTCATACTGTAATGGTTTGAACATTTAGCAGTATGCTGGAAGCTATGCCATCAGTATTTCAAATATCAGCAAGTTCCTCCATGGTGGACAAGTTTCAGTGGAGCTTCCAGATTAAGACTAGGAGGAAAGGCCTGGCTATCTACTTCTGAAAATTAGACAATGAGAACCCTGTACATTACAACAGAATATTATCCAATATAGAGCTGGAAGATGAGCCCCGTAGGTTGGAAAACACTCAGAATACACAGTGGCCACAACAACATACTCCAGCATACCAACAATCAAGAAGATGGTACAAGGTCAGGCAATGTTTTGTTCTGGTCTACATGAGGTCGCAATGAGTTGGAGCTGACTCACACCGACTAACAACTCTATATATTCAGTGATGTGGAATAAGCTCCTCCCCACCTGCTCCTTTTACTCCAGGTAAGTGGAATCTTATGTAGATTTTTGACTGATCACCCCTGATAGTAACATGTGTCTTATTTAGAAGATTTAAATGCTTTCCACAAGAGAATTTTAATATACAAAACATTTTTCATGAATATTATAAATGGGAAGCGATATTCTAAACTCTCCTCTTAATCTTCAGAGGCTGTCTTAGTTATCTAGTGCTGCTATAACAGGAATACCACAAATGGATGACTTTAACAAACAGAAATTTCTTCTCTTACAGCCTAGGAGGTTAGAAGTCCAAATTCAGAGTACCAGTTCCAGAGGAAGTCTTTCTCTCTCTGTTGGCTCTGGGGGAAAGTCCTTGTCATCAATCTTCACATGGTCTAGAAGCTTTTTAAGGCAGGGACACTGGGTCCAAAGGATGTGCTTCCTCCTGGCTCTTCTTGCTTGGTGGTAATAAAATCCCTCTCCTCTCTGCTCACTTCTCTCTTTTATATCTCAAAAGAGATTGACTCAAGATAAAACCTAATCCTGTACATTGTGTCCTGCCTCATTAATATAACTGCCGCTGATCCTGCCTCATTAACATCATAGAGGTTAGGATTTACAACATAGAGGATAATTACAACAGGTCACAAAACAGAAGACAACCACACAATACTGGGAATCATGGCCTGGCCAAGTTGACACACATTTTGCGGGGGATACAATTTAGTCCATGACAGAGGCATAGAGATAAATTTTCTCTAGTTTCTTACTTGCTCTCTAGGAATATGTAATACGATAGCCCAATACATCTTTCATTTATACATTTAACAGGGCCATCAGATGATAATGCAACCTTTCTCTTGTATTAATGTATAATTCTCACCTTTTATTTAGTCTATGTTATAAGCAAGTGTGTTTCTGTCAGATATATTCCTTTGAAATAGAGAATGATCTTAGAGAGCCACTTGGTTCAAAAATATCCATTAAATATTGACTTTTAGTGATTATGGGTGGAGCTCAAAATTATGTGAGTCCAGTTGCTCACCTAAAAGATAAAGGAAAACCTAGGGATATAGACATCTTCAAATTAGGGATAAGAGTTTGATGGGAGGAGAAACTTTCTCTGATACAGTGGTGAAAATGGACAAAAATGGATAGTAAATGTAAAATTTTGTATTGAAAAAGAATTTCTCTCATTTTATAAAAAGTTTTCAAAACGACCATTGAGCTGGGGGGTCATGCTGGTCTCCTACATTTATGGTTTCAATCATTAATTCTTTATTGGCCTTTGCTTCTTTTTCATTACTTATTCAGAGGAACCAGCACTCATCTGTCATTTTGTCATACTGTGGTGGCTGGCATGTTGCCGTAACACTGGAAGCTGTACCACTGGTATTTCAAATACAAGCAGAGTTACCCATGGTGGAAAAGTTGCAGCAGTGCTTCTAGACTAAGACAGACTAGGAAGAAGAACCTGGCAGTCTACTTCTGAAAAATTTGGCCAGTGAAAACCTTACGAACAGCAGCGGAACATTGCCCAACATAGTGCCAGAAAATGAGCCCCTCTGTTCAGAAAGCACACAGAAGACAGGGAAGAGTTGCTTCCTCAGGGTAGCGTCTACCTTAATGACAAGGATGGAATCAAGCTCTTGGGAACTTCATTTGCTGACGTGGCATGACTCAAAATGAGAAGAAACAGCTGCAAACATCCATTTATAAAAGGAATGTGGAATGTACAAAGTATATATCTAGGAAAATTGCAAGTCATCAAAAATGAAATGGAATGCATAAACATCCATATCCTAGGCATTAATGAACTGAAAAGGACTGGTACTGGCCATTTTGAATCATAATTATATGGTCTAATATGTCAGGAATGACAAATTGAAGAGGGATGGTGTCACATTCATTGTCAAAAAGAACATTTCAAGATCAATCATGAAGTACAATGCTGTCAGTGATAGGATAATATCCATAGGCCTACAAGGAAGACCAGTTAATATGACTCTTCTTCCAATTTACACACCAACCACAAATGCCAAAGATGAAGAAATAAGGTTTTTACTGATTTATGCAGTCTGAAATTGATCAAACATGCAATCAAGATACATTGATAATTCCTGGTGATCGGAATACAAAAGTTGGAAACAAAGAACGATAGGTAGTTGGAAAATACGGCCTTGGTAATAGAGACAATGCCAGAGATCTCATGATAGACTTTTGCAAGACCAACGACTTATTCATTGCAAACACCTCATGTACCTTTTTTCAGCAACATAAACAGTGAGTACACACGTGACTCTCACCAGATGGAACACACAGGAATCAAATCAACAATATCTGTGGAAAGAGAAGACGGAGAAGCTGAATATCATCAGTCATAACAAGGCCAGGAGCTGACTGTGAAATGGACCATCAATTGTTCATATAAAAGTTAAAGTTGAAGCTGACGAAAATTAGAGTAAGTCCACAAGATCCAAAATATGACCTTGAATATATCCCATCAGAATTTAGAATCGATCTCAAGTATAGATTTGACACATTGAACACCAAGACCGAAGACCAGATAAGTTGTGGAATGACATCATACATGAAGAAAGAAAAAGTTCATTAAAAAGACAGGAGAGAAAGAAAAGAGCAAAATGGATGTCAGAAGAGACTCTGAAACTTGCTCTTGAATGTAGAGTAGCTAAAGCGAGAGGTATAAGACATGAAGTAAATGAGCTGAACGGAAGATTTCAAAGGGTGGCTTGAGAAGACAAAGCAAAATATTATAATGAAATGTGCAAAGATCTGGAGTTAGAAAACAAAAAAGGAAGAACATGCCCGACATTTCTCAAGCTGAAAGAACTGAAGGAGAAAAAAATCAAACCTAGAGTTGCAATATTAAAGGTTTCTATGGGCAAAATATTGAATGACACAGGAAACATCAAAAGAAGATGGAAGGAATACACAGAGTCATTGTACCAAAAATAATTCGTTGAATTCAACCATTTCGGGAGGTAGCATGTAATCAGGAACTGATGGTACTGAAGGAAGAAGTCCAAGCTGCACTGAAGGCATTGGCAAAAAACAAAGCTCCATGAATTGACGGAATACTAATTGAGATGTTTCCACAAACAGATGCAGTGCTGGAAGTGCTCACTTGTCTATGCCAAGAAATTTGGAGGACAGCTACCTGGCCAACAGACTGGAAGAGATCCATATTTGTGCCCTTTTTAAAGAAAGATGATCCAACAGAATGTGGAAATTATCGAACAATATCATTAATATCGCAGAAAAGAAACTTTTGCTGAAGATCATTCAAAAGCGGTTGTAGCAGTGCATTGAAAGGGAACTGCCAGAAATTCAAGCTGGATTCAGAAGAGGACATGGCACCAGGGATATCATTGCTGATGTTAGATGGATCTTGGATGAAACAGAGAATAACAGAATGATGTTTACCTTGTTTTATTGACTATGCAAATGCTTTCGACTGTGTGGATCGTACCAAATTATGCAGCATATTTTGAAGAATGGGAATTCCAGAACACTTAATTGTGCTCATGAGGAACCTGTACATAGAATGTAAATAATTAAGTAATAAACACAGTTTTTTGATGATAAGATCACTTCTTTAAAATCCCTAACAAACGGTTTTTAAATCTCTGCATAAACAATTCCAGGACTGAGGAAATTTCTGCCTCCTGGTATTTCATTCCATCTTTGTACAACTTGGTTTTATATTGAGAGGAAATGGTTCTACTCTATATTCTTCCTTTTGGACTAAAGCATACTACTTTAAAATCAAATAGAATGAATGAGTTTCATGTTTGTTCCACTTGACCATATGAAAATACTGGCAGAAGGCTATCGTATTTTCTGCAAGACTTCTCTTCTTTGAGCAAAATCACTCTAGTTACTTTGATGTAATTTCCCTAGATTTCTTAGTAACCCTTAACAGTATCCTCTAAGTGGGATATATTTTGTTTTGTTTCCTGTCTTAAAATGTGTTAAGGTAGCTAATACCTAAATATTTTTCTGTCTTGCAGATTTGTAGTTGTTATTTTAAACAGAGTGCAGGATTTAATATTTATTCTTATTAAATTTTGTTTTATTAGCTGCGATCTACTATTCCAACAAGGTGAGAAGTTTTGGGATCTCATGTATTCACCCAGTGCATGTGGGGTCTCTGAGTGTTATAACAGGTGATAATATGATTACTTTGTCTTCTACAACAGTAGGAGAATTGTTAAAAATTAAACTAGGAATAGATACGCAAGGAAAAACGACTTTTCTTACATTTGTTTCCTATTAATTTCTCTAGTATTTAGTTTATTTTTGTGCAAGTAGAACCTACTGAACATTATTATTTGCAAAGCTCTGGGCTTGATTTTAGGTTTGGAATGGGGGAGGGAGATCAAAGATAAATAAATATTAAAATCTTCTACCTGCACTGTCTACTAAACATTACGTTAAATTTAGTGTCAGACAGCTGTGGATTTGAATCTCATAACTGCTACACCAGCTGTATGACCTTGAGGATATCACTGACCTATGAACCTAGATATTCGGCCATGAAAACACACACACGTACAGACTTAATTATACCTATCTTACAGGACATTGTGAGTACTGAATTATTATCTGCAAGAACCTGGCTCACAGTAGCTAATTTTTCTGTCTGTGCAGAAGTTTACAACAGCCTGGGAGAGATGGACCAGTCCACAAATAATAGAAGAGTTTGAATGAATGCGGTGGGTGTGTGGGAGATAGAAATGCCCAGTGTGGGATGTGTTTAAGTTGCCGGCTAAATGCTTCCAATTTTGAGTACTGGTGTGGTGGAGTGTGATTTTAAATTCTGTCCTGGCAAAAGTAGACAATCACAGGGCAGAAAAATAGTCTGGAAGTAGGATCTGCTTTGGGAATACACAGATGGTGCTATCCTTAACAAAGAGATTTTTTGTAAACATAAGAGTGCATCTTGCCAACTATGTGTCTTCATTTATTAAAGTTACATTTCTCTCTTTTAGCTCCAATTTTCCTTCAAAATCAATAAACATATGTGACTAAGAGCCTCATTTTCACTCCTTAGATTGTTTAAACATGAGTCAACATAACTCAGTTTAACAGATAAATTGCATTTACAGAGCATCCTCCGATGCTGTCATTGCTTTATTTTATGCATCATGACACAATCACACACACGAGTGTGCACGTGCACACGCACACACACACACACACACACACATATATTTTCCTCCTTCTCCTGAAAGTGCAACCCTCTTTTTCTTTCAGTAAGAAGGTCATGCTGCTGGGATCTATTGTTATTGTGACTAGTCCAGAACAGTGCCTTTCAGGGTGACCTTTTCAGGACAATAGCATCTCTCAGCATTTGGTTTCCACCTGCAAAGTGGTGGATGGCTTTATCACCCTTTCCAAGCACCTCCCTGAACAAAGAACGAAGTCACAGCAATTTTAGGTTGAATCAACAAATACCAAGTGATTGCTAGGCTCTTTAGACAGCATTTTCTGACTGATGGTGTGTGATGCCATGGACTCCAAGTCTTCCTTACCTCACAAGCGCACACTTTCGTCTGAGAGGAACTGTTGCTCCAAAAGTCCAAACGCCCCTTACTAGCATAAGCAAATGTGCCAAATGACACCAAAAATTCATGAATTTGGAATAGTATCCCCATTTTTCTTGATCTTAATTTAGTAGAAATGATAAAGCAAGCATGTGCCATTAGTTATAACAAGGTAAAAATGAAAAGCCCTGTTTTGTGTGTGTCCCTGTGTGTGTGTGTTTCGAAATGACTAAGTGAGCAAGTACACGTACCTGTGGATCAGTATGAATGAACTTGCAGTAAGCAGGGAGACAGACCAGGAATCCTCACAAAGGCTATTCTAGCCAATAATGCCTCATTTGATACAACATTGCTTTGGTTACTTTGGTCTCTAGACTGACAGCAAAATACTGTAGGATGTGTTGGCATATTTCATATATATATGTCTGTGTTACTTCAGATAAATAGTATTATATACTTCAGATAAATAGTATTATATACTTCAGATAAATACTATTATTATATACTTAAACCTTTTTGTCATGGGAAATTCAGGGCCAGCAGAATGCTTCTTTAATCAGAGCCTCACCTCATCTTCCAATTTAGAATTAAAAACACTGTGTTCATGTGTGTGTATATGCCGTGGAGTCAGTTTTCGACTCAGAGCCACCCCATGCAGCAGAGCAGAACTTACCCGTAGTGTGTTCTAGACTGTAATCTTTATGGGAGCAGATCACCAGGCCTTTCTTCTGTGGAGCTGCTGGGTTGGGTTGAACTGCGAAGCTTTCAGTTAGCAGCCAAGAGCTTAACCATTGTGCCACTAGAGCTTTTGAAAGACTTTATTGTCGTCTGGATCACTGTATTAGATTAAGCTTCCTAAAATAGAGGGAAAGTGAGGCAATACTTTCCTCAAATAGGCAAGTAAGTATTCTACTAGCCTGGTGGATTTCACTGTCTATGTCAAGATTAAGAAGCAGCAAAGACAAATGTAAATTTCCCAGGAAAGAACAGAGATTGTGGCTGTTGAAAATATTGTGTTGATCCTCAGCTAAGGAAGCAAAGTTATCACACCCAAAATTGGGAAGGACAGATACAACAGACCAGAATCCAGAGCATCAGGAAGAAATGAAAACTGTGAATGAACCAGACCACTCTGACGGAGAAG
This sequence comes from Trichechus manatus latirostris, assembly GCF_000243295.1. NCBI lineage: Eukaryota > Metazoa > Chordata > Mammalia > Sirenia > Trichechidae > Trichechus > Trichechus manatus. The sequence continues at coordinate 5,343,403 of NW_004443940.1, forward strand.
TGGGATGCAACCACAGGTATCTCGGAGGAAAGGGATAGTAGTCGAGAAATAGGAAGGAAAGGTGAATCCATTGGTAATGTACAGAAAAAAACTTGGTGACTCTAAAATAAAACAAAAGAGAAGAAAAACACAATCAAACTAATGCTTCATATGCGTTATAATCTCCTGTATTCTTGAGATTTTAGGATATACGAATATACAGAACATAAGTTCAATCAAATCATTGCATTATTAAGGATGCTAAAGTTGAAATTGGAGCCCTAGTGGTGCAGTGGTTAAGAGCTCGGCTGCTAACCAAAAAGTCATCAGTCCAAATCCACCAGCCACTCCTTGGAAAGCCTATGGGGCAGTTCTACTCTGTCCTATAGGGTCGCTATGAGTCAGAATCGACTGGATGGCAACAAGTTTAAAGTTGAAATTGACCTTTAATTCCAACTAGTCCAATTTATCTGAATTCAGACATAAGGAAACCAAGACCCAGAGATGCAAAATAATCTGTCAAAACAACACTCCATTTAAATATTAAATCAGATCTTCCTATTTTGAACCCAAATAGATCTATTTTGAACTCTATTTTATTTCTATTTTGAACAACAACTAAAACAGTGTTTCCTTTGGGAAAGCTGAATCAACCTCTTCTGCAGTCAAACTGCTTTGATTTTCTCCCTTGTACTTATTCCTCATATTTCTATACCATGTGGTATCATAAGTATGTCTTTTCTTTTATTGCCTGCTTTATTTTATTAATGTTATTACATAATATATAAATCCTATATCTGATCTTCATTAAAATAGACTTGATAACTCTTTCTTTCTGGATACGAATTCTTTTTTATCATGATATTCTATATTTGGGAAAATGTATTTATACCTCCGAAGCTTATAGAAAAAGGCACTGTATTTAAGTCACTCTTTAAATCTGGCTTTTATCCATAGTCTGGTTTCTCTTTTACAAACATTAAGAAGGGCAAATAGAACAGGCTAGAAATCCAGAAAACTATAGCTAAGTTCTACATTCAAAGGAGTTTCTTAAGCAATATCATAGAGATACACACGTGCATACATATATATATATACACATAAGTATTCTTTAAAATAAGGGCAAACTTTTATCTTTAGTCCATGGTACAAAGGTTGGAGTATCATAGTATCCACAGATAGCACAGAATGGTAATTTCTAAGAAAATCTTCACTAAATCTCATGTTAATACCTGGTGACAACTGTGTGTTTATGCTAGCAATTTTGTTTTCATTGCTGATCCTTAGCCTTTATCTGATATCAAGACGATGACTTGGACTTCTCTGACTGCTCCTTGCTACCCACACAAACTCTAAATATCCACACAGAACTAGGCCAAGTACTGTCCTTGAAGTGATGAGACCTGTAGCAATGTGATAGTTTAGGCTGACTGACCATGATAAGCTAAGCCTCAGAGCATTATACGTCTGTGGTATCATTAAAATATATTGTAGGTTTGGCAAACACTTTTTAACTCTTGGACGCACTCCTGCTTGCTGTTTGAGCCCTGTTAAAGCATTGTGTTAGGATGAATTCTCAGGCCTTGCTCTTCTCAGTGGGAAAGACCAACACAGACTATAGGTGATATCTTATCATGGAAAGGAAAGGCACTGCACCACTTATTTGCATTGTGGGGTCTATGCTCTCTTTAAAGGGTTGAAACTCAACTTTAACAACTCACACAGGAAATTTATAAATGGAGATGCTATATATTAATTTACAGTCACAGCAAATTCTACCCACTGAGACTGGAGAATCCAGGTCGAAAGCAGCGGGTAGCTTGAAAAGCAAGTGTGTTTTTTTTTTTTTAAGAAAAAAAGGAAGCACTTTCATTAAGATGTGCTGGGACACATGCCTAATACATATCTAATAATTAACAAAATATTTGTGTCTAGCGAGCAACCCGTTACTAGGAGTTGGAAAAGTCCCGGGAAAGGTTGAGAATTAACCTTCATTTTCAAAGGCAGAAAACGTAACATATATAATTACACATGTCATATGGATTTTTATGTAACTTTTTATTATCTGTTATTTTGCACTTAAACATACACCGTCATATATTAGGGAAATGCTAAGAATACTGGCACAGAGGTGAGAGTGACTTGTGAACTGGCTCTTTTGCTCATTATTTTAATCTGTCAATTTTTTTTCACTTGAAAAGCAATACTATTAACATAAATAACAGTTAACATTTACTGTCTATTACGTGCCAGACAATGTTCAAGGTGTTTTATAGATACCACGTATTACTCAGAACAATCTTATGAGGAGGGGCATCATTATCTCTATTTTATAGAGGGACAACTGAGGGACGAGAGGATAAATGCCTTACAGAAAGAAGCAGTTAACAAGTGACAGGGCTGGGATTCAGACTCAGTCTTTTTGACTCCAATGCTCTTGTGCTCCATCCATATTCTCCACTCTCTCACTAAGTTAAAGAGGATAATTTTCAGCTGTTCCTACTTCATGTCTTTTTTTTTTTAATGAGGTAAAAACAAGATGATAATTTGGGGAATTGCTTTGGAAAGTTGAAATATCTGTGTTTTAAGTGTAAATTCAGTAGCAGTTACTGCTTTGTGTTGGTTTGAAGGAGCCTCACAACATGGCCTTTTGCCGAAAAAGAGAAACAAATTGACGACTAAGCCACCTCACATGAAATCATGTGCTTGGTGACTGCACATAGGTTTGAAGTTCCAGACACTTAAACTATTCAGTATTCAAGAATTTTTGGACTTAAAAGAGTGGTTCCTATAAGTTAAATTAGCAGAAACTACGGCATAAATAGTTCAAAATATTTATAAAATTCTAATCATAAAGATAATCTTTAAGGTCATAGAGGAGTCCCTGAATAGCAGAAACAGTTAAGCGCTGGGCTACCAACTGAAAAACTGGTGGTTCGAACCCACCCAGAGGCACCTCGAAAGAAAGACCTGGCGATCTGTTTCCAAAATGTCACAGCCTTGAAAGCCCTGTGGAGCGCAGTTCTAGTTTGACTCACAGGGGGTCACCATGGGTCAAAATTGACTTGACAGCAATTGGCTTGGTTGTTTTGTTTTTGGGTAGTGCAAATGGTCAACATGAGTGGCTGCTAATCAAAAGTTTGGTGGTTCGAATTCACTCAGAGACACTTCAGAAGAAAAGCCTGGCAATCTATTTCCAAAAAATCAGCCGTCGAAAACCCTATGGAGCATAGTTCTGCTCTGGCACACATGGGGTTGCCATGAGTCTGAATTGAACTGATGACGACTAGTTTTCAAGGTCATCAAGATGCCCATCTTCTGCCATCTCCCCAAAATTTGAAATTTCCCAGGAAGATCATTTTACAGTCAAAGATCAGTTTATAGAGCAAAATTTCGAATACCTGGTAACTTTAGACTATTATAACTAGACACATCCATTGGCATTAAAGGAATAACCCTGCTTCAGTGACCAAGCTGCCTTACCTATCAGAGTAATGCAGAACCTTCCAGAATTGGATGGATATTAATTGCCATTTTATTTTTCATGCACGTAAGACATTATTAATATTTTCAATGGTAATGTAAAAATTGTACTTGATACAAACTTAAGACATTTTAATAGCCTAAGAATTACCTGAGGTGGTGCACTGGTATCTTGTCAGAGGAAACTTCCCAATTGCTCATTTACATCTTGTCTTTTCATAATTCTATTCTCAAAGGTCACTTACTTCTTTATTGTTGGGACACTTTGCTACTCTGTTCTTGTGTTGCCTAGAATGTATGCATATTTGCCCATTTGAAGAGATCAATGCAATACTATCGAGTTAAAAGCAATCAATTAAAACGTGTTTACAAGAGCGTATTTTCACAGAAGCCAAGGAAAGAGGCGGAACGGCTGACACAAAATTATGCTGTCAAAAACAGTGACAGTACTTGTCTCTTATCTCAGTCCAAACAACCGAGCTCTCAAACAATTCATGCCAAGGCATGTTTTCAGTCCCCCCCCAACAAAAAAAAAATCTACCAATAAAATTGTCAATAATTTGTTTCAAATAAAAAGAATAATGAAAACATCTATACACTGAATCAATAAGAGAGAATTGTATTTTATTAAGTTGAAAATTATTTGCCCTACAGTTTTCTTCCGTTTTAATGATTTTTTATAACAGAACAGAATGCATGTTTACTTTTGAAAATTTTTAGGAAAAAAAGAGGAAAGCAAACAAGCAAAGGTTACACAAAATAAAACCAGTCTGACCAATTCTAAGCTCTACTGTATCATTATACATCCTTTATTTTAGACCTGCACACACATGCACACATATCTTTAAAAAAAAACAAAAAAACCACTATGCAAGTTTATAATGCACATTTAGCTTGATGATATATGAGGGACATATTTCCAAGTCATTTGTTATATATTGTCTTTTCATATTTTTTGAGTTTCTGGTGAAAGTTTACACAGCAAATTAGATTCTCATTTAACAAGTTCTATACGTATTGTTCAGTGACATTGGTTATATTCTCCACATTGTGTCAACAGTCTCCATATTTCTGTTCTGGTTGTTCTGCTTCCATTAATCCAGCTTCCCTGCTGCTGCCCTTCTCATCTATGTTTTAGGGTAAATGTTGACTGATTGGTCTCATATAGATGATTTCTTATTTTTCCCTAAAGGGTAACAATACTCAAGGTGATATTGTTTATTTTATGAGCAGATCTGTTATTTAGCTAAAAGGTGACCTCCAGGAGTAGTTTCTGTTCAAAGTTTAAAGGCTATCTCCAGGTGATAGTCTCAGGGGTTCCTCTAGTCTCTACTGGTCCAGTAAGTGTGGCTTTTTTTTTTTTTTTTTTAAATAAGAATTATTTATTTGTTCTACAGTTTCCTCGCATTCTATCCTGGACCATCTATTGTGTCCCTGGTCAGAAAGGTAAGTATGTATGTTGTTTTTAATGGCAATAAAATAGTTCATTAATTAAGAAGCAGTAATTTTTCTAAAGCATTAACCTATGTTAAGCATTTAGAATGTTTCTTTTATTCATATTAAAAGGAACCTTATAGACAAATTTTTTAACATTAAAAAAAAAAAAAAAATGCTGTCAAGTCAATTTGGACACATAGCGACCCTATAGGACAGAGTAGAACTGCCCCATAGGGTTTACAAGGAGCGGCTGGTGGCTTCAAACTGCCGACCTTTTGGTTGGCAGCCTAGCAGCCAAACTCCTAACCGATGCACCACATGGGTTCCTTTTTAACATAAAGCAGTATTAATTACTCAAAAGGGATTCTTAGAAATCAAATTTCTGAGAGAAAGTCTAGGTGTATTGTTGATGCTCCTATTTCAATATTTACACTTAACTATATAAGAGAGCTTCTTAACCTGCACTTCAACCATGGTTGTTGTTAGTTGCCACTGACCTAATGTTTCTTTGTTATAACACTTATTAGTTTCTGAACAATTATAGAATGACGTTCTGTATTATCTTTATTGTTTATTATCTGCCTCTGTCTTCTAGAATTTCAGCTCATGAGGGCAGGTGTCTTTTTTTTTTTAAATTTTGCATACTGTTAATATCTCAAATGCCTTGAACAACTCCTGGCACACAGTAGGTGCTCAATAAATATTTTCTTAATAAGTTAATAAAAACGTTTTATGGCAAGGAGTCTAGAGCAGGCTTAGTAGCTCAATTTTGTCATCAGGTACCCAGGCAGTGGTGTTCAGTGAATTCAGCTGCAGAGAAAATCTTTGTTGTTAGTCACTGTCAAGTCAGTTCCGACTCAGGGCAATCTCATATACAGTAAAAAAAACCTTGCCCAGTCCTGGGTTATTTTCATGATTCTTGGTATTTTTTAGTCCATTTTGTGGCTATTCTGTCAATCCATCTCATTGACGGTTTCTCCCATTTTCATTGGCCCTCTACCAAACATAATGTTCTTTTCTAGAGACTGGTCTTTCCTGATGATGTTTCCAAAGTAAGCATGTAGAAGTCTTGCCATACTCATGTCAAAGGTATATTCTGTTTGTATTTCTTCTAAGACGGATGGATAGGGCAAGCCACCACCTATCTACCTGTTAGTCGTACTGTGGTGGCTTGAGTGTTACTATGATGCTGGAAGCTATGCTACCAATATTTCAAATGCCAGCAATGTCACCCATAGCGGACATATTTTAGTGAGCTTCCAGGCTATGAAAGACTAGAAAGAAAGGCCTGGCAATCTGCTTCCAAAAATTAGCCGGTGAAAACCCTATAGAAAACAACAGAATATTGTTCAGTATAGTAGGAGTCTTTATGGCACTGAAATTGGTAAACACTATAAATCAGGGTGCTTTGTTGTTTATTTTTTACCCTCAAAGAGTGGTTTACCAACACACCTCCGGACCTGGGTCATTCATTCCTTTTTTCCACCATACTCTTTGATTTGGATCTTGGTCGTTGTGCTTTGATGTCATGATTGAAAGATGACTGTCACTTCAGCCAGTATCATGGCTCTGTTCAAAGAGTTATGTCTGTGTTGGGGGAAAGTGAAAGCAAACTCTCACCTTCACTAGCCCTTTGATCAGACAGCCAGCGCACTCTTAAAAGATCACTGCTAACCTCTCATTGGCTCAAACTTATCACATGACCGCTTATTGGTTGCACAGAGACTGAGAAGGTAAATATCTGTCAATGGAAAATGTCCTTCCATGATTTCCTTAGAACAACCATAGCTCATCTCCTGAGAATGTAATTGCATCTCTGAATAAAAATCAATAAGTAGCTGCCAGGAAAGAAGAGAAGTATGAAGGCTGTGAGATCGTCAAGCCAGAGTGGCTGCTACTAAAGGCAGACTGGGGCTCTTCTTAAGTATTGAAACCCTTTAAGGGTTAGAAAACTAAGTAGCGTTATTATGACATGAGGTAGATTCATATGCATGCTCACCATTTTCTACGACTAGGAAGATGAAACAAGTGAATTTTTTGGCTTTGAGGAAATAAACTCTCTTCGATACCACATACGGTAGGTTAGATCATTTAGGAGCGGATGTGGTACTGCTGTTGCATTGACCTTGAGCAACACTAACACAGTTCTGTATTTTCATTTTGTTTTCTTGCCCTCTGGAAAATGTCTGCATCTGGGATTTATTTTAACACTCTTTTGTTCTTACATCATGTGCCTGATATGCACCGTGGAAGAGGGTATACGGTACTACTTTCAAGATCTTTCTTCTTTGGCGTTAACATTTTTATTGTTGTTGTTTTGTTTTGTTCTTTTTCTATGCACACACTTTTGCCACTTAGCCTATTTCAGGTCGTACTATAGGAAGTAACTTTCATGTACATGTCCTGGGTAGCATTTCCTGACAAATCATCCACAACTGAACAGTATTCCCATTCAAAGACAACTTTACCATCTAAGGGCAAGGAGCAGTGTTCGGTCTGTCCTGGAAAAAAAAAACAATCAGCAAGAAAGCAATTGAGTTCCATCTAGATGGTGACAGGTACTCTCAACAATTTGATGCTGAAATAAAGGCAGACTTGTATTAAAAAAAAAAACAATCTAGAGGGACAGAGAGCCTCTCAATCCAATTCAGTTCTGTTGATTATATTTCTTGAACATCTCTTGAATCAATTTTTTACTTCTTCTTCTCCGCAACTATGTTAGCGTAACAGCTCCCTCCTCAATCCATCCTCTACACTGTACCCAGCCTTATCTTTCTAACACTAAGTCTGATCTTATCAAACCTCTGCTGAACACAGAACAAAAAACTGGAAAACTTTTAGTGGCTCCCAAGATAAAAGCGTAGACTTTTCAGCATGGCGCAAAGCTTCCAGCAGACGATACCAAGTTATGAATTCAGTCTCATCTCTCATGATTCAGCCTGACTTAGTACCCAGAACGGTGTTCTTTTCCCAGAAGAGCACATGCTTGTGCGTTATTTTGCCTACATTGTTTCTTCTAGCGTCAATGTCTTCTTCTGTCTCCTAAAAGCTCGCCTTTTCACTAATTTCCAGCTTCGTCATCGATACCTTCTCTAACCTACTATCCCCTCCACAAAACTATTTTTCCTATGGGTTCTTACAGTAACATTTTAGACAAGTTTAGTATGACTTGGATTGTATGATATTTTACCTTGTTTGTTTGGGTGTCTACGTTTCCCCACCCCATGCTTTGACTTCCTAAAGGGTTGAGTGCCTTATTCATACTGGCATATTTCAGGGCAAAGACAGTTGCAATTTTCATTGACTGAATGGATTCTTTAATAATTATTATAAATCTACTACGTGGCCCGAAAAATAAGCTTGTCTCACAGAAGGAGCTTATAAGCACACATTAATATAATACATAGCAACAGGAGAGAGCAGAAATTGCATCCAAAGTTTATTAAAAAGATTCATTAAAGGGAGCAGATACAATCTGATGTGTTTATTATCAAGAGTTTATGAGGGAGGTTGCGGCCTCCCTTGGAACCTGACATAGGGCTAACGTTTGCATAGTCAGAGGACAATTGAAAAATGTCTGGAAAGGAAGGGCAGCAAACAATGGCAGAAAGCAGGCATGGCTTTGAGGATGGAACGATGCTACAATTGTGGCAGGAGCCCAGATTAAATGGCACATCCAGTTTATGCTGGGTGCTAATAAAAGGCATATTTAATTAAAAAAAAAATTATGAAAGCCTCCTTAGTTTGGACTTAATTAGAAGACTGCAGTTGGAATCAATGTCTTGCTTACTCATTGTTTGAACTTCAGTAAGTTTGTTGTGATAATAGCATTCAATAATGCGGGTGAAATTCTCTGCCATAATGTGTACCATACAGTAAGTGTTCAAAAGTATTAGTTAAATATGAGTAGAATTAGAAGAAATGAAGTTTCTTTGAGTCTTTAATGCACAAAGTGAGCTATGTTAAAACTCCAGAATCATAAAAGTAGTGTTTTTTCTTCCCTGTGCTTGTAATCATAGGAATTGTTTCCTGTGTGATTAGCAGACGGGGTCAAAATTGTAGTTTAGGCAGTTAAACCTATATTTAATTTACCATATCCCAGGGAGATGGTATCACACTGGGGGCAGGCCCTTAAGGAATCATAAAAAAGAGTTAAAAAAAAAAAAAAAAAAACTAAGCAGACAAGTTTTCTTAGAAGACAACACTTCTGGACTTTGAAGGAACCTGAGATCCACCTACTCTAACACTTTCCAATTGTTGATAAGAAATTGAGAACTAGGGAGATTAAGCAACTATAGAAAGCCACAGTTAGTCTAGCAGGCTGGCTTCTCGTGGGTCATCTCCATGATCTCTAGACCAGTACTTCCTTCTCACTGGGTTGAGGTAGACATCTGTCAGCAGCAGTAACGTCAGGCCCTGAGTCTTTAGATCTTTTAGGTAACTCACTTGTGCTCAATGCAAACCCAAAAAAGCATCAAGAGACGCCCAGACAAAAACCCAAATTACATTTGCAGCCAAACCCTTGCTATTTCAGTACATTAGCTACAGATTCAATAAAGGTAAAGTGGTTGTTAAGCTTTTCAGCCTGAAAGCCATCATTTTTTTTATTGCACTTGAAAGAAAAATGTGGTGGCACCCACCCAAAATCATAAAACCAGAGCATCTAACAAAATATGCTGTGAGCCTTGAGTTCCATTATACTTTCAGATTTGGTGTGCTTCCCGCTCTGTAAATCACCGGAAATTTACAGCTGCACCTGCAAACCCAAGCATGCGGCTGAACTCTTAGATAAATAGAATTGCTCATAGTGTTCCCTGAACATGCACTGTTAGCAAAACTGGGCTCTTGGCCCAAGTGGGGCTTGCGATTTACCCAAACTGGCTGCTTCTGTTCAGCAAAAATCAATTTGAGCTTTGGGAATTACGTACATTTAAGAAACAGTGTCCGTCTTTTACATGTCCTGAGAGAGTCTCCAAATAGACATGTGGAAAAACAAATTGATAGCCTATAACTTCTAGTTATATAATTTGATCCAAATTTAATGTTCTGTTTTTTCCAATGTTCCTATAGTTATTAAGAATTGACACGTTTTATTTTTAGACTTACAAACATTAACAAAATATTTATGTAGAAACCTTTGTGTAGAATACTATACTCGATGCTATAAAACCTGTGCATGCACAGCTGTGTGGGCACGCACACTTGCACGCATGTACATACATACATAGACACACACACACAAACGAAATGACACAGCAATGTGGTCCCTGTTCATCAGATAAGCAGAGGTAGGAGGAGAGTGATACTTGTTAAGTGCCGACTCAGTGCACAGTACTTAATATACAATGGAGAAATATGCATAATAATTTTCATTTCCTTGTCTCTCTTATATTTCTTGCTTACACATGGCATTTAATGCTCACATGATTACAAACCCATAAGCCAAACCCATTGCCTGGAGTTGATTTGGACTCACAGCAACCTGTAGGACAGAGTAGAACCGCACCATAGGGTTTCCAACGCTGTAATCTTTATGGAAACAGACCGCCACATCTTTTTCCTGTGATGTTGCTGGTGAGTTCGAACCACTGACCTTTCGGTTAGAGGCCGAATACTTAACCACCGTGTCACCAGGGCTCCACAATAATTATAAGTACCAGTTATTTTCATCCCCAACTAACAAATGGGTAAGCTGAGGCTCAGAACTGTTCATTAGTTTGTCTGGAATCAATGAATTATTAATGGAATCAAGATCTGAATCCACTTTTCTGACTCCTAACCCATGTCCTTCCTACTCTGCCATGTTCTGCTTTGTACACTTAACTAAGGAAAGGCGGTATTTGGAGGACCACGTCACCTTGACCAGGCTTTCTGCTCTTATACGCAAGAAATTAAGCATGATCAGTTTGATCCTCCTCCACCCTTCCTGAGACAGTATGATCTCCCTTCTTGGAAAAATGGAAATCAATTTACTGCAATGTAATATCTTTGTGCAAATAAAGGAAAGCTGAAAACACAGAGGTAGAATATATCCCAACTAGATCTTGAAGAAAAAATCAAATATAAAGTATAATTCCACAGAACAAATTGTCCAAAATAAACTCTATGCATTTCTAAGAATAATGATGGAGATAAAAAGGCTCCCTACAATGAATATGAAGCTCTGGTGGCACAGTGGTTAAGAGGTCAGCTGCTAACCAAAATGTCAGCCGTTTAAATCCACCAGCTGCTCCTTGCAATCTCTATGGGGCAGTTCTTCTCTGTCCTATAGAGTCGCTCTGAGTCAGAATCGACTCCAAGAGGGGTAGTCTTGGGTTCTAACGAATATATTGCTAATTACACTTCTATAGAAGGTAACTTAAAAAAAAATTCTAGTCTATTCAAAGAAAAAAAAATCCCTGCTGATTAGCATTCTCAAATTCTTCCTCAACAAACAAGTGCCAAAGAATTAAAAAAAAAAAAAAAAACTTTCCTAATTTCATCCCAA